>NW_022196904.1:70940864-70941542 GCF_008632895.1 Mastomys coucha
AAAAAAACAGAACTGAAAAACCGTAATTGGCCTGACATAGCATCACAAGAACACAACTTTAATCCCAGCACTGGGGAGGCATAGGTAATTGGATTTCAATGAGTTCAAGGCCAGCCTAGTCTATGTTGTGGGTTCTAGGCCTGCCAAAGCTACATAGTTTGGGAGGCAGAGGCAGGTGGATTTCTGAGTTTGAGGCCACCCTGGTCTACAGAGTGAGTTCCAGGACAGCCAGGGCTACACAGAGAAACCCTGTCTCGAAAAACCAAAAAAAAAAAAAAAAAAAAAAAAAAAAAAAAAAAGAAACAAAAACAGTACTTTGGTGGATATGAAGAATAGCACTTGGTAGTGGTCTCTACCTGAGTCAGCTCTAACTGGAAATTCCTCACTAGGGAAGCATGCACAGTAACCTTTTCAACTTTAGGGCTATTTAAACCCCAATATGTATCATTGAATTTATGGGGAAAATGTATTAGCTTTCTCTCTGTATCTCTTGTGGTCTCTCTCTCTCTCCCCCACCCCCTCTGGTTTTTCTAGATAGAATTTCTATGTATAGCCCTGGCTATCCTGGAATTATCTGTAGACCAGGTTGGTCCTCAGACTCATAGAGATCCATCTACCTGCCTTTGCCTCTGTGTGCTAGGATTAAAGCCTTGAGCCACCATGGCCAACTTAGCTACT
>NW_022196904.1:70941552-70993716 GCF_008632895.1 Mastomys coucha
GCGTGCGCCACCACCGCCCGGCTTGGTTTTGTTTTAAATGTGTGAGCGCCTGCTTGTTTGTATGTGTACCGTATGCTTGCAGTTACCCTATAGACCAGAAGAGGGCGCCAAAATATGGACCTGGAGTTACAGATAAAGTTGTGAGCCACTTGTGTTGTGTGCTGGGACCTGAACTCTGGTTGTCTTCGAGAGCAGCGACTGCCATTAAGCACCCAGAGCTTTTTCTTAGCCCCAAACTCTTTCATCTTACACATTTTCTTAGACTAAATTCTGGGTAAAATAGGCTTCCAAGAAGAATGTGGAGTTGGGGATGGGGGTTGCTGGAGAAATTGCCCTGACCTGGGTTCAGTTCTCAGCACCCACATGGTTGCTTCAAAATTATCCAGATGATTCATGGCACCAGGCATGCACATGGTGCACATATATATGTATGCAGGCAAAATGCCCATACACATAAAAGAAAATAAATAGTATAAAAAAAAGAAAGAAAGAATCTTTTGTTTTGTTTTGTTTTGGAAGTTCTTATCCTGGGAGAAGGTACATCAGTGGGAATTGCAGAAGAGGGAGAAATTTAAGCCCTGTGTCTGTCAAGATTGAGAACATTGCTGCTTGGCTCTTATTCTTGCTTGCTAAAATGTAATTCTTAGTGCATGCTGTATTGCCATGTCCAGTTTGAAGTCTTCACTTGGGGGCACTCAAGAGCAGTGACCTGCTGGGGTGGAGACTGGAGGAAACTCAAACCTCTCCAAATACTTCCCTGTAAGAGATCAGATTCATACTGGACTTTATTTCAAATCCCATAGTTATTTGGAACAGTGAGGGAGGTTGGCTGGTTATTGGTTCACATGTATGAGTTCCATGAACCTACCCTTCGCCGCACTGTGCCACATGGGTAACTTGGGTGTTTTCAACCCTGAGTGAATAGTGAATTGCAATGCAAACACAGCTTAAAGCTCCTTTTAGCTCCTTCTGAACTGTTTCTCCAGAGAGCCACACTGCGCCCGCCCGCCCCAGGCAGTTAGCAGGGCAGATGGCAGGGCTCTCTTCTCTGATCCTGTTGATTTAACAGCTGGAATTCACTAGGGTTCCAATAGCAAGAGGCATCAGGATCCTTCCAGGCACTCATATTCCCGCAGATGCTGGGCTACTAGTGGCTAAAACCAAGGAATTCAAAAGAGATGACACTACAGTTGCTTCCTTCAGAACAATTCCAAATTGTTCTTCCCCGGGAGGTCCAGACCTCTCCAGGTAGAAGCATTGAGACAGGATCCAGGCAGGAGGCTGTGGCTCTGGCACGAGACTTGCCAAAGTCTGAAAGCTGCCTCTGAACACAGTCATCCTTCTGGCTTCTTGAAGTGGAGGAATGGGACACACCTTGGGCTGCCTGGGGTGTGCAGCACTTTGCTGCTCCTTTCAAATGAATTTTATTCCACAGTCTGGATAGCTGCAACTTTGTGTCCTCGTGCAGACTGACTGGAGAATGTACAGCTTTAGCTGTTCTGAGGGTTGGTCTCTGCAGGGAGTCGAGACTACAGCTGGAGTGGAAACCAGAGGAGACAGGAGCCCTCCCCATACTACTGCACCAAAGTCCAGCTGTTACACGTTTCCTAGCGAAGTCCTCCTCGCTTCCACACCCTTGCATTGCTATTGCACGTTTGCATATGGCTGGCTTTCTCCTTTGTCTCTCTGGGTCTTGAGATGTTTAACTTTTACCTTCACCACTTTCCATCCTTAGAGTTAGGAGATGCAGTCAGGGAAGAGGTAGCCCTCAGAACCAGTACAGAGTACCCTAAACATCTTTTTGAAGCTACCACAGAATGATTTTGTTTGTTCTAGACAGTGATTTGGAGAACTGGCAGCCAGAACCAGAGGAACATTAGAGTCCCAGTCCTAAGGTAGAGTTATCCATCCACAGGAGTAGTGAGCTTGTAGGAAGAGAAAGGGGTGTTCTGTTGGGAGGGCATGGATTGGCCCTCCGGGTGAGGAATGGGAGGCAGCATATGAACTGAGGTTGACTTCCTAAGTCTGTGGTAGCCTAACTTCTTACCTGGAAGGGGCAGGGAGGACTTTTGGGGGGGGGAAGGGTCAAGGCAGGGTTTCTCTGTGTAGCTCTGGAGCAGGCTGGCTTTGAACTCAGAGATTCACCCGCCTCTGCTTCCCAAGTGCTGGGATTAAAGGTAATCTTTTTTAAAAAAGATTTATTTATTTATTTTATGTATATGAGTATACTGTAGCTGTACAGATGGTTGTGAGGCATCATGTGGTTGCTGGGAATTGAACTCAGGACCTCTGCTCGCTCGGGCCCAAAGATTTATTTATTTATGTATTTATTTATTTATTTATTTATTATTAGTTTTTCAAGACAGGCTTTCTCTGTATAGCCCTGGCTGTCTTGGAACTCACTCTGTAGATCAGGCTGGCTAAGAACTCAGAAATCCGCCTGCCTGTGCCTCCCAAGTACTGAGATTAAAGGCGTGTGCCACCACTGCCCAGCAGATTTATTTATTATTATATGTAAGTACACTGTAGTTGTCTTCAGACACATCAGAAGAGGGGATCAGATCTCATTACAGATGGTTGTGAGCCACTATGTGATTGCTGGTATTTGAACTCAGGACCTTCAGAAGAGCAGTCAATGCTCTTAACCACTGAGCCATTTCACCAACCCAGTAGTAGTCTTTAAAATAGCTAAGTGTCCCCAAACCGAGATGGCTCATGTGCGTCACAGAGAAAACAGAACCACAGGCTCCTGATGACACTTGGGTGGGGACAGAAGAGAAACACTCTGAACTTGGGAGTCTAGAAATCTATCTTTGTGGCTTTGTTTGTTTTGCCAGCCCTGCTTTGATAGGTCAGAGGAGAGCTTTGATAGGAAGAGAAGCAGCCAGTGCTGTCTCAGTGCTCAGTGGTGAACCTGTGCTCACAGCCTTTCTTCCCCAGCCCTGCCTGGGTCTTCCTGAGCCCAGTGTGAGACACAGCTGCTCTGAAAGCAGGTTTCTCCATCGCTCAGGTCACCCTTGACTACTGGAGTTGGCCCTTTACAAACATTGGTCACTTCTCAGTCGTTCCCGAAGAATTTCAGCAGTTGCAGGCAGATCTTTGAAAGTCTGAGGCCAGCCTGGTCTACATGGTGAGTTCTAGGCCAGCCAGGGCTACAAGGTTGAAAAAGGCTTTTGGACCACAGACATTGTCCCTGCTTCCTGGTTGTCAGGTGTGAGCTTCTGTGCTCTACCATGCCTGCCCTGAAATGATAGTCCACTGAAACCATGAGCCAAAATAGAGCTTTCCTCCCTTAGTTTAACACACAAGGCAATGTTTTTCCCTTTTTGTGCTGCTGGAGACAGAACCCAGGGTGTCATGCTAGGCAAGTGCTCTACCACGGGGCCATTTCTCCAGTCATTGTGTTATGTTTCCCCAGGAGTTGATGACATTTAGTGATGCGGCTTTTTATGTCCTAGGAGATGTAGAGGTCACCAGAACATGGAGAAAAGGAACATGTAAAAGAAGTAACCCGGAGAACTCTATCCACTGAGTCTCACTCACTAGGTCAGGCTGCCATTCTCTTTGGAGTCAAGTTTTAGCTTTGGAGTTTCTGTAGTAGTCTCTACATCGAACCTTTGAAAAAAGGATTTATCTTTATGTCTGCGTATGTGTGTGGACATGTCATGTGTGTGCAGGTAAAAACCATAGAACACAGAGGAGAACTGGAGTTACAGGTGGCTGTGAACAGCCTCACATGGGGCCTGGGAACCACTTGGGCCCTCTGGAAGAGCAGCAGCACACACTGTTCACTGCTGAGCCATCTCTCCAATCCCTAAACATTGCTATGTTAAATTTTAAAAATTTCTTTCCTCAATCCTATTTCCCTTCCTACTCACACTGCTTTCTTTAAAAAATACTTTTTGTTCATTTGGTTTTTTTTTTTGTTTGTTTTTTTTTCAAGACTGGGTTTCTCTGTGTAGCCCTGGCTGTCCTGGAACTCACTCTGTAAGACCAGGCTGGCCTTGAATTCAGAAATCTGCCTGCCCCTGCCTCCCAAGTGCTAGGATCAAAGGTGTGCGCCACCACTGCCCAGCCAAAGGTGTCTTGTCTGCTTCCAATAACAGCATGGATGCAGAGGAGGTGAAGAGCCTCCTAGATGAGCCTTGTCTGTTGAAAGCATCATTTTGATGGGTCTTTTTGTTGCTTCAGTATTCAATAAATTCTTTGAGTTTAAGAATTTAAGGCTAGGAGCTGGTGAGATGGCTCAGTAGGTAAGAGCACCAATTGCTCTTCTGAAGGTCCTCAGTTCAAATCCCAGCAACTACATGGTAGCTCACAACCACCCGTAATGAGATCTGATGCTCTCTTCTGGTGCGTCTGAAGACAGCTACAGTGTACTCATTTATAGTAATAAACCTTTAAAAAAAAAAAAAAGAATTTAAGGTTAGGGAGATGGCTCAGTGGGTAAAACACTGGGCCACCATGCTGTGTGTACATAGTGAGATAAGAACTGAGAAAGCCTGTCTCAGATAAGGAGGAAGGTGAGGACTGCCACGGAGGTGTCCTCTGACCTCCACATGTACCCCTTGACAAAGCAATTCACATGTGATTGCATGCACGTGCACATACACAGACACACTTTGTAAAGAGCTGGGGAGATAGCTCAGAGGGAGGAGTGCTTGCTGGCAAATGTGGCCCTGAGTTTGCCCCCCAGGTGCAGTGTGTGCATCTGTAATCCCACTGCACCTTTGGCTTGGTGGGAGCAGATGGGAGGATCCCAGAAGCTCAAGGGCCAGGTGGCCTGAGTATACAGCAGTGAAGCAGAAGAGAGCTTGCCTCAAACACAGTGGAAGATGGGGACTGATACTCAAGGTATCCGCTGACCTCCACATGCTTGCTTTAGTACTCAGTGTGTAGACCAGACTACACAGAGGTCACCTGCAGGGACTGAAAGATAGGCCACCAGGCTTGGCCTATCACACCACCTTAGAAAGTTTCATACCTACACACTTCTGGAACTTGGTGCACTACACATGGGAATGGCTTAGGTGCTCACAGAAGCACCTGTTTATTGAGCATCTGTCTTCCGATGAGGCTTGGCTCTATTCAGTTTCCTCTTTCCTGTCCAGTCCTTTCAATGGATGGCTATTTGCAGCCTTCCAGACTTTTCAGAATACCTGTTGTTGGAGATCATTTTCAAAGGAATATTCCAGAAATCAAGTTGGAACTTTTGTTTCTTCCAAGGACAGAACACAAAAATGGCACAGATTATTTTAGAATGCTTTTTAAAGATATTTTTTAAAAATTATTTATGTGTATGAGTGCACACAGGTGCCTGCAGAGGACAGAAGAGGGTGGTGGATGCTCCTCCAGTAAGCTATAGACAGGTGTGGGAAGACAGGTGTGGGTGCTGCAGACAGGTGTAGGTAGACAGGTGAGGGTGCCAGAAACCAAGCTCCAGTCCTCTCCATCAGGAGCTCTTAATCTCTGAGCTATCTCTCCAGCTCCGAACCTAAGATTCCTTATCTATTAGACAATAATTCCTATTATCCCTCCTTCTAACCCTGACCTCAGAGTCCTTGCTGAGTCTCTGTGACTTTGCCTGCTGTAAGTTCCCTCTGAGCGAGCACCTGTAACATTTGTCCTCTGGGTTGGTTCATTTCCTAGGATCCATTTTGTCCAAGTCTAAGTAAGGATAGTCTTGGGCAGAAAGCCAGAGAGCCATGTCCTTGACCAGCTGGGCTCTGCTTCCTGTTAAGTGCATCCCGTGTCAAGGGCATCCGTGTGTCAAGGGCACACATCTGTGTCTGCATGCTCACTCTTCCTGCTGCCTAGCACGATCCAGTACACTACCCTCAACTCCTCTGCACATGTCACTGACAAGCCCCAATCCTGCTTTCTCAGTTGTATTCCCATTTACTCCTAGGGTTGGGACTGTATCTATCAATGAGGTCCCCTCTGCCTGAACACAGGATACAACTCAACTGTCACCCTCCCCATATGTTCCTCTCACCAGGCCCATGCTGCAGGACATGTGCCCCTTCTCTAATGGAGGCCCTGTGTATACAGCTCGGCATCTTGTCCTAACACCTAGGCTGGTGCATCTCGGCATTCAGGAATGTCTGGAGATGGTTAAGTGAGACAGGCGGAGCCCACAGCATCACCGTTTCCACAGCTGCCTCCTTCTCATTCCTCCAAATCTAGCCCCTCCCCTTCTCTGGGAAAGAGCTGACCAGAAAGCCTGACCGTCTTCCTCCCACCAGCAGCTGTGAGCATGTGAGCCTCACCTGCTTTCCCTAGACGGAAAGGGGGTGGGGTGAACCACTGAATTCTAGCTGGTTTTTGTCAGTGCTTTCCTGACTCCTGGCACATAGACAAGGCTAGGCTATTTCATAAGATGTGGAACTAACATTCTGCACCAAAAAAAAGAAAAGAAAAGAAACACAGACAGCTCTGAGAGGCAGAACCTCTTTATTCTCTGGCTCCCACTGAGCTAGCTACAGGCAGTCTACTTACTATCCTGGGACTTAAAGGGAAGGTTCTCATTTTTTTAAGTCCCCCCTTTTTAAAAGTTTTTTTTTTCAAAGATTTATTTATTATTATATGTAAGTATACTGTAGCTGTCTTCAGACACACCAGAAGAGGGCAGCAGATCTCATTACAGATGGTTTTGAGCCACCATGTGGTTGCTGGGATTTGAACTCAGGACCTTCGGAAGAGCAGTCAGTGCTCTTAACCACTAAGCCATCTCTCCAACCCCTTAGTTCTTTAAGGCCTCTCATAGTTCTGGTGTTCTCTTTCAGCTAATGCTTTCCCCCTTCAAGGCCCAACCATTGCGGCCTGTGGCCTGAGGTTGCCTTTCCTCATATAGCTCATCTGAAGGGAAGTTTGCATCACCTCTGTGAACCTTTGAACCTGTCCAGAGCTCCTGTCACTCTACCTTCTGTAGTGGTTGGTCCTCTTCTCTGTGGACCTAGGAACCAGCTCTGGCCAGACATGAAACCTGCAGTTCTTACCTGGAGGCCTGTGGCCTCAGGCTTCCTGCAAGCCTCCGTTCCTCCACGCTGGCCCTCTGCAGCACCAAACTTCAGTTCAATCAGCCTGTGGGTGTGCGCTTACTCGCTCTTCCTGGTCAGGGCCTGCCTGATACACTTCAGCAAAGCACCTTCTACATTCACCAATTTCTAAATTACTCGCGAAGAGAGAAATACTAGAGCTCAGCTAGTGGCTGCTGGTAACCTGGGTCTTAGGGGAAACCCGAGCTCTGCTTTGTAACATTTGCTAGTTCCTGAGAGGTAAATACTCCTACCAAGGCCAATTTCAAGCCATCACCGTGTCACCACTGAGCAGAGTGTGTAGGGGTTCATGGGATGAGCTTCAGGGGGGCTAAGGATGACAAAGAATGCTTCCCAAACTGTGATCCTGTCGTGAAGCTGCAATTCTCACATCTCTCCAGAACCGACCTGCATCAACTTCACTGCCACATAATCAACTAATTCTTTCCCCTGCTGGTCTGAGTGTCTCTGCCAGGATCCTCCTACTCGGGAAGGAGGGAGGAGGGGCGAAGAGCCAGAGCTCTCAGCACCATATCAGAGGGAAGAGAATCTACATCTATGTCTACACCTACTGGGAGTGGCCCCGGGAGGCTGGGATGGAGGCTTGCACATTCAAAGTCAATCTGATTCCTTACACGATGAGTCTGTATCTCAAAAACAGTAAGTAAAATAAAGATGAATACACTTTACTTTAGAACACTGCTAGGCTTTAGGCTTAAGGATTTTTTAAGTGCTGTGGATGGAAGTGTGCACACCTTGCAAATTCATATACTGAAGTCTCAACCCCTAGAGACTAAATTTGGAGCTGGAGTCTAGGAACTAAGGTTAAATAAGGTCATAAGGATGGGACCGTTATCCACCACAGAGGAAGGCAGAGCTTACTCCAGTCAGCATGCACAGAGGTCACGCATGTGTGCATCCTTTAGCCAAGCAGAGAGGCTTGAGAATAAATCCACCTTCTCAGCACTTCTTGATGCCTATACTCATGAGTGTGCACACCCAAGCATGTACACACACACACACACACACACACACACCAGGAAAAACTAAAAGCAGTTGGGACATAACTCAGTACAGTAGTCCCTGGGTTCAATCCCATGAATGAAAACTAAGTAAGTAAACTGCTAATTGCTTCTTCTCAATGTTTATTGGCCCTGAGACATTGATTCCTTCTGTGAAAAAGTTCACACCCACATTCGCACTCCGGCTCTCCTGATTCTCACCATGCTGCTGTGAGGGCAGGAGCACAGCCTACTGCTATACACCTGGAGACGCAGGGCTCCTAGAGACGACGGTCGCTTCCAGCCATGTCATGCCATGCGCCTTCCAACTATTCTTGGTAATTTTTTTGTGATGCTCCCCACAGCACTAGATGGCAGTTACTACACCTTCATTTTACAGGTAAGAGAAAAGGAGAAGGGCAGGCTAACCTGCTTGAAGCCAATGGCTGTGGTAGAGCTGTGGTCACTCAGAGTCCGCATCAGCCTCTCAAGCAGCTCCTCTTTTTAGAGGCCCACGAGGGAAGCCGCTGCTGTCATCAGGAGGCCTGGAGGTCCTCCACCCAGTCCCACACGTGCAGAGAGGCATCACTTGCTGCTGATAACAAAGTTCTAGGTTTGCTAGGGTGCCAGGTGTGGGTGGTGACCAGAGGAGCAGAGTCAACCTCGTTTCCATCCAGGAAGATGTGGCCTTTGTGAGTGAAGACAGGCTCCGCTTGGGTTTTCTTTCCATCCCATGATGTGACATCATAGATTTGTACCGTCCCATCAAAGCCTGGAGAAGAATGTGCAAAGAGAGATGTGACTACAAGACACAGAGGCCACCCACAGAGAAAGCTGCACCCGCACCAGTGTGGGGATGTGTCCACGAGCAGTTGTGGATACTCATCACACATCCACATAGTACGTGACAGTATATACAGACCCGAGGTGGTTGTCTGCATTGTGTTTGTGTGGAAATCAGTGAGGTTAACCTTAGGTACCATTTTCCAGGCACGGTGTACCTTGTCTTTTGTCAGTCTTTTCTGCCCAGAACTCACCAATTTGGCGAGGCTAGCCAGCCATGAGCCCTAGAGATCTGCCTGTCTCTGTCTCCCTGCTGTCTCCCTGGTGCTGGGATTATAAGCACATGCCACCACTGCCAGCTTTTCCCAATACACCCACCCTATATATATATGTAGGTTTCCAAGACAGGATTTCTCTGTAAATGTCCAGCTTTTCTACACAGGTTCTGGGGATCAAACTTAGCCCCTCGCTTGCATGCCAAGCTTCACTGAGCTACACCCTCAACTCTGGCCTGTGACATCTTTGTCCTCATAACAGGATCTCCACAGGAAATGGAGGCAGCAGAAACTTTCAAGTTGCTCAAATTCCCAATCCCTCCACCCCTGCTCCTAGAGGAAGCCTCGTCTCTCTTCAGTGTTGTCCTCTTGTCCATCTTGTCCTGTTGTCCTCCTGTTCTTCTGGCACTATGTTTCTTCTATTCTCTCTGGATCCTGGACCTTTCTCACTGGTTCCTGGTGCCCCCACTGAACACACCCTCGCAAGGAGAACCCCCAGGCTTCAGGAGCCTGTTGTTATGGCTACAGCTAGAACTACAAACAACAAGCAGCTCACTGAGATGCTGTCTGTTACAGCCTCTGGCTGTTCCACACCTACTGTCTACAAGTCTCTCAACACACCTGAACCTCTGTGAGGCTTGTAAGAGCCACTGCCAGTTACTGCAAGTTCAGTGGTCAGGACTGGTGGGGCCTGCCTTGAGGAATCCGAAGACCAGTTAGCATTCTAATAGGCAACCTTAAACTTCTGTAGCCAGGTTAACTATGGGACTACAGGTTCCTTCCCAAGCACCTACCATCTCTGGGAGAGAGCAGTGGAGTAACAGTTTCTCGACAGTACCTGAAATAGCCAAGCAGTTGTCGAGGCCTGGAGCCCAGGTCACCCGCAGCAGCTCTGGGTCAGGGCTGGGTTTGAACACTGGGCACTGGGCTGAGCTCACAGGACGACAGAGATTTCGGGGGTCAAGGAGACAGAGCTGCCCATCTGAGCCAAGGCTGGCAATGCAGGGCCCAGGGCCTTGGCCCTTGTTCCTAACTTCTGCACACCATCTCTCTCCACTAGAGCCAGAGCTGGGACTGACAGTCTCCAATGGTGCCCACTTCTGGCGGGTGTCCACAAGCCCCAGCCGACCTGAGGTGCCACAGAAAGCAAAGGTATCCGTGTCTAGGACCTGAAGGCTGCTCAAGGACTCACTGTCAGTTGTACCTACAAGACAGAGGGCAAAGAAGAAAAAGTGCTGGAGTCAGGTGGGTCTGGCGGCTGACAGGGCTGGAGGGCTGTGCTAGGTCTCCTGTTCACACCCTTCCCTCATCTCGCCAGTCTGCTCTGCTGGAGGCCAGGGTTGGCACTGTATGCTCCAGGCATCCCCAGCATCTGGCACAGAAATCCCAAGTGGTGGCTGAAGGGCAGAGCTGGCTGGAGGAGCCGGCAGGAGCACACTGTGGTAGTACCTGAGCTGTATGTGATCTTCTGGGATTCTACATCCACAGTCCTCAGGCTGCTAAGCCGCGTCCCATGGAGGATTCCAGGTGCCATGGAGCAGAAGACAGACACCCGAGGCCAGAGTCTCTCCTCTTTGTCCTGCACATCAATGGTACTAACAACTTCAATGACATCTGAAGCAGAGGGGAAGAGGTCAAAGTGCAGAATGTGAGAGTGGCTGGTCAGAAACCTGCCCTGACATTTAGAAGGTCAGGGAGAGAGGGAGCTAAGGGCTGGTGAGCCAGTGCTGAGACAAAGGCACTCTGGGTTTGTTCACATATCTGAAACTGCCAGAACCCCTTTCATGTCCTCATTAATTCTCTTAGGAACTGTTTTTGCAAACGGGAGACAATGCGTCATTGCAGCCATCTTGAAACCATGTGGTCCTGACACATCTGATGGAAAGGAAGGAAAGGACATGCTGCTGATGTCAGTCACATCTACAGTGAAATGTGACAAAGCACCAAGTTCATGAACCAATCCTGCTTCTTCCAAAATATACTCTATGACCTCACAGCCTCACGGCCTGCCAGACCTGGCAGCTCCCAGCTGCATGCAGATGTCACAGATGAAAACAGGAAACCAGGAAGGGCTGCCTTTCCAAAAAAAAAAAAAAAAGCAACAAAGATGTATTTTCAACTAGAGTAAAATTTTACCTTAGTTTTCATCTTTAAAGATCATTTACTTTGCTTATTATTATTGTGTGTGTGTACCATAGTGCCTGTGTGAAGGTCAGAGAACAACTTGCAGGAAGTCAGTTTTCCCGCCCACAGTGTGGGTTCTGGGATTGAAGTGACATTGCCAGATGGCCAGGCCTGGCAGCAAATGCCTTTGCCTACTGAGCCATCTTGCTGGACCTTTTCTTTCTTTTTTCTTTTTCTTTTTGAGACAGGGTCATGCTACAGACTGGCCTCAAACTCTTTATCCTCCTGTCTCTGTCCATCTCCTAGTGCTGGAATGAAATGCATTTTAGTTTTTGTTTGGTTCTCATTTCTGGGGTTCACTGTGTGTCTCCAGGTCAGGCTGCTTGGTTAGCTAACTGTAGTCTCTGTGTTCTGTATCATTTTATTTTATTTTATTTTTTAAAAAGATTTTGGAGATAGGTCTCACTATGTAGACCAGGCTGGCCTCAAACTCACATAGGTCCATCTGCCTGTCTCCCGAGTGCTGATTCATTTGACACTCCCCTCGATGTCAGCCGGAACAGTTTGGAACAAGTATTTGCTGCACAAACTACTGAAAAGAGAAATCTTGTTTTTTGCTTTGTATTTTCGTTCTCCAAAACGAGAACTCACGAGTATTTATGAAGCTCTGTGTGCTTTGAGAACAGTGGGTGGATGGTGGGAGAGGCACTAAAAGGCTCAACAGGGGTGGCTGTTCCCTCCAGACAGTGCTGCACCAGGAGCAGGGATGGCTGGGCTCCCATGGCATTTCATCCCCACTTCTCCACACAAGCTGAGAAGCACTTGCAGCAGACACAACAGCTGAGCCTGGGGCTATTAGCTGGTCTCTAGGGAGCACCAAAGGGCTGTTACTTCCCTGACTCCCTACACTGCTCCCAAGCAGCCAGAAGCTCCCAGGACCCGCTGTTCTGAGCTGGGAGAGAGTTTTTCAGCTGCTGGAAGGGAGGAAACCTATTTCAAAGATTTAGCATCATCAGGGCTGGAATTACAGTTCAATGTCAGAGCACTGGCCTGGCTTATCTGAGGTCCTGGATGACCTCTCCATCCAGTACCATATAATTGCACATACATAAAACAAATCCAGCCTCTTTCTCCAGTCTGTACAAAAGTATATCCTTTAGAAAATCCCCACCTAATATAGCAAACCAGCATGTTAAGATGCTCAAAGAGCCAGGAGACTTGGTACACACTTGGGGGATGGAGACCAGCTTGATCTACATGAATGACTTCCAGGACAGCCCCAATTGATTACACAGTGAGACCCTGTCTCAAAATCTAAAACAAAACATAAAAAGCAAGACATCACCACCACACACCAATGAGAAGAAATCCACCAAACTGGGATACATTATCAGCAAATATATCTAATAAAGAATGCGTATCCAGCACATACAAAGAACTTTTCATAACTCAAATAAGTGCATGGCTTCACAACCACATGAAAGATGTCCGGTGGGAAAAGCTACAGTGATAAACAACACCACACCCGTTAGAATGGCCCTAACAAAAAAGCCAGGGTTAGGGACAAGTGCTTGCCCAGCAGGCATGAGGTTTAATCCCTAGGCATTCAGAGACAGTGATATATGTTGGTGAGCACATGGAAAAATGGTAACTTCTACACATCCTTGGGGGACAGAAATGAAACCATTTTGTAAAATTGTCTGTGTGTGCGCGCGCACGCGTGTGCCTCTGCATGAGTTTCTGTGCACAAGTCCACAGAGGTCTGAGGGGTCAGTCCATGAGCTGACGGACAGAGGACTGTGAGCTACCTAACAAGCAAATGTGCTGGGAACCACACCGAGGTCCTCTGCAACATCAGGAAGAGCTCTAAATCACAGAGCCACCTCTCCAGCCTCAACTCCACTACCCTGCCTTTTTTTGTTTTTGTTTTTTGTTTTTTGTTTTTCGTTTTTTTTTTTTTTTTTTTTTTTTTTTTGAGACAGGGTTTCTCTGTATAGCCCTGGCTGTCCTGGAACTCATTCAATAGACTAGCCTGGCCCCAAACTCAGAAATTCACCTGCCTCTTCTTCCCAAGTGCTGGGATTAAAGTCATGTGCCACTACTGCCTGGCTCAGCCTCAATTTTTAATTATTTAGAAACAAAACAAAACCCCATAAATTTATCACATAACTCAGCAATATATGTCCATGCCAAGATTTGTACATTAGGGCTGAAAGAGACAGAAAAAAATGTGCCATACCCATACAAGGGTATAGTGTTAGCAATAGAAGGGAACAAACCACTGATACGTGCCATACCACTGATACGTGCCATACCACAGGCAGTCTTAAAGCATCTGCTAAGGGGCAGAGGCCAGATACGAGAGCATACAAGAGAGGGGCCACTGGAATAGACAAGCCTACGATAGAGGAGATATATTAATAACGGGGGCATGGTGTGGGAGTGAGATTAATAGTAAATGGCCTGACAGATCTTTATGGGAATAATAAAAAATGTTCTAAAATTGATTTACAGTGATGGCTGCAACACTTGACAAATTATCTTTAAAAGTCATTGACCTGTACCAAAATCATTTGGTAGGTAAAGCATGCCCCATTAAAACATCAGCAATAAGCCAGGTGGTAGTGGTAGGGTGGGGTGGGGTTGGGGGAATACCCTTAGTCCCAGCCTTTAATAGGGAGGCAGAGGCAAGCAGATCTCTGAGGCTAGCCTGGTCTAAATGAGCAAGTTCCAGGACACCCAGGGCCACACAGAAAAACCCTGCCTCGAAACATGAAAAAACAGCATCAACAACAAAAATACCCCAGGAGCAACAACAAAAACCAACCACAAGTACAGATTAGCAACACAGGGAACTGAGAACACCCACACAGACAAGTGTTGAGAGAGCACGTGGTCAGGGGTGAGCCTGCACAGCATGCCTGTGCAGCAGTGAAGCCTGGGAGAAGCAACAGCCACTGTGATGGAGGGAAGCTCTGTGGGAGGCAGTGTGCAGCCGGCCACTTCCTGTTGTGAGGTGTCTCTCACTGCAGGAGGGATGGGATGAATGGCTGCATCCGGCTAGAGGGATGTATGCTCTGGTGTCTGTTTGACAAGGTTGCAGTTCCACTGCAAGTCCCCACAAGGGGACTTGGATCAATACTCTGACAAGGGACAGATCAATACTTCCTGCTTCTCTGTGCCCCTTGGGAGGCAGTGTGATCTCTGGGTAAGAAACTGCCACTTGCAACTTGCCTTCCCCAGAACTAGTACACTGAAAAGGGAGGGACCTCCTCCTCCAAAGGCTGAGTGCTCCTGAGTGACTCTAGCTCAGCCCTTCCTCTGCCCATGTCCAGGAGAGAGGTCCTGGCTCTCTAGGTGCTCTACGAGCAGCTGGGGTGGTAAACTCAACTCCTGGAGGAGATTCAAAGAAGCCCTATTAGGCCTGTCTGCTACACTGTGAATACTAACTCATCTTTGTTGCATGTAGTAGACAGAAACTGTACTGTCCGGTCCCCTCAGGAGTGTGTGAGTCACTTTCCTAAAACCTCACCTTCTACCAAGTGAACCTCACTTACCGTTGTCCTCTCTAACTTGCCACACTTGTATGTAACACCCTGGAAGTCCACTGGTTACCAGCAACCTGTTCCAGAGAGACAGAAAATCTTAAGTCCGGACAGGGAAGCTTGCCCTCACCCAGCAGCCTTTCCTCTCCAGCCCACTCAGGAGCCCTGTGACCAGTTGCCCTTATTCAAGAGATGAGCAGGCTCACCCTGCTTTAGGGACACCCTGCTTTCAAAGCCACAGACTAAGCTCAGGCTGCCACGGACATAATGGTCACCTAGAAAGGACCCAAGTAGGAAGCCTGAACACAGAACCCTGATGTCTTAGTCAGGGTTGCTACTCCTGAACAAACATCACAACCAAGAAGCAAATTGGGGAGGAAAGGGTTTATTCAGCTTACTTCTACAAAGGAAGTCAGGACTGGAACTCAAGCAGGTCAGGAAGCAGGAGCTGATGCAGAGGCCATGGAAGGATGTTCCTTACTGGCTTGCCCCTGGCTTGCTCAACCTGCTCTCTTATAGAACCCAAGACTTCCAGCCCAGAGATGGCACCACCCACAAGGGGCCCTACCCCCTTGATCACTAATTGAGAAAATGCCCCACAGCTGGATCTCATGGAGGCACTTCCCTAACTGAAGCTCCCTTCTCTGTGATAACTCCAGCCTGTGTCAAGTTGGCACACAAAACCAGCCAGTACACCTTACTAAAGCCTGAACTTCCATAGGGGTCTGTCAGCTCTTGGACAAGCTTCAGAGTACTTTTCCACTCTTTATTTGGTTCCTGGAGCAACTCCATAGACTTGTAGGTTCTACTAATCAAAATGTCTGCTAATGTAACAATTTCTTCAGATGCTAAATCTGTGTGTGCCACAGCCCCATATATACCCACCTATGTTTGTATACTGAGAAGTGGGCATGCTGATAAAGACAGACTCTGCAGAACATTTCCTGTCACCCCTAAAGAATGGAAAGTCTGGGCCATACCTGGTATTTGGCACATGCTTTAGGTCAAAGACGGATCTGTCTGAAAATCCTCCGTGGCGCACTCTGAAGTCCCTCTCTGGGTATAAGCCCTAAAATCAAAGGGGTGGGGCAATCAGACAACACCAGCTTTCCTTTTCCTTTTTGGCTTACCTAGGCAGGGTCTCTGTGTAGTCCTGGCTGTCCTGGAACTCACTCTGTAGACCATGCTAGCCTCAAAATCAAGACTGCTGGGATTGGGGCTGAAGAGATGGCTCAGCAGTTGAGAGCACTGTCTACTTTTCCAAAGGTCCTGAGTTCAAATCCAAGCAACCACATGGTGGCTCACAACCACCCGTAATGAGATCTGACGCTCTCTTCTAGGGTGTCTGAAGACAGCTACAGTTTATTTATTTATTTATTAATTTATTTATTTTATGTATGAGTACACTGTAGCTGTAGATAGTTGTGAACCTTCATCTGGTTGTTGGGAATTGACTTGTTTTTTTTAGGACCTCTGCTCACTTTTATCAACCTTACTCTCTCCAGTAGACACCACTCGCTCAGGCCCAAAGATTTATTTATTATTATATGTAAGTACACTGTAGTTGTCTTCAGACACACCAGAAAAGGGCATCAGATCTTGTTACAGGTGGTTGTGAGCAACCATGTGGTTGCTGGGATTTGAACTCACAACCTTCAGAAGAGCAGTTGGTGCTCTTACCTGCTGAGCCATCCCACCAGCCCTGCAGTGTACTTACATATAGTAAATAAATAAATCTTAAAAAAAAAAAAAGAGTTCTGGGATTAAAGGTGTGCACCACCACGCCCTGCTCAGCACCTGCTTTCCGGATGAGCTCAAGAGAAGGCATCAAAGACAAAACCATCACATAACAAGTGTTCACTCTATTAAGCACATGTTTTCTTTCTCTCTTCCTCTCTTTCTTTCGTCTTCCTTTTTTCTTGTTTGTTTGTGTGTGTGTGTGTGTGTGTGTGCTTGTTTGTTTTGTTTTTTGATACAGGGTTTCTCTGCATAGCCCTGGCTGTCCTGGAACTCACTCTGTAGACCAGGCTGTCCTCAAACTCAGAAATCCATCTGCCTCTGCCTCCCAAGTGCTTGGATTAAAGGTGTGCGCCACCACCGCCCGGCCTTTCTTTTTTTTTTGAGACAAGTCCTCACTGTCTAACCCTGGCTGGCTAGTAGCAGCCACTAGCTACACTTACATAGCTACCACTCACACATTCTCTCCCCTGCTTCAAAGACTATCCTCTCTTTGCATCAATTAAATGTGCTCCCTAAGGCTCTGTCCTTGCCACCTCTGTTCCTACACCTTCATCCCAGGTGACCTTACTCATCCACATGGCTTCCACCAACCCCTTCACTCTGATGGCTCCCTAATCTATTCTCTGTGTGGTGATTGAGATGCTCTGTGAGTATCATGTATACCACGGGCAACTTCTCAAGGCTCTATATCTATTTTTTTTTAATTTATTTTATGTATATGGATGCTTTGCCTGCATGCATGGCTATATACCATGTGCACAGTTGGTGCCCATGAAGGCCAGAAGAGGATATGCTGGACGCCCTGGACAGAAGTTATAGAAAGTTATGAACTGCAATAGCTGCAATGTGGGTGCGAGGAATCAAATGCAGATCCTCTGGAAGCGCAGCCAGTGCTCTGAGCCCCCGAACCGTCTCTCCAGCCCTCTGCGTCTATCTCTGATAAAGTAAGACTGCCCTTTGCCTGTAGCAGCTCTCTTGTGACCTCCTGACTGTCCTCAGCATTCATCCTCATGCACAGGGGCCTCTTTCTAGACTTTGGGTTTGTCTTTCTTTTTTGAGACAAAAAACTTGTGTAACCTTGGATGTCCTGGAACTCACTCTGTAGACCAGGCTGGCCTCAAACTCACAGAGATTCACTTGCCTCTGCCTCCCAAGTGCTGGGATTAAAGGTTTGCACCACCACTGCCCAGCTGTCTTTCTTTTTTGAGACAGGGTTTCTCTGTGTAACCTTGGATGTCCTGGAACTCACTCTGTACATCAGGCTGGCCTCAAACTCACAGAGATTCGCCTGCCTCTGTCTCCCAAGTGCTGGTATTAAAGGCGTGCACCACCGCTTGGCTCCTTCTGCAGACTTTAAGGGCCGATCCAGGTACTTGTCAGGCATAGTACCTTGTGGATGTAACAGGCACTTCAGATACATAATATACTGACACATATAATCAGCTTCTCTATTTAAGTTACCTGGTTTTCCTTTACAGAGAGTCTGAGAGGTAGTATCAAATGAAGGATTTCATTTCTCTTCAAACTTTCATAACCAGCAACAAAGACTCCTGAAACAGTAACAATGACAAAGTGTTAGAAATAGTGTGGGTCATGGATGGATTTATAAATTCCTCCAAAGGATAAATACCATCCCCATACCCTGAGCAGCCTTGTTTCAGGGGATGGAAGTTGAATGAGTCTCTCTAAAGGCTCAAACTTTAAAACTCAACCCGAGAGGCAGAAACTCATCTCTTTTAGAGACAGGTAAGGTATATTACCTTTTTCACCAATCCACTCAAGGACTCGAGTGGCTCCTGAGAGGTCAAACGCATGGAAGTCATGGTACCTGCAGGATAGGGATACAATATCATGCAGTGCACATCTAACCAAGATCTGTGAGATCACTGAAGGGGTGGTGGAACCAGGCTCTGGAGTTAGGTAGACATGGGGCTGAATCTTTTTTTCTGCATTTTACTCCCTGGTGAATAGGACCAGGCTGGCCATTAGGAATAGAGCCTTGGTTCCTCACCTGTAGAACTCCCACAAAGTTGATTTCCCCAAGTTGACATGAACAATCAGTAGGAGAAATCTGTGTTCAAGTTAACCTAGAGGCCGGCATTAGGTAACCGGCCATGTGTGCTATATCAGTCATCACAAGCGCGTATCTGGTCACATTATGTTTACAAAGTACCGAGAGTCCCAGTGCTAGAGGCCGGGGACCAGGACCTCCGTCCGTCCATGCCTGGGCACTGCCCCCGAACCCACAACGGCCCCGCGCCCTCTCCCATTGCCCATCAGACCCGCCCAAGGCCCAATTTACAAGCGCAAAGACTCCACGAGCCAGTCCTCTGCGAGCTCCATAGCAACTGTGGCTTCCGTCCGTCACTCCACTTCCGCCAGCCCGACTTCCTGCGCAGGCGCGCCTTCTCGTGAGGAGAGGGCGTGGTCTTCCGCTAGCTGGGGCGTTAGCGCTCAGCGCGGCGCGGAGTCCTGTTGCTGTTTCTTCGGTTCCGTGTGCCCAGTCTGGGTGAAAGCAACGCAACAAACCAGATTCATCGATGTCAGCTACAAGCAGGATCGGAGACATCAAATATACCCCGTGTATATTTAGGATCAAGTATGTGCAGCCAAAGGGCTGTCAGTGTCCCAAAGTCAGGTACAATACAGACTTAATTGGAACTTCAGGTGAAGAGTTAATTTAAATGTTTGCGTGAATATGTCTGTGCAGGATACTTTAGGATTTTTTTTTTTTTTTAATGAAAGGAATTTTGTTGGGCTGGGGATGTAGCTCAGCTGCTAGAGTGCTTGCCTAGCATGCTCGGAGTTAACTTTCCAGTACCACGTTAAAAAAAACAACAAAATAAAACAAAACACCCAACGTGGTGGCGCACGACTGTGATTCCAGGGCACCAGGAATAGAGGCAGGATCAGAAATTTTAGGTCATCATCTGCTGCATAAGGAGTTCGAGGCCAGTCTGTGTTACAAAAGACACTATCAATAAAGTATCTGACATTCCAATTTAATTTTTATTCGATAACTTTGGCAACATGTATGGAGGACCCTACATCCAGAGAATAAGAACACAGCAGGGCTGGATTCCAGCGTGGTTCTCTCCTGTATGCACCAGGTACTGCACTAAAGTTTGCCATGGGGATCAAAGATGGGGTGAGTGTAGCGTGGTGTAGGTAGCCCCCATTGCAGGGGAAGAAACGTTAGGTAGCAGAACTCATGGTTGGCAATGGGTCTGTGCAGCCAACACAGTACGTGATTGCTGAAAGATGGCAATCACTCATTGGCTGTCTGGTGCCATGGTGAGGGGTGATGGGGCTTTTCCAAGACCACCCCATCTCTCTGAACATGCCACCCTTCACAGCCCTTCCCTCTTTCCTCAGATGTGGGTGGAAGGAGAGGCCCAGACATTCTGTGTAAAGAGCAGTATTTTTATTCACAACTTTACCAGGCAAGCAAGAAATACAGCAGGAAAGACTTGGTGTCTACATCGTCAACATTCCTGGTGACCCAACCAGAAATCACAGTAACAGAGTAACACATTTGAGCTTAGGATTTACATCCAGACAGGCCACGGCTAGGGTTCCATTCATCAGCTTCCCTGGATGGACACATTCTAAGCCCAGCGTCCTGTTTGTTCCATTATTGGCTTCACTTCTGCAGTAGTGGCTCCAGCAGCTTCCTGTACTGAAGGCAAAAAAGGGAAGACTTGACCCTGGAGTCCACAAGCCAGGGATATGCTGAGTGTACACAGGAGGGCAGTGGCAGGCTCCCAGCTGAGCCAACCTTTTCTCCCTCCCTGAAAGACCTGAGGAGTCAGGGGGATTGCTTTTCCCAGAATATAGCCCCAACTTCACAGGGTAGTCATGACAACTAAAGGACACCAACGAAATCAAGCATTAGACAAATGTCAGTGACATGCCCTACCCCCCCAAGCTCTGCTCCAGACTCCACTCTGACTCCCTCTGCCACTGGCCACAGCAGTATTGCTTCCCCTGAGATTCTCTGGTTGGTCTTGGTATTTCAGGCCTTCAAAATAATGTCCCTAGAGGTCTCTCTCTCTCTCTCTCTCTCTCTCTCTCTCTCTCTCTCTCTCTCTCTCTCTCTCTGGACTCTGCTAGCCTAAGCGTCTCACTTTTGCATCAGAGATTAGATTCCAGAGACGTTTGCTGTGACTGGAGGTAGACCTGCTTCTAAGGAATGTATCTTCTTTGAGCATGTGCACACTGTGCTAAGCACAGTAGGGATGGGAAGGGCGTCATCGGCAAAGTCCTGCCAAAGGCTTGCAGACATGTGGTAGGAGCTCCGGCTTCCCAAGAGCTTTCTGTGTGCCCAGCATTGGACTGCATGTGACACAAATGATCTCATTTACTGGGAGGTGGGCCTGTTGTTTCTATTTGATGAAGAACACATTTCTAAAGTCACCTAGCTACTTAGCTAGGTGTGGCCCCAGCATGCATTGTACCCTTCACACTGCCTTCTGCACACAGCAACAAGTACCAGAACAGTGGTGGGGACAATAGCAGGAGCCAAGATGTAGGAGCTGCCACCCAACCCAGCAGAACCCAAGGCCTTGAGCACCACAGGTCAATGCTTTACAACCAGCAGTGATTCAAACCCACTTCTACCTGGGAGACATCAACGCTCATGTCTGAAGGCTTTTGGTTTTTGTTTTCCCCAAACTCGTGATCTCAAACCATCCTCCTGCCTCAACCTCTGAGGTATCTGGGTCTGCAGGCGAGTGCATTGTTCTTGGTCTGCAGGGGATTTTGGTTATTACAACTTGGCAAGGAGGGAATGTGCTATTGGCTTCTGGTGAGTAGAGACCAGGGGTGTGCTAAGCATCCCAAATGAACAGGACAGCCCTGCAGAGCTGTCACTGTCAGGAGCACTGGCATCGGGAGATGGATGGGAGGTTGAAAGGCAGGCTGGTTCTGAGTTGTCACCACTGGTAACTTCCCTTCCACCTCTAGGCCTTGGGGATCACAGCTTGGGACACAAGCACAGAGTGGTATGGCAAAGGTGGGCTTGGCTAATACACTGGATGACGGCTGGGGTGGACAAGGTGTGTGGCCTGGAGAACACTCTATTTGAGGGCTAGAATACTCCTAGTCTGTGACTTCAGACTGGGGATGGGCTGCGTCATTTTCCAGTCTTTGGGATATTTCCCCCTTTGAGCCCTAGGACCCTGGCTTTCTGGAATCAATTTGCATTACCACCTGGCTAGGCAGTCCTACCCTGAACCCATGCTGGGTGGTAATCCCTCTGTGCTGGTACTGGGGAAGAAGAGACTTACCTGGAGTGGGGGAGCTGGGCCACTGAGGTTCATGCCTAGAGCTTTCTTTAGCAGGAGGATCCTGAGTAGATCATGACTCAGCTGTAGTCTCTGGTCCCCCTGGGTGTTAGGGGGTGCTGTCCCCACCAGTGACGGGCTCAGGGGTTCCAGACTCTTTTTGCCCATGAAGTGACCTAAAAAAGGAGGTGCCAAGGTACATGGAAGCTAGGGATGAGGACCCTGTTACCATAAGCAAGTTCTGGTCTATTCTACCTTTCAGCTCTCACAGAGGGAAGGCAACAAACATTCTCCTCAGCAAGAAGCCACAGATCTCTGGGTGGAGGCAAAGCTGACATCCTCAGCTTTTCCTGACCCACTGGAGGACCAGGGAGATTACCTGCCAGGGAAGGCAGTGAAGAAGGTGCCGCTAGATGGATGTGCAGAGAAGACAGGAGGTGAGAAGACCTGGCAATCTGCCTAAGGGAAGGGGGCCCGACTGGCCACCAGATCTAAGATGCTGGCCCAGCTCTGTCTTAAACTTGCTGAGTGGGTTCTCTTAGCCAAGTCTGTGAGTGCTAGGGTCTCAAGATTCCCATCTGTTAAACTTGATGAGCCCCCGGGGTCTGCAGGAGTTCCGCTACAAAGAGCCTCCAGAGGGTTGAAAAGGAAACGGAGGACTAAGGAGAATAAGGCACGCTTGTGTGTGTGTGTGTGTGTGTGTGTGTGTGTTTTGGGGGGGGGGTGTCCCTAACACTTACCGGTCGCCCAGAGGTTGCCCCGAGGGTGCACTCGAATCTTGCTTGCTCGGCTCCGGGGCTCCGGGAGATCCCAGTTGAAGGGGGCGACGCCGGAAGCGATCAATGCGAAGAGTAGGAGACCACGGAGGAGCCAAGAGCTCCCTGCCTGCCGGGTCATGGCTGTGCCAAACAGGCTCGTCTCTGGCACTCTCAGGATACAAGTTCCTGAAACCCGCCTTCCAGCCTTTTAAACTAGTCTGGAGCGGAGCCTGCCTGAGAAGCCCAGCTCGCTCCACCCCCGAGCCCCGCCCCACAGGCCCCGCCCACACAGCCTCGCGTCTCGGAGGTTTCTAGCAGAAACCCACCACAGTCGCGTGCAACCTGGCTTGTGGCATCTTTTCCAGCAAAGGTGGTTCCTAAGGCCACCAACCCAGCTTTCTGCCATCATGTTGTTACTTCAGCCCTCAAAGCTTCTCCTTAAAGCTAGAATAGAACAAGAAGCCCTGCTCTTGGCAGCATGTGTGTTTGGCATCATCCCGCAGAGGAACTCCAAGGAAAGAATCCTGTCACCTCCTGTCTCAAACTATCTGAGCCTTGCTTGCATTACTTTGCTCTCACAAATGACATACACTAGGTAACCTGGGAAAGTTCTGTGCCCAGAATGGAGACAGAATGATGGGGAAGGGATCGAAGAGCTGTCTCCTAGTTGTGTCACCCTTTAAAGGGCCTGGCTTATCATACTGTAGGTCAGATCAGTGGAAAGACTGCTGGGCCAGATGACTTCTCTACTGTAAAATGGAAATAACCATACTGCCTATACCTTCAATAGTTTTACATTTTTTAGTACAACTATTTGTGGTTTCTTTCTTTTTGAGGAATGGTATCTGTGTAGCCCTGGCTGTCCTGGAACTCACTATGTGGACCAGGCTGACCTGGAATTCAGAGATGCCTGCCTCTGCCTCCTGAGTGCTTGATTGAAGAGATTGAAGGTGTGCACCACTGCCTAGCAGTACAACTACTTGCCGAGGAGCAGAACTCTGTCTTCCAGAGCTGTCCTTACTTGTCTTAGAAAATATCTTTAGTCATTAGTGGCATCCCTGAATGATCAGGGATCAGATATGTGCTCTGACCCAGCATTGTGAGAGGGACAGGAGAGGACGACAGCTTCCTGCTCCCAAGAGTTCACTTTACTCACTGGAAGTTAGGTCAAGGAGTGACTGATGGAATAGGGTATTAAGTCTTGGACCTTTTACTGCAACATATGAGGCTCCTAGCATAATCTTTTTATTTTGTTTGAGACATGAGCTATGTAGCTCTTCTGTCCTGGAACTTGCTACACTGACCAGATTGAGTTGAATTTACAGCTATCCTCCTGTCTCAGGTTCCAAAGTACCGGATTACAGGTTTGCTGTCCTTACTGCTATACCATCTCAGAAGGGGATCTTTGCATTCTGTGGATGTCAGAGGTTAGCACATTAGGCATTTTCCTCAATTGTACTCGGGGTGTGTGTGTGTGTGTGTGTGCCCACACTTGGAGGCCAGAGGACAACTTTCACGGATCAGTTCTTACCTTCTGCTTTGTTTGAGGGAGGGGTGTCCTTGTTTCTGCAGTCTATCGTGTAGTCCAGTTTAGCAGGCCCACAGATTCTGGGTTATTCTCATCCATCTCTCCCATCTCACCACAGGGACACTGATTGCATGTATGTGTCAGTACATACAGTTTTCCATGTGGGTTCTAAGAATCTGAATTTAGCTCAGCCTTGTTGCAGCAAGTGCTTCTATCCACTGGGTCATCTCCCCAGCCCATACCTTATTTTTTGAGGCAGGGTCTCTTGCTGAAACTGGAGCTTACTGATTCAAGACTGGCTGGCCAGCAAGCCTAGGGATCCTCCTGTCCCCAGCACTGGGACTTTAGGTGCTTGCCCACATCCCTGGCCTTTTCTTTGGTGCTGGTAGTCTGAACTCAGGTTCTCACACTTGCCTGGCAAGCACTTTACTAAGCTGAGCCATCATCCCCAGGCTCAGGGAAGGAAGCTTTCTGAGGCTGTGTTGCTGAGGTTCTGGAGTGTGGCACACAGGACAGTGACAGAGCATTTCTGGCCCTGGCTTTTCCCTTCAGTCTCCTTGCTTCTCACCCCCACCCTGACATTCACACCTCCCTGCTTTCTTGTCACAGCTTAGCCATGGTGTTCAGATATAGCTCTTATCACCTTCCCATAATAATCATCCCCTGTGCGGCTGCCTCCCGATTGTTTGCATCCATCACATGCCCAGGCTATCAGGTTGGTCCATGGATGTAAAAACCAAGGGAAATAGTATTTAGTGAGTGCTGACTTCCTTAAATGCTTGAAGGAACTCACTTAATAAGCTTTTCTCTTATGTTATTGGCAAAGATCACCTCGGAGACTGCGTTACTTGCCCAGACATTTCGCTGGAATCAGACTTCAAGTCTGCCATGACACCTTTGGGGCACTGCCTCACGCACCCGAAGCTGTGAGAACAGACACAGCTCTCCCTATCACACACGCGCCCGGTTTCCCCCGCCTGTACTGTCTCAGCACCAGGGTGAGTTTTGAGTTCTCTGGAGGCAGAACTAGTGACACTGCCTCTCCAGGCTCACTGCTCTCCTGCATGTGACACTGAGTTCTGTTTTCACAGGCTCGCTGATCTGAACAAAGACGAGCTCCATCTGACACACACAGAAAGCCAGGAAGCCACTACTCAGTGAAGAGAGTGAGAGCTCAGGATGCTGGAAAGCCCTGCAAAGTGAGCAGGCCAGGCAGTGGCCCTAACTGTGCATGTCACGTTTGTGCATTTAAGGTACAGCTACACACTAAAGTTGTATTTTCAACCCCAAAGAGGGTTTCTAAAAATGGTTTTTGGATTTTAGAGACTTACAGTCACTGTGGAGCCTAAGGCTGGCCTTGAACTCAAAATCTTGCTTCAACCTCTCCAGTGCTGGGGTATGTGCCACATTACTGAGTGAGTGTCCAAAGAGGTTTAAATACTTGGGAATCTGATACAGAATCCCATGATTTCGAAGAGATTTGATAATCTGAGCACACCTGAGGAAGAGAGGGCTTTGCAAACCTAGGTTTTCTGCAGTAGCCCATTCACCTTCCAAAGATAGGACAGGGCAAGGCACTGTGCAGCAACCTGCACTGGGAAAGAGCAGAGGTTAATTCTGAGGCTTGCTAATAGGAAACAATAGCTCTTGCCTTTGCAGCCATCGTTAGAGCAGCCGCCCAGAATAAAGCTCAATTCCTCTGTGAGTTCTGACTGAAGCAATTACGTGGCAATTCAGTGCACCCGCTCTGAACATGATGTCTTCCCCTTTCCAAAGGCTGAAACACAAGTATAGTGCCCATTTGATAGGATGATGACGTTCGTGTTGTCCGAGGACACCACAAAGGTCAGCAGATTAGCAAGGTGGTCCAGGTGTACAGAAAGCAATGTGTCATCTACACTGAGAAGGCATGGCTTGGAAAGGCTAATGGCATAACTGTCCACGTGGCATCCACCCCAGCATGGTGGGGATCACCAGGCTAAAGTGACAAAGACAGAAAGAAAATCCTAGAAGGAAAAGCCCAGTTTTGCCCAATAAGAAAGAAGGGCAAATACAAGGATGCTTAAGAAGATGCAGGGGAAGAAGCATATCATGCACAACTTTCATTAAAGCCTGCTTATGTGGAAAAAACAGGAAAGAATAAAAGTTTGTTATAAACTGTACTTTTAGTAGAGCAGATGGTGGGATCCCAAGAAGAGCAAAGCCTGGTGAAGTCTGAAGCCCATCACCAGGAAACATCCACTTATTAGTAGTGAGACCAGTGTATCTACACAACAGCATGGTCCCGCCCAGAGCATGCCTGTGACACCTTAGTTCCTAAATCAAAATGCCAGTACACCTACATCATATCTTTCCTCCTTCTTCTTCTTCTTCTTCTTCTTCTTCTTCTTCTTCTTCTTCTTCTTCTTCTTCTTCTTCTTCTTCTTCTTCTTCTTCTTCTCCTCCTCCTCCTCCTCCTCCTCCTCCTCTTTCTTCTCCTCCTTCTCTTTCTTCTTTTTAAGAGATCTGCTTGCTTCTGCTTCCTACATGCTGGTGAAATTAAGGGCGTGGGCCCCCAGTTGGTATTACCTCAATTCCTGACCAGTTCTGAGAAAGAATTCTGTAGCACTCTGGTTTTGGCTTGAATAAATTGGCAGGCTGAGAGCTTTGATCAAAGCTTGATGTCATCTAATTTATTTACTTGCCTAACATTAAGTTCTGAATATAAATTTGTCTAACTAGACTCCTTGACTTAAAACTGGAACCAGGCTTACCAATCCAAATAGATGGGGCAATTAAAGCCATGGTTGCAGTAAAGTGACTGAAAGTGGGTAGAGGCATACTGGGAATGCCGAAGATTGGCATTTGTAAGTCACAGTGAAGAGTTTGATTTAACTGTATATGAGAAAAGGGCGTTGTTTTATTATACAAGCTTCAGAAAAACTGGGGTAACAAGGCAAAATGTTCTTGACTGATCAGAGTAAGAAACTGGGGCAGGAGTGTCAGGATAATGAAGATATCAGATTTCTATTTCCTAAAGACGCCCCCATGGATTTATGAGTTTATAGATCGCCATAAGGAAAGCTCAAATATCTGACAGATGTGGCTTTTTGGTTTGTTTGTGTTTTGAGACTGGGTTTCATGTAGCTTGAATTCACTTTTTGTACCTAAGGCTGGGTCTTAAGTTCCTGATGTGCCTGCCTCCACTTTGCCCTGTGTCAGGATTCCAGTCATGGGCTGCCATACCCACTCAGGAGGTGACTTTTTGTAGATGTTGCCAAACTAACGACACTGAGAAACTTCTGGGAAACAGCCTCAGCAAAGTTACCAGGCTAATATAACACCACAGGGTGGCTCTGCCCTTGGAAAGTATTATAAACTTTCTATTATTATTATTATTATTGTTGTTGTTGTTGTTGTTGTTGTTGTTGTTATTAGGGTTGTTCTGTGTATCTCTGGCTGTCCTGGAACTCAGAGATGCCTTTGCCTTCCGAGTGTTGGGATTAAAGGCATGTACCACCACCACCCAACTTTCTTTCTTTTTTTTTTTTATATTTTATTTATTATATGTAAGTACACTGTAGCTATCTTCAGACACCCCAGAAGAGGGCATCAGATCTCATTAGCGATGGTTGTGAGCCACCATGTGGTTGCTGGGATTTGAACTCAGGACCTTTAGAAGAGCAGTCAGTGCTCTTAACCACTGAGCCATCACTCCAGCCCCCCCAACTTTCTTTTTATTACATTTTATGCCCATTCTATAAAGCACAGATATAGCGGTTTACTTCTTTGTACTAGACAATAACTAGGAAACCAAGAGTCAAAAGATACAGATTTCTTCCAGCAGACAACAGAATCTTTTACTATCTTAGGTTTTATATAAGGCAACTGATTTCAGATCTGGTTTTATCCATTTCCACTCCATTAATGATTTCAACTCTAATTTTTCAGTTAAAATTTTATATTTTATCATATAATACTAGCTTTATCTGTACAGAATAAGACAAATATTTAAATAAATTTAAAAATAAATAAAATACTGTAGCAGGCACTAGGGGATACCCAAAGATGAATCCAAAAGCAGACCTGTCCCAATGCCTGAAGGAATCAACCCTCAGTCTAGTGGGGAGAGGGACAGAGAAAGCCAGCTGCTCTGAGGCAATGTTAGAGAGAACAGAAGAAAGCCCTGGGCAGTGAAGCAGGAAGCATCACCCGAATTCATCAAGAATAAGCAGGACTCCATTGGAAGCTCCCCAGAATCGTTCTGTGATCACACTAGGCTCCTATGTGGGAAAGACATGTCTCACCCACCAAGGCAGAGTTCTGTAAAGGATACCTAAGACTGCTCCCGACCTGTGTAGCTGGGTCTAGCTGGAAATCTGACACAGCAGATGTTCAATAAGCATCTGCTGAATGAATGAGAAAATTCCTAGCTGTACCCCAGGCAGTGACCAGCATAAGCAGAGGTGGCATGGCTACAGGGTAAAACCCATGTGGAGCACGATGGGGTCTGAGGAGAGCTGAGACAGGAAGAGTCCTGAGTGAGGCTAACACTGAGTCTTGGAAGGAATGGCTTCACAATCCGTGGTAAGCCTTGATTGTTTTAGTCTCAATAACATTCCTCCATTAAACAGCGTTTTCTGTATCCAGACATACTTTACAACAATACCACAGGCCCTGGTATTGTTCAGTTCCAGCATCAGAGAACAGTGATGAAGGTACCCACAGGCAGAAAACAGCTTGCACCGCCTTCCTGGCTCAAAGAGCACCCTAAGGAAGGGCAAGTCCATAGAGCCAGCTACAATTAGATCATCCCTTGAAGCTCAACAGTGTGAGAACACTGCCATAAGGAGAGCGACAGCAGACAATGGAATAGAGTCTCCCCCATGTGATGAGTGGCTAGTTGAATGTGATAATCACTAAAGCACTACACTAGAGAGCCTCTGCAAGTCCCCAGAAAAATACACAAGCAATCAAGAAAGCTGAGGCTCCCAAAACCTATGGCTCCCTAGGCAAAGTGACAAATGTCAACAGTCCAACCGATAAAGAACACAGGAAGAGTCTGCAGGCATACAGAAACAAGAAAGCAGAATTAGCATTAAAGGGTACTCGTGCTGCTTAGATGGAACCAGGGTGAGAGGAAGTCTTCAGATTCAAATTTGGCAAGGCCAAGAGAGAATGTACTTACTAAATAACAGGAAAGAACAAATCACTTTAATGATTCATACGCTCTGCTCACAACAACACTAATCTAAGATACTATGCCTCTGCTTCTAGTGCACGACTATACCCAGCATTTAATAGATGCTGCTTCACGCTGTTGGAGAAAAAGAGGACAGTGTCTATAAAACGACTCTCCTGCAGCAGGGGAGCTTACAACTTGCCGGGAATCTTGAGGCCATACCCCAAATCCAAAATACTGTAAAGCTGTCAAGGATCAGCAGCAGCGGGACAATTATGTCTAAAGATGATGAGCCTCAGACAAGCACAGAGGAGAGAAAGAGGCAATACAGCGAGGACATCACGTATGATGGCATGGAGATGCGCAATCACTACTAGCTGCATCCAAAGCCTGAACTGAGCTGCCGTGCACGGCAGAGGTAGAATGAAAACAAACCGTCTGCTTCGGTCACAGTATACTTCTGAAATAAGAGGTACAGTGCCCACAGATGGGCTCATGGGGGTGGGGGAATGTGACAGGGTAGAGAGGAATAAGCAAGGGGTAAGTGAGGGGTACTCAAGCAATAGGAAGCAGTAATTGCTAATGAAAATGGATGGCAAAGGGAGACACGGGCTTAGCAGTGAAATACACAGAAAAATAATACACCTAGCACCTTCCTGAACATGTGAGAATTGGCTGAGAAGCTTGATGGATGCCCTAGGAGCTTGAGCTTAAAAATGGGAAGGTCTAGTTAGAGGTGTGGGACCGGAACTGAGGAAATGATACAAGGATCATTAGTTGGAGCTAGAGAGTCAAGAGATCATCCTAGTATCAAATTCCAATTTAAAGTTTTATTAGTTCTTACCCTGTTTCTAATTCCTTCTAGTGGCTGAGTCCTCCACACCTCCACCAATCTTGCCAAATCCCAAAGAACTGGGATTGTTAGTTATGTTTCTCTGGCATTTCTTGTATTTTCTTTGTATTTTAGTTTTGGTGAGTTGGGTCTCAACATGATGTCCAAGTAGTCTCAACCCCATGAACTCAAATAGTCCTCCTGCCTCAGCCTCCTGTGTGGTTTGAACTATAAGTGTATACTGATGTGCCTGGCTTATTTCTTATGTTTTTGGTTTTTTTAAGATTTATTTTAAATTGTGTATGTGGACATGAGCGTAGGGGTCCAAAGAGACCAGAAAGTATGGGATCCTCTGGAGTTGGAGTTATGGGCAGTTGTGAGCTGCCATGTGGTGCTAAAAACCTAGGTCTTCTGCAACAGCAGTAAGTACCCCAATGAGGATTCTGTCTCCAACCATCCCCACTTCAAGAATCATTTAAATTTCTTACGTTTTCAAAAAGCTCAAAATGTTTAATTTTTTTAGTTTTAAAGATTTATTATTCTTGAAAGATATATTTTTATTTACGTATGTGTGTGTGTGTGCGTGTGTGTGTGTGAGTGTGTGTGTGTGTGTGTGCATGCACTGGTGAAGGCCAGAAGGCAGAACTGGATCCCTTGGAACTGGAGCCCCATGTAGCTGTGAGCTGCCTTGTGTATGTGCTGGAAACTGAATTCAAGTTCTCTAAAGGTGCAGTGTGTGCTGGTAACCAATAACTACCTCTCCAGCCTTTATTTTTTTTATGGGAGTGTTTTGCCTGAATATATGGATGAATACCATATGCCATCAGTGCCCATGGAGGTCAGAAGAGGGCATCAGATTCCTCATGGAACTGGAAATACAGGTGGTTGTGAACAGCCGTGAGGATGCTGAGAAGAGACACAGGTCTGACAGAATGAATCCTTTGTAAGAACAGCCAGTACTCTTAGTACTGAGTCAAGGTCTCTCTAGCTCCCCAAATCTTAGTGTTGTCTTATGTTTTAGCTTTCAAAAATATAAAACTTTGGAACATAACTCTCCCCAAAGTAATCTCTTTACTTTTGGCTAATAGAATGATTCAAGTGTTTTAAGTGCTCTGGCTACTTTTTAAGAAAAATGTAGCCTTTGGAATAGGAGCTTCTAGCAAAGGAAGAAAAAAGGGCTAGGGCAGTGATCAGAAAGAGTACGAACTCTATCTCTCACGGGTGACTATCGAGGAAGAAATAAGAGTAATAATAGTCTGCCATGCCACGGAAGAGGCAGTTTGAGCACCCTTGGATCAAGGGAAGTAAGTTTAACAGGTTGAGAAAGCCATCTGTTAAGAGCTAGTGTCAGTAGTAAGCACCATATGCAAACTTTGAAGGCTAAGGTCTAGTTAATGGGTCTCAGATAGCAGTATTCTATATAGGGAAGGCTTTGGAAGTTTGTCTATTCCATTCCATTAACAATATAGCACAGGCTGTCACCTCAGCTGAATAAACAGAAGCTGACCACATGCTTGCTTTGAGATTTCACATTAAACAAGAAAGGCAGAATTAGAAGTATTTTGTGTTACTGCATATTGGTTTACCCTACGTTTTGATTTCAAATGAAAAGAAAACACAATTGGGCTTTTAGTCACTACTTAAGCTGTCTCCTTAAGCCTGCATTAGAGAAAATGCAAAGCCAGCCACTTAAACGAAAGGGTGTAGGCAAATGAGAATTAAAGAGAGTAGGGTGCTGGTTTCTGCAAGTACAGCTGCCTCATCCAAATGCTAACACAGAGCGTGGAGTAGCTGAGCGCGTCTCTAGAAGACAAAGGGTTAGATGTCTTTACAGCCAGGTGAGAGTTTTCTGGACCTCTCCGGCACACCATCTGGGATTATACATATCTGAGTCACCCCTAGTGAAGAACTGATTGTGACTAAGAGATTTCCTATGAACGTCAATGGCTACTTTAGCTTCACAGAAGCAAAAACAATAAAACCATGTTAATATTTGGTCAACTATCACAGCTGAAGGACTGTTCATACTAAAGCCTTTAGCCCAGGCTGGTCTTGAACTCAGAACGTAGTTGAGGATGGCCTAGGATGCTTGATCCTCAGCTTCTGATGCTGAGATATTGTAGAAGCTGGGGTAACAGGCAAGTGTTGCCACGCCCAGCCACATCAAAGCCTTTATAAACCCATAATGGGTACTAATAAGCAGCCAAGAAAGGCACATTTCAGGAGCTTTCCCAACAAACAGAATTCAGGGAAAGGGGTTCAATGTGCAAAGTCTTTTATTTAAAATTTTGAAAAGTTAAGACTTATGACCACCTCAATATGTGCCATTCCCACTGGAAGGAGGAACGACAGGATTGAACTCATGCAGAGCTGTGTTTTCATTTACAGAACTCTGTAGGCACTTTAAAAGTGAAGCTTGGCTTCAAAATACAAACACTGGGGGCTTTGGCTCAACCTTTTAATATAAAAAATTCACTGATGTACAAAAATGTGAAAGTGACAATGACAACATATGAAACCCTGTGATTGACAGTCCCCTTGTGTGCACTCCATGGTGCACATGCACCCACCCACACAGCTTTGGGTGTGGAAACACAAAGTAATGCAAACCAGTGCTACCAAGAAGTGCCAATATGTGTGTCCTCCGAATATCCGCCAATCACAGATCAGGATCTACTCCAACATTCAGTAACAACAAGCACAGCATCTTTCTAGGAACATCGAGGCTGACTTCTTACTCACGATGGACCAGCACAAACAAACCGAGCAGAAACAGTACTGCATACTAAAAAAACGAAACAGGAACAAAAGTCAGGGACGCTTCCAACACCTTTTAAGTCTTCACCGTCATAAACTCAATTGTGACCAGGATCAATTAGTAAACTACATTGTTCTTTCATGCTTTAACAGTTTCCAGTGTTAAACAAAAGATCACTGTGGCGGGGAGGTGGGCTGAATCCAGGGCCTCACATATGTAAGAATGTGTGCTACTGAGCTATACTCTCAACCCAAGATCAGTTCACTTTTAATCAAACATACAGTTATACTCTCACCTTAAATTTAGGATAGTCATTCATGAGGATTGTCACAATTCCGATATAAGGAACAAACCTAGAACAAACAAGTAAACAACTTATCATTACAGAAAAACATCCTAGATGAAGCAGCTGCTAATGTTTACTGACCATTAATCACCAGTACCGTCCAGAGTACTGATTTTCAGTTCACAGAGTCCACTAGCATACATTATATTTGTTCCTTTCAACAGCCTGTTACAAGGAAGTTAGGAGTATTACCATTTTATAGATGAGGAAACAGGATCACACACCCAAGGTGCATGGCTTGTGTGTGGCAGAAGCAGTCAGTACCAGACCAGAGATCTTAGGTCTCTAGTTGGTATCTCCAATGCTAGGGGCTGGGTGTGGCCTCGTAGCCTTTAGGGAGCTGCCAGTCTTTGTGGAGAGATAGGCACACCCAGCATATTGCAAGGTACTTCACGTCAGGTAGCCACTGAACAGCAGAGCTCAGGGCTCCATCACCTACTCATTTAACCATAGTCTAGCTTTGGCTCTCTTAATCCTAACTGTATTAATTAGATAGGGTTCTGAAATGTAGCCCAGGCTCACCTTGAGCTTACTTCCACCTGCCATAGTCTCCTTAAATGCTGGGATGAGTATACGTGTCACTGTGCCTAGCTCTGAAATTTCTCTAGAACCATTTTAACACCACATGCAGCAAACCAGTCTTAGTCTCCATCATCCTATATATTTCTTCAGCATTTTTTAATTCTTAGATTTATTTATTTATGTGTGTGAGTGTTTTGCCTGTGTGTATGTATGTACATATACCTGATGCCCACAGAGGGCATTGGATCCTCAGGAAATGGAGTTACAGATGGGAGTTGAGAATGAACCCAAGTACTCTGAAAGAGCAATCAGTGCTCTTAGCCAGTAAGCCATCTCTCCAGCCCCAGTATTTGATTTTAATGACTACAGCTTGTTCTTGAAATCCTTCCTCTTTTGTTTCAATAATAACCCACAAACTTAATGTTTCTACACCTAGCTGTAGACTGCTGTTTCTGTAATTTTCATTTCTTTCTCAAACTGGAGTTAGAGATGGGTGACCAAGCCCACCCAGCCTTTACAGAGGATCTAGGGACCTGAACTCAGGTACTTATATTTGAGTTGCAAGCACTTTGACCACTGAGCCATCTCCCTAGCCCTGTGTTTCCACTAGCTTTCTTTTTCTTCATCCCCTCAAACTGAGCAAAAACACCCAGTGACAAATCTTAACACATTCCATACATTTGCTGTTCAGGTCTCTGTCACAATTTTAAGAACTTTGTTGTTCTAATTATATGGTATCAGCCTCCCCTCTGGCTCTCTGAGTAGCGATCTTGATCTCCCATAACCTTCATGTCCTGTTAACAACTCTTCTTACTCTCCATCTCCTGGACTCTCTGTAGCTCAGACAGCAGAATGCTGGCCTAGCATAAAGGCATGAAGCCCTGGGTTTGATCTCCAACACCACATAATTCAAGTGTGGGGTGCACCTAAATTCCAACATTTGAGAGGTGTAGCTAGGAGTCATCCTCAGCTACAACAGAGAGCTTGAGGCCAGCTTGAGCTACATGAAAACACAAAATTACCAGATACACTTTTCTAGTGTCCCTGGATTTTCTGAGTTTAAACAAATCCCTGAAACATGCACCTTAAACAATGTTCTTGCACACTCAAGTTCAAGATGTTTAGGTCTGGGGCTGGTGAGATGGCTCAGCGGGTAAGAGCACTGATTGCTCTTCCGAAGGTCCTGAGTTCGGATCCCAGCAACCACATGGTGGCTCACAATCACCCATAATGAGATCTGACGCCCTCTTCTGGTGCGTCTGAAGACAGCTACAGTGAATTACGCAGGAGCGAGAGGGGCCGGCAGAGGTCCTAAGTTCAATTCCCAGCAGCCACACACATGATGGCTCAAGGCCATCTGTATAGCTACAGTGTACTCATATACATAAAAATAAATAAATCTTAAAAAAAAAAAGATGTTTAGGTCTGATACAAGGTATGTGGCTCAGGTACATGGTAGCAAGCAGTTTTACCACAGCAAACCTGTGTCAACATGTGGCTTCTCCAAGAGCTGAAAAGAGACACCTACAAAGTACTGCTGAACTCTGGGAAGAACAAGGGCTCTTAACCACTGAGCCAACTATGCAGCCCCATATTTTTAATTTTCAAAATAGGGTCTCACTTTGCTGCTGCAAACAGCTTGCCCTTAAGAGAGCACCCTGTCCCTGCCCCAGGCAGCTACGACTACACATATGCCACTGCATGTAGACACAAGCTTTGTATTTTATTTACATGTAATTTACATGCATTTTATGGTATATCACTTTTTATGGGATTTTTGTTTGTTTGTTTGTTTTGTTTTTTGAGACAGGGTTTCTCTGTGTAGGCCTGGCTGTCCTGGAACTCACTCTGTAGACCAGGCTGGCCTCAAACTCAGAACCACCTGCCTCTGCCTCCCAAGTGCTGGGATTAACAGCATGCGCCACCACTGCCCAGCTGGGATATTTTAATATATTTTAATACATGTATACAGTGTACACTAAACACATCAGGGTAATCAGCATTTCCACTCTACCATCAAAGCCTGTGGCACACTTTAGGGGCAGCCATTTTGCCTGATGCCCTTCACTTCCTCTCCTGTGGGGACAGCTTTGTCTGGATGCTTCCAGCATCACTATCTCGCTCCCCTCTTTATCTCATTTTCACTGCAGCATTTGTACCAACTCTCCTGCCTGTCTCTCATCTTTTGCTGACACTGCTCTCTTCTCTGTGACTAACAGGTCCAACTTTCTGGTTTTCCAAAGTCATCTCTATTAAATAGTTTTAGTTGGTACAGTATTAGTTTCATTTCTAAAAATTTTATTGCATGCTCTAAGATGAATTAACCTTGAAAATTAGGATAGGCGAAAGAACCCAAACACAGAAGACCACAACTGTGATTCTGTTTACACGAGACACCCCACAGGACCCATGGCTACACAACAGGTTAGCACTGTCAGCAGCTGCAGGAGGAAGGGCGTGAGCCACGCCTGCTAATGAGTGTGCAGAGAAATGATCTGGAATTAGATAGTAGTGATGGCTGCACAATCTTGTAGATATACTAAAATCTGTGAACTATGCCCCTTAAAATAGAGAATCTTATATGTGAATTCTGTTTCAGTAACATTTTTAAACATAATCTGGCTCAGAACCATTGGTGTCGGTGTGGAGTAATCCAGAAAAAAAACCTTTTTTTTTTTTTTAATTGAAAGGTAGTTGCACCATAGTCCAGGCTTGCCTGAAAGAGTAAGGTACATTTCGACTCTGTAATATCAGCTTAGTGTTTTATAAATACAATTTCCACAAAGCAAGGTGGCTCATTACATTAGGTGTCAAGCTCAGTGACAGGAGAGTCGATGAAAAGTGAGTTGGGCAGTGAAGCTTGTCTGCCAGCTGTCCACGTCCCAGGTGGTTTATGTTTCATAGAAACAGTACTTAATTCAGATTACTACATTTTTTATTAAAAGCCACTAAAGGGTTTATACTGTCAAATTTGAGATTTCAGTTTAAATTTTATATAGTTTAGGACTTTAAAAAAAAAATCTTCAAAAAGAGGTTCCTGGGGAGGAAGCCTGAGTACTCTAACTTGGAAAATAAGATATCTTTTTTTTTTTTACCCAATCCAGGGGAGCTTAGGCAGCCACAGTGACAAACAAAGAAGAACCAAATGCACACAAAGGGACACTCTTACACAGAAGAAGCATACAGAAAAAATTGTCAAAAAACTTTAAAATGTGCATTTGTGTGAGTGTGTGTGTGTGTGTGTGTGTGTGTGTGTGTGTGTGTGTGACTTCAGGGGAAGCTTTATATGTCGGAGCTAACCACAGTCTACTTGTTCTGATCTGGGATTCCTTTACATTTCTCATACTACAATTGAAGAAACTTTCTTTCAGAAACAGCCACCTGTTCTGCACAGCACAGTGTCACAGTGAGGTGACAGTACACACTTGATTTATGTAATAAGGAGGGGACGTTCTGACATCAGTAAGAATGCTATGAAGCACCGAAACAGAGAACCAGCACCCACCCACCCACGTGAAGGACACCATGCCAGCAATTCTGCTGCGATGGCTCAGAGTGTGGGCTCTGGAGCTTCCAGCCACTTAAATCCACCATCAGCATGATCTTAGATACATAACATGGCTTGTCTGAGTTTCCTCATCTGCAGAATGGGAATCTTAGAATTGCTTGGAGGTTAAAATGAAGCAATACTTATAAGGCACATATAATAAGTCTGGAAATAGCAAGCCCTAATAAAAGTGAGTTATTGTTAATACTATTAATACATTAAAGTAGTAATTCCATACTTCCTTACAACAGTAACTTACAATTCCTGTCCTCCACTGATCTGTTCTCCTGATAATATCTGAAATAAACAGGCTTAATATAATTTAAAAATTTCATTTAATCTCATCAGCTTCAAGACTGAAATAAAACAATACAGGCTATATTAACACAATAAAATTAATTCAGATGAACAATTTAAATTGTCTCAATAAGCTTCTAATAACTTGTTTCATGAAGCAGTAAGAATGCTATTCTGGATCCTAATAGCCTAGCCAAGTACAGATATCAATGCTCCTTGGGTGAACTGAATATATGATTCTTGTTTTAGAGCTAGGGTCTCTGAAGCCTAGCTAGCCTTAAACTCACAGCCTTTAGTGAGTCTGGCTTTGAACTCTTTGGTCCTCTTGGTTTACATCCCAGGAGCTGGAATTACAGGTATGTACTACCACACCTGGCCAATATTTTTTTATTTAATTGTGATATCCACTATACCATCTCAGTACTAGCATTTGATTCTCTTATTGTACCCCATTACTACCCCCAAGAATAGTACGCCTTAAGATTTAAGTGCACTTTAAGATTTATATCTCTTAAAGGACAAAAAGGTGACTTGGTGTAACCAGGACCAACAGTTATGCACTCAGTCATGCACAGTAAGATCATGTTTAAAGTAATATGAAAAGCCCATGTTCCCCTGGGTACTCACCCTCTTGCTCTCCCTACAACATCTTTCTTCTCCAGCCAGTGTTGTCCTTGTTTATAGAGGCCTCGGTCATCAACGGCATTATTATCTCCTTTGGTTAAAAACTTGATGTGCCCATCTTGCCTTAAAGTAAGGAAACAAAGTCACCAAACACCCTCATGGCATTTAATGCACAGAACCAACTCTTGTTACCAAGCACTGGGTACTCCTCATGCCTAATAGCAACTCTTTATTGGCTAACAAAATGCTGACAGCCGAACTGCTTCTCACAGAGAAAGCTGATAAGTGAGCGGTGAAGGAGCCGGCTGCACTCCATCAGCGTTACCAACACTGCCACAGACAGTGTGACAGTAGACGGCCATGCAAGTTTTACACCATGAGGAGAAGATCAACTAGCATATAAAATAAATCTCAATTTATATTAGAACATACACAACCAATTTTCTAACATAAAAATAGAAGAACACACTAAATTATCCCTCAGGAAGTAACTGTCCAGGAAAGACAATAAGACACCACTGAACAGCACAGTTCCTTTAAGTAACATGAAAATTTCTACCTGAGACAAAGAATGTTGGGAAAGGAACCTCGAGATGGAGTCTGTAAGGTGCAGCCTTTACAGTGAGATGGCTCATCAAGGCTGACAACCTGAGTGTGGTGGCCAGAAACCACACAGTACAAGGAAAGAACCAATTTCCTCAAGTTGTTCTCTGATCTCCATATGCACCAGTAGCGACTCCCAAACAAAGAAATGTAATTTAAAACAATAAAGGTAACTAAAATAACATTCCAAGTGTCCATAAAGCCACATTAACCACTGCAGCTGAGGACCTTATTTGACCTAAGTTCAAACAAACAAGAAACTGGCAAGTTGAACAACTAGAAAGTTAATAATCTTAATGAATTGTTCATATACTTAGTTATTACTTCTATTATATTTAATTATATTTATTATAGTATATATTTATTCCCCACAGTAATTAAGAGTTTTAGTTTATAAAAGCTGAGTGGCTATTTTATAGAAATACTAGTGTGATATGCTATGATACTGAGGGTCTGGCTTAAAATAATACAAGAAAGGAGGAAAAGAAGAGAATGCAGAATGGCCACATGCCAGGTACATGGTGGATGACAGGTACATGGTACTTGTTAGACCCCACTGCACATGCTAGAAAACCTTTAAATATAAAATATAAGAGCTAAAGTAACACAGATCAGGAATAAATAGTGGCTGCCTATAGTATACTGTAGTGTTACACTGTCTTAGTCTTTCTGTAACAAACATGTAGCTAAGAGAAAAACAAATTTAAAAAAAGAAAAACCAGGTGTGGTGGTGCATACCTTTAAACCCGGCACTAGGGAGGCAGAGGCAGGCAGATCACTGTGAGCTCAAGACCAGCCTGGTCTACAAAATGAGTCCAGGACAACCAGGGCTATTACACAAAGGAACACTGTCTCAAGTGGGAAAAAAGCCTTAATTTTTCAGGTATGGTAACATTTATTAGAATACTATCTTGGGCAAGGTGTCATGGCACATGCTTTTAATCCTAACACTGAGGAGACTGAGGGAGGTGAATTCAAGGCCAGCCTGATCTACATAGCAAGTTTCAGGATAGCCAAGGCTGCATAGAGAACCCAACTCAAAAACAAAACTAAACAAAAGAAAGCAAAACCACAAACTATCTTGCCTAATCAAGAAATGACTGCTTTGGGGCTGCTGATGTAGTGTGATGAGTGCTTGCCTAGCTTATACTAGGCCTTGGCTCTGATCCCAGCCTAATTCAATGGAGCATGGCAGCACATGCCTATAATCCCAATCCTTGAAAGGTAAAGGCAGGAAAATGAAGTTCTCTGGTCACATGGAGTTGAAAGACAGCCTGGGCTACAAAGAGGCCCTATCTCAGAAAAAAAAAAAAAAAGTCAAGGAATTTAATGCTATTAGACAATGGGTAAGCTGGGCAGTGGTGGCACATGCCTTTAATCCCAGCACTTGGGAGGCAGAGGCAAAGGCAGAGGCAGAGGCAGGTGGATTTCTGAGTTCGAGGCCAGCCTGGTCTACAGAGTGAGTTCCAGGACAGCCAGAGCTACACAGAGAAACCCTGTCTCGAAAAACCAAAAAAGGGTAAGACCTCTAGTAATTTTTAAAATTGCTTTTAGATTTACTTTATATATATTAGTGCTTTGACTGCATACATGTATATGTACCCTGCATGTGCCTGGAGCCTGCAGAGGGCAGAAGAGGGCATTGGGGCCCCTGGACCTGGAGGCACATGTGAGCTGCCTCCTGGGTAAGGGAAGGGAACAAGTGCTCTTAATCACCGAGTCATCTCTTCAGCCCCGCTTCTAGTGAGTTTAAAATGTAACTGAAAACAAAGCAAAATTTACAGTTAATAAAGACCAGACTAAAATTAATCCAAGTGTCTTTAACAATCACAGTCTATAAAAAAGAAAATGAGCTTCAGGTTCCTACTGACTAATATCCACTCAGGAAACTGACTCCTAATATGCTAGAATTCAGGTGAAAATTGGAGGTGTTGCAAACACCAAAGACAGTTAAGTGCAAATGCCACATTGAAAATGAGGTTCCAGTTTTAAAAATGCAAATATATACAGAGAAAAGTAACCAGAAGCTGACAATTCATAAGCGAAAGAGTGTCTGAGACAGCCTCGGGGGTTAAAGATGCCAGGAGCATCAGGGAGAAGGGACAGTTCAACCAGAAAGACACTGGCCCCTCAGAGGCTGAAGGGAAGTCCAACAGAAGAGAAGCGGCCTGAAGGGAAGGGGTGCTACTGACTGGGCTAGTCACAAAGACCTACTTACCAGCAAATACTCTGCTTTCCCCTGCGGAGCTGTAATCAGGAGAGATCACTGTTGTTTCTTGAAAAAGTATACATCTCCCTCAACGACTTAATGCAGAACACATACTGTTCCCTGGTGACCACCCTCAATACACCTGTCAAAATATGCTCCAGCCAGGTGTGGTGGTGTCTGCATGGAATCCCAACACCCAGGAGGCAAAAGTAAGTTCACCAAAAATTCTGATCCTGAGTGTTGGGGTACAAGTGGCCTTCCCTCACTCTCCTCTCTGGATGGCCCAGAACATACCATCCTCTTGACTTCACCTCTCTGGTGCTGGGATTAAGGTACAAACCACCCCAGATGAGTACTTATTAAATGGAGAAAAACTACAAGATGCCAAGCCAGTAGTAATTGAGGACTTAATGCAAGAGAGCCTTTTAGGTTCCCAGTATACCACCTCTATTTGTCCATTTCTTTCTCTCCTTCTCTTGTGGAAGTTTCTTTAAGTACAAACGGTACAGACTAGAAAAAATGGGAGTGCACAGCTGGACGGGGAACACCCACTTAAAGAGTTCATGATTCATCTTTCTGAAGTTTTTATACTACCTTAAGAAAACGAGACCCTGGGAAGTTGAACTTTTTGCTCACTGTTCTCACTCTGAGGTGAAAGGAATATGTCCTTTCTGCTTCTAAAATGTAAGATTCAAGTTAGAAAAACAATTTAGATTTTAGAAAGTTATCTTGGGCTTGGCATACTGGCACATACCCAAAAATCCCAAAACTCATGATGCAAAAGCAGGAAGGTCAGGAGTATTTGTTTACTATTGCATACACCAGGTACACACGGGGAGTTCAAAGACAACTTTTAAGAGTCAGGTCTCTACCATGTGCATGATTGGGGACTGAATTCAGGTCATAAGGCTTGGTAATAAATGCCTTTACCCACTAAGCCATCTCACCAGTTTCTTGAAAGAATTTTAAACTTTAAATTTATTTACTATTATGCTGTGTTATGTATATTGCCATGGTGCATATGTGGAGGTTAGAAGACAATTTTTGAGATTTGCTTCTCCCCTACTATGGGTTCTGGGGACAGATCTCAGGTCATATCTGGCCAGCCCTCTTTACTGAACTTTGAAAAGTCAATATATTTGGGTATGGCCCAATTTAACTCCAGTATTCCAAAAGAAGTTCAAAATTTATTATCACTATATTGCTTTATAGCTTTTGTTCTCATTTTAAGGTTTCTTTATTCATTAAGGTTACTTATATTCCATTATAGCAGGGAATTCTATTTAGGATTAATCTTTACAATATGATTTTTGAGAGACATACACAGACTGATAAAGAATGAGAAAAGAACAAGAAAAACCTCTGGAAAAATATTCAGAGAAATAGATAAATCCTATCCAGAATTTTCCAAATGTTCACCAAACTTTCAGACATTCATTAAACTAGATAGGAAGCAAAGATCAAAGATTCCTTACTCTCTACAATGTTTTATTATTAGAGAAGAGACTCATTAGCACAGGCTAGCCTTCAACTTGCTATGTAAGCTAACAACGACCCTGACCTTGTCTGCTTCTGTCTCCCAAGTGCTAGGATGACACATGTACCCAAGGCCTAGGTTGTGGCCTTCTCTATTGGGGTGCTGATCCAGGGCTTGACTCGACCAGTTGAGTTACATCTACAGCCCTCTTTATCTTTTTAAAAAAGTCTTATGTATATGAGCATTTTGCCTACATGTATGTGTGCCAAAACATGCCAGGTCCCCCCAGAGGTCAGAAGTATGCATCAAGATCACCTGCAACTGAAGTTACAGATGGTTGAAAGCCATTATGTAGGTGCTAGGAACCAAACCTGCGTTCTCTGCAAGAGTAAGCACCGTTAACTGCTCAGCCATCTCCCAGCCTCCCTTTCAACAATTTTTATGTATCAAAATTAAACACTTCAAACTCTAAAACAAAAATTTACAAAGACATAGATGAAAAGCTGGCATGTACTTTTCATGGATCTTCAGAACTCGATGCACTATAGGAATTTCTCTTCCTTCTATCCTGAAAACAACAATTTCCCCAACACGTATAGGATCTTCAACTCGGTTCGTGAGGAAAAGGAGATCCCCTCTGTGAAACGCAGGCTCCATGCTGCCACTGGGAGGGGAAAAAGATACAGAAAGGCACATTACATCTATTTCAAAATTAGAAATTCAACAAAGCAACAGATGCCGATGTACTCAACATTTTAACAACCACAGTGCTGTAGAAAGCTCTGTCCACAAAATGGTTGTCATAATTCATGCTCATTCATTCATTCATTCATTCATTCATTCATTTTGGGGACACAGTTACTCTCACAGTATACACATCAGGGTGCCCTCAAACCTGTGAAGATTTTCTTACCTCAGCCTCCAGTCCTGAGATTACATGTATGCACCATCACACCCAGCTTGATTTCCCTCAACTAGTAAAGGAATTTTTTTAGTGACTAGTCTTCACTAACTAGTTCCATTTTAAGCATTATAATCAAAGATGCTTAAGTCTTGAAAAGGGCAGTGCTACTAATTCTTTAACCTTTTAAAATTTCAAATGACAAACAATATAAAAGAATGAACTTTAAAAAACACTGCCCTTATTCTGGCTCCATCTGAAAATAGTAAACATATTCAAATATTCAAATGAGAACAGGATCATCGTCTGCCATTTCTGAAGATACGGGCCATGCTGACCTTCTGAGTTCAGCTGATTATAGAGGACACAACTCACTGAGTCACAGAATAGCACAGAGGTAACACTGTGTTATCAAGGCATTTGTTCTAAAAAGAGAAGTAGAAGAGACAATAGAGATTTCTGTCTAAGGATTTCAGAAACTAGGAAGAAGTGGAGAAAATCATGAGAGCATCTCATAAGAGCATCTCTTCCCTCTCACCTGCTCCGCCTCACACCCAGTTCTGAAAAGGTCCTAAGAGATTTGTATCATCAGGAATTCAAACCCAAGTTTTCAATGGTAAGAACATTAGCAAAAAGTAAACATATCACTGGGCAGTGGGGGTGCACGCCTTTAATCCCAGCGCTTGGAAGACAGAGGCAGGCAGATTTCTGAGTTCGAGGCCAGCCTGGTCTACAGAGCGAGTTCCAGGACAGCCAGGGCTACGCAGAGAAACCCTGTCTTGAAACCCCCCCACTCCACCCCCCAAAAAGTAAACATATCAGCAGGACCCAAAACTCAAAGACCGATATCATCCAGTTGCAGACACTACTGTTTGAAGATATATATGGGAACAGCAGTGGTTCCCAAACTCTCCTGTCCAGTGGAATAACCTAAGCAATTTAAATAGAATCCTCATGCTTAGGTCACACATTTTACAAATCCATTCACATCTGAATACCTGGGAATGGGAGGCAGACATCACTGGATCCCCAGAAATTCCACCATAAAACAAAATTGGATAGCTCTAAGAAAGACTGTTTGTGTTTGTATTTGTTATTATTTATGAATTTTCCTTTTTGAAACGTTTGGTTGGTTTTGTTTTCTGTATCTTGTTTTTGAGTCCAGACATCACCCTGTAGGAAGGCTAGCCTGGACAAGGTAGTCCATGCTGACAGAAACTCACAGCATTCTTCTTGCCTCCCAAGTGCTGGGATTACAGGAATGTTGGTCTGTTTGCTTATTGTTTTGTTGAACTTGAGCTCACAGCAATCCTCCTGCAGGGATTACAGTCTTGTACCACCATGCTAAGCTACTATACGGTTATACTTAAAGCTTTTATTACAGGCAGGCAGATCTCAGTGAGTTCAAGGCAATCCTCATCTACATAGCAAGTTTAAGCCCATCCACATAGTGATCCTGTCTCAAAATTAAATAAATAAAAAACCCTGTTATTTAGAATTGTCAGGATGAGGCTATAGCTCAGTGGACAATGCCTTCAGCTGGATATCTAGTACTTCCAAAAACTTAAAAAAAAAAAAAAAATTCTTTTTACTCTGTAGACCAGGCTGGCCTCGAATTCAGAAATCCACCTGCCTCTGCCTCCCAAGTGCTTCGATTAAAGGCATGCACCACACTGCCGGGCTAAACAAAAAAACAAAAAAAATTTTTCAAAGAGATACACATACACACTGTGTATGCGTGTATGTACATTACGTGTGTGTGTGTGTGTGTGTGTGTGTGAATGATATGGAGAAAAAAAAAGAAAATGTACTTACATAATTATCTCAATTATATGTAAAATTATACTCGAAGAAAGGCTACAACATTAGCAATGATTTTATCTCAAAGTTACAAAGACAGGGTCAATCTAGATTTTCCTGTTTCTAGCATTTCACATTATGGGAATATATTAACTTTTTCTTATTAGAAGAGCATTTCTTTCAAAGGTCACTATGACAGTCAGGCAGGAAATGACAAGGCCTGAAATAGAACACCAATAAAGGAGAAGAGAGAGGAAAACAACTGGTGGCCAATTAGACACAGCAGAATCAAGAATGACCCCTAGTTTGTGTCACAAGCAATTGAGCAGATGTGACAGTCACAGAAACAGGGGATGGGGTAGGGGGTCAAAATGGAGCTGAATTTTATTTTTATCAGAGAATCAAGTGCCTGGTCAGTAGTCAGGTGAAGCTGTCCAGTGGAGCAAAATAAGAAATAAAAACAAGTGCTTTTGGAATTCCCATGTAAATACTAGTTTAAAACACATGAAAGTAGCCAGAAATGGTGTGAATGTCCATAATGCCTGCCCCTGGGAGACTGAGTTCAATGTTAGCCTGAACTACATCCCAAGACCCCCAAATCAAAATGAATAAAGTAAGATATATAACGTATGTGAGAGGGTAGGGACACACAGGAGGAAATATGCTTGCATGCCTCATATAAAAACATCCCTGTGCAAAATAAGCCATGAACAATGGCTTGGCAGTCCTAAGCTGCCCTTCTAGAGGACCTGGGTTCAATTCCTAGCACCCACACAGCAGCTTACAACCTCTCTAATTCCAGAGGATCTCATGCCCTCTTCTGACTTTCATAGGCACTACATACACGAGCAATACAGACATATGTGCAGGCAACATAACTTTATGCATAAAACAGTGACATTTAAAGATAACAAAAATTTAAAAAGGAAATATAGTAATGCAAAAGAAATTTTAAATATTAAAAAGTCTGTAGTGGGGCTGGAGAGATGGCTCAGCAGGTATGAACACCAACTACTCTTATAAAGGTCCTAAGTTCAAATCCCAACAACCACATGGTGGCTCACAACCACCCGGAATGAGATCTGACGCCCTCCTCTGGTGCGTCTGAAGACAGCTACAGTGTACTTATTTATAATAATAAATAAATCTTTAAAAAAAAAAAGTCTGTAGTGAACCGGGCAGTGGTGGTACATACCTTTAATTCCAGCACTTGGGAGGCAGAGGCAGGCGGATTTCTGAGTTCAAGGCCAGCCTGGTCTACAGAGTGAGTTCCAGGACAGCCAGGGCTATACAGAGAAGCCCTGTCTTGAAAAACCAAAAACCAAAACCAACAAAACCAAAAGACTGAGGAAAACTATTTGTTTAAACATTAAATAAATTATTAAATTTTTATTTACACTTTTATTTTGACAAACACTTCCCTCTCCCTTTTAAAAATGAGACAGGTTTCAAGTATCTCCTGGCTGGCTTTGATAGATGAGTAGCAGAGGGTGATCTTGAACTTTTTTTTCATTTCTGCCTCTACCTCCTGAGTTCCAGACCAAAGGTATAAACTGACACACACATATTTTTTTTTTAATTTAAAAATGGTATGGATGCTTACCATGCATGAATGTATATGTGTGCACCATGTGATGATACCTGGTGCTCTCAGAGGCCAGAAGTAGTTTGTCAGTACTATCTTATCATTAGAGTGGCTGGAACTATGTAGCCCAGGTTGGCATCAAACTCAGAGATCCTCCAGCTTCAGCCTTCTGAGTACTTGAATGACAGGTTGAAGCCACTACATTCGGCTACACTCTTAGTTTTTAACTGACGCATTAAACACTGCATACACTGGGGTGTTGGAGATTGGTGCTAAGGCTTTGAATATGCGTGTCCAGACACAGAAGGTTCTTGTCCCAATTACTTTTTGATCTATCAATAAATGCCAGTGGCCAATGGCTGGGCACGAGTTGGGACATTTAGAGTTACAAGGGTAGGACAAAGGGAGAATCTCGGGGACTAGGGGAAGAGGAAGGGAATGCAGTAGTAGCGGTAGACAAGTCCAACTGGCCCTGTGAGTTTTCCGGTAAATGGCTACTGGCTACTCCCCAATTAGGCCTGGAGTAGCAGGGGAAGGTTTAGGAGTACCCTAAAATACTCTGCCTCTGAAGTAGCCAAGGCATTTTAAAATTACTGGGAGTATGTGTGCGTGTGTGCGCATGTGCATGTGTGTGTATGTATGTTTTACATTCAAAGATCCAAGATAACTCCTGGGCCGTGTGTGTGTGTGTGTGTGTGTTTTACATTCAAGGATCCAAGATAGCTCCTGGGCCGGTGCACGCCTGAGACTCACCAAGAGCACAAAGCAGTGCAGCCAAATACTCATCACAACACTGGAGAAATGGATCTTCCACCAGGTCTGAGGACCTGAGTTTTCACAGGTGTAAAGAACTGACTCCCACAAATTATCCTCTGACCTCTACATTTGCATCTTGGCACGTGTGCAACTATACACATACGCAAATAAATAAAACGTAATAAAAAGCTTATATGTTGGGCCTGGAACTCAGATTTATTGGACAGGGTGCCTGCCTATCAAGCACAAAGCACCACATACTAGGTGTGCTGCCAAGATGCACTTGAGAGAGGCAGAAGAATCAAAAGTTCAATGCCATCTTGAGTACATACAGATCTCAACGCAGCTTGAACTACACGAGACCCTGTCTAAGGGCAGATGGGGGAAGCCAGGTGTGGTGGTGTATACCTTTAATGCCAGCACTTGGGAGGCAGAGGCAGAGGGATCTCTGTGGGTTTGAGGCCAGCCTGGTCTACATAGTAAGTTTCAGGACAGACAGAACTGTGTAAAGAAACCCTGTCTTGAAAAAACAAAGCAGGGCTGGTGAGATGGCTCAGTGGGTAAGAGCACCAACTGCTCTTCTGAAGGTCATGAGTTCAAATCCCAGCAACCACATGGTGGCTCACAGCCACCTGTAATGAAATCTGACGCCCTCTTCTGTGTACTCATTTATAGTAATAAATAAATCTTTAAAAAAAAAAAAAAGCAAAGCAAAACAAAAGACAAAACAAAACAAAACAAAAGAATTAAAAAAAATAGAAATAGGGCTGGTGAGATGGCTCAGCGGGTAAGAGCACTGACTGTTCTTCCAAAGGTCCTGAGTTCGGATCCCAGCAACCACATGGTGGCTTACAACCACCAGTAATGAGATATGATACCCTCTTCTGGTGCATCTGAAGACAGCTACAGTGTATTACGCCGGAGTGAGTGAGCCAGAGAAAGTGGGGCCAGCAGAGGTCCTGAGTTCAATTCCCAACAGCCACACACATGATGGCTCCTGGCCATCTGTACAGCTACAGTATACTCATACACATAAAATAAATAAATCTTAAAAAATTAAAAAAATAAAAATAAATAAATAAATAAAAAAGCAGCAGAAGCAGGAAAGCTGTGAGTTTGTGCCTTGCCTGAGCTAAGTAGCAGGACCTGGTCTAAAGAAAAAAATAGCCTGAAAGGAGGAACACTGCAGAGAAAGCAAACTCCTGATTCTGTGGCCAAGAGCTTTCACTGATGAGCCATGCCAACAGAGGGAAGAAGACATGACACAGCCAGAAGCTACTGGGAGCTAGCCCAGTGAGCACCAAGAGATCTTCTTCTTGGTTACTTCAGGGTTCATTCTCTTCAGTTGGAGGTATTTAACATCAAGGACTTAATGTCTGCTTGTGATAACATATCCCTAAGAGAAGTCTTGCCAACCCAGAGTTTATCTTCTGGGCTTTGATACAGCTGGTGAATTCTGGGAATAAGAAAAAAAAATACTCTCCAGTGACTTATTATATTAACTGAGATTTCATGTTATAAGCAAAACCTCCCCTGACCCCACTGCTGAAATAGGGAGTGGCACTTAATATTTAGAGCAGATTGGCTTCAAACTTGCAGAGATTCTCTGTCTCCTGAATGCTGGGATAAATGCATGCCCCATATACCCAGCTGGATTTCACTGCATTTATACAGCTGTTTAAAACAACAGTAAAAAAATTAAAAAATTAAAAAAATCCTAGCCAGGGATGATGGTACATAGGCAGGAAGATTGAAGATCAATCCACCTTCAAGGCCAACATGGTCCGCATAGTGAGTTCCAGGTTAGCCAGAGATACACAGCAAGACCCTGCCTCAAATACTGAGCCATTCTCTCAAAAACCAAAAGTACTGACCTCATTTTGGTGAGGATTAGTCAGCAGTAGAGCATTTGCTTAGCACACAGGAGGTCCCTAGGTTCTACCTTCAACACTGGAAACATCTGTCCAGAGTATTACCTTATTTAATCTGGTCCTAAGGTCCCAATCTTGAAGTAGAGACCTTCAATCTGTGCTGCCTTCCAGCACTAAAGGAAGCCACCACACCACTGGGAGGAAGTGCAGGGTCATGGAGCTCCTTTGGGAGATTTCTTCTGGGGCTATTTCAGACTTAGTCCTCCCTAGCAGAGGATTGAAGGACAGTTATCAGGAGCTGACTGAGACTGCTGGAATAAATGGGGAATTACACTAGAGGACTTGATTTAAAAAAAACAATAGTTTATATGGTTCATGTACACCTATAATCTCAGCACTTAGAAGTCTGAGGCAGAGGACCATGAACTCAATGCCAACATGGGCAAGACTATGAAAGAGAGAGAGAGAGAATATGAAGGTAAAATTCTAATATTCTTAGCATAAAAAGCAATGGAGAATGAAGAGCCCTGCGAAAGAGACAGGCATACTTATGGTGGTAATTGTGGTGCATTTGAAGGTATATGCTTGCTTACCAAAGACATACCAAGTTCTGTACCTTAAAAACTACTGCTTTTTGTATATCAGTCATACCTCAATAAAGTTCTGAAGAAGAAAGTATCTCAACTCTAGATAAGGGGACAATTGATTCTATTTCCTTCATATTTATACTGTACTCACTCCCGGAAGGTTACAAAATGAATCCCCAAATAAGACAGAACTCAATTAAAATAACCACATAGTAATGTCCCAAAAATTAGTTGCTAAATTAGGTTTTAAAATCTGTAAGATTTATCAGTACAAAGATAGGAATGGAAACAAGGTAGGGAAAAAATTAAGCAATATCATCTAAAAGACTAGATTATTACCCTCAAAATTCCTGAAGTCTAGTATAGAAATGATATTTAAAGGTCAACAGAAAATATGAAATTATTTAGAGATGCTTCCAGCACTGAGAACACGACACAGGAGAACTCTGGGCTGTGTGCTAAGTTCTAGGCCTGATATACCAAACACAGGAATGCTAAAGACAGGAATCTGAGGAAAACAAAGGACACTGAATAAAGTACACTCTCTTAAAGGATGAGCCAAAAATGAAGTCCAAATGAAAGTCTTTCGGGTTCTCGTGAGACTGGCCTTGAACTTCTGACTCTGATTGCCAAGTGCTGAGACTATAGGCATGAGCCACCACATCCAGCACACACCAACCTATAGGGTACTAGGGTTGGGAGTGGTGACTGGAGAATCAGCTCAGGAGCTGAGGACACACACTGCTCTTACAAAGGACCTGAGTTTCATATGCATGTTGGGCAGTGCATAACCACCTGTTTGTCTTCTGGACTCCATGGGTACTTACATTCGCACTCAAACACACCAACGCAACGCATACACACATGTAATTAAACACAATTGTTTTTAAAGAAAAGAATACGGGTCCTTGGGGAATGGAAACACTTCCCATGATAGTTCTCACAACTGAGTAGCAACTGATCTCCTTTCAGGCTCTCTCCTAGGTAACAGTTTCTAAGGTACTGGTACACAACTATTTATTTAATACCTCTACTTTTCTACCAAGTAATCCCATGCAATTCTGTGTTCTGAAAAGGAATCGTGTTACCTGAGCACCACTACAATTGGACTCTCACTTCCGGTTATCACCATCAGCCCCTTCCAGATCATTAGTGCCGAGGAGACAATCATTCCAAAATTTAGGACTTGGTAGTACAGCTGCAAGAATAAAGAGAATAAATCAGATCCACTACTATTCTCACCCAGGAAAGGAAATGATAGTAGCTACAATTATCTTAAAAGTTCAAGTAGCCAAGATGGGAATGCAGCTCAGTTGTTGCAATGTTGGCCTAGCAGCTGCAAGCCCAGGGTTAAATCCCCAGCACTACACGAAGCCAGGTGTGGAGACTCATCACTATATCCTAGCCTGCAGGAGGTGAGGCCAGGGGAAGAGTAAAAGACCATCATTATCAGGCTTCTTACAGAGTTCAGGCCTACCTTAGCACTTGGGAGACAGCGGCATGAGGATTTCTGAGTTCAAGGATAGCCTGAACTACAGAGAGAGTACCAGGACACACAGGGCTACACAGAGAAACCCTGTGTCGTCGAAAAACAAATCAAAAGAATATAATTCATAACATGAAAAATTTAAGGTTTCAGGCTGAAGAAATGGCTGAGTGGTTAAGATGACTGGCTGCTCTTCCAAAGGACCAGGGTTCACTTCCTAGCAACACATGGCACTTTAAAAGCATCTGGAACTCCAGGTCTTGGGAGTCAGCTGGCCTCTGCAGACCACCTGTGGGCACCAAGCACATACACGGTATATGTACATTTACACATACATGCAAGCAAAACACTTATATACAAAAATAAAGTTTTAAAAAAGTGGAAAAAACTTTTTAATAAAGAGTGAAGATTGATGTTTCTATAAGAAGTTACTCTCCCATTTACATTGGTCCTCCCCTTCCCTTGGACACACAGCACCACACTGACTACAGCAGCTTACTCTGAGATTCAGCTAATCAACAGCATCTTCATTGCTAGGAGAGTGTTACAGTTTCTTTTCCTGATTGTGATGAAATGACAAAAGCAACTTAAAGTACAAAAGAAAAGGTTTATTTGTGTTCACAATGCAAATAAACAGTCCTCCATTGTTGGGAACTCAAAACAGTCAAGCCTGAAGTAGCTGGTTATAGTCCATCCACAGCCAGGAAACAGAGAGACAAAAAACAA
>NW_022196904.1:70995423-71000408 GCF_008632895.1 Mastomys coucha
GATCTGGCCCTGTTGTTTGCCTAGTGTGCACTTTAACCATCCAACCATTTAATCAGGAAGTATTTAAACCTGAATGAAAATAAAAACACAACACAGAAACATGTAGGCCATACCTACAGAAGTAACCCACAGAGAAGCTCTTGTAGCTGTAAAGGTCGATGTTGTTAAGAAGTCATTATGGTTTTCAGCACTTGGGAGGAGGGGCACCAGCTCTCTGGCACCCAGTGAAGCTGGAGTAAGGTTTAATATCCTCCAGGGAGTTACATGTACTGAGTCAGTAACCCACACATTCTGTGGCGAGAATTCATCCACATAGTGTACATATACTGTTCAGGCAAAACATTCATACACACAAAACAAAATAGGTTTTTATAAAGTCTAAAGAAAAAGATGGCCTACTGGGTAGTTAAGCAACTTTGATGAATCAGATTAATGCTATCAGTGCTCAGTCATGGATCAAGTCACATCCTGACCAACATCCTTGAGTCCCTAAGAAATCGCAAACAAGGCCAAACACATAAGGTCATGTCTATAATCTTAGCACTTGGGAAATGGAGGCAGGAGAATCACCAAGAATCACCAGGTCTTCTCTATATAGAGAATTTCAAGCCAGCCCAGTCTACAGAGACCCTGTCTCAGAGAGACAGAGAGAATTCTCACATTTATAACCATTCTATAAAAACCCCATTAAGTTTGTTGAATAAGCAAAGTTCTCAGATGGTGTGGAGGTTTGAATATACTTGGCCCATAGAGAGTGGTACTGTTAGGAGGTGTGACCTTGGACGAAGTATGTCCTGTGAGAATGGGCTTTGGAGGTCTCCTCCTATGCAGTGTAGAAGAGAGCTTCTTCCTAGCTGCCTGAGGATGCCAGTCTTCTGGCTGCTTTTGGATCAAAATGTAGAACTCTTGGCTCCTCTAGCATCATCAATGCCTGGCTGCCATGCTTCCTGCCTTGATGATAATGGACTGAACCTCTGAACCTGTAAGCCAGCCCCAAGTAAACATTGTTCTTTATAAAGGTTGCCTTGGTTATGGTGTCTTTTCACAGCAATGAAACCCAAGTTAAGACAGCTAGTATATTGTCTTTAAAATGAGATTCAGTCTTTAAAAGAAGAGTGTGGAAAAAAAAACCAAACAAACCGGGAGGTGGTGGTGCACACCTTTAATCCCAGCACTTGGGAGGCAGAGGCAGGTGGATTCCTGAGTTCCCAAATCCCAGAATAGAAGGTTAAGGTTATATATTGCTGAACACATCATGAACTTTGGACCGTGCAAGCTTCCAAAGAGGGGAAGCAACCAATAGTCCTATCCAGTTACCATACCCATGAACCACAACAGTGACCACCATGGGACAGTAAGTGGGACAGTTGGTTACCACACTTAGTGATAACCAACGGCTCTCTAATTGGACTTATGACCTACTCATGCTTGTACAGTCATCTCCCTAGCCTCAAGTTTATTTTATTTTTCAAAACATGGTTTCTAGATATGATATTAAATGTCCTGGAATTTGCTTTGGAGACCAGGCTCAGAGATCTACCTGCCTTTGCCTCTTGAGTCCTGGGATTGTACCACTATCATTCTCAGCTCTAAATTTAGTATTTTTAAAAATGTTTAAATTTGGGTTTGGCTCTTAGGTTGGGGATGGGGATGAGGATAGAGATGGAGATAGGACACACAGGATAAAATAACAAAAAGTAACAAAAATGTTTAAATTTGCTGGGTAGGATAGCTCATGTTTATAATCTTGGTATACAGGAGGCTAGTGTGGGGAGATTGTGTATTTCAGATTAGCCTGTACAACATAAGGAGACCAAGCTACTAAAAGAACGGTAATATAAATAAAATGTAAACCAACTGTAATGGTTTAATCTTGTGATCTCAAGCCCTTGAGAGGTTCTGAAAGGAGAGCCAACACGAACTTGAGGCCAGCCTGGGCTCTCTAGAGAGTTGCAGACTAACCCAGGATATAGAATGAGCCTATGTCTCAAAACAAATAATAACAACAAAACCCACTGGACTAGGAAAGTGACTCAGTAGGTAAGGTCCTGAGTCCTTAGCTCCCTAACACTCACATAAACACCGTGTTTGTCTGCAACCCTAGTATTGAGAAAGCAGAGACAAAATAGATCCTGGCCTCACTGACCAGCCTTTCTAGATGAAAGGCAGATCTTCAGGTTCAGTGAAAAGATCTGTCTCAAAAAGCAAGGTGGTTTTGTGCAGACCACAAGTGTAGCTACCACACCTAGTCAAAGAAGTGTCTCTTTACAGCAAATAGAGACTATCACTGAAAACCACAACCAGACCCAATACAAAAACCCACAGACAGTGGGGAGCCTGGCACCAGCAATGCATCTGCAGCATAGCTCTGCATCTATAGCTCTGTGGACATGACAGAAAAGGGTGAGCAGACTGTAAGAGCTCAAATTCCTGTAAAGCAGTCTCTCCTACAGACAGCTCCATAAACAGGACCAGAACAATAGACCTGTTAAGGCAGAAGTGGGGGAAGTTCTGAGGGGTCCCACCTTTACATAAAGAACTACAAGCAACTAATGACTTCTGGACAAAGAATTGCCCTCTCCCAGGGATAAGCCCCTCATCAGTTTCCAGTGCAGAGTGGCCAGCCTTTAACCCATATACATACCCCCCCCAAAAGACTCAACAGATTATATTTATATTTATTTGTGCATATGCAAGCATATACATGCACACACAAATATGTATGTTTATAACAATAATATTCAAAGAAAACAAAGGTATTAACTTAAAAGTAGAAAAGACATGAAGGTTTGAGGAAAGGTACTGGGAAGGGGTGAAGAAAGGAAATGGAAGGGGAAAGTAATCTAATTCTATATTACATGAAACATATTAAAAACATAAAATAAATGAAAAATTCTAAAACTGGTCCATAATTTTAAGTCTTTCTATCCAAGTGATTCCATATAGACCTATCCAAAATTTACCATTGTTTCTTAATACAGAAATATGTAATTAAAGTGGTAACAGCCCAGATAATTATTCTTGGTTTCAAAACTTTGGAGAATAAAGTTAATATTTTAAAGAAGTAAGATGGAGAGGGACAGAAGGATGATACCCCATGTTAACCCTTCATACACAAAGAGAAAGAAAATTGGTTCAGGGGAGGGGGGATAGGTGTGTAAATCAGGTGACGTGTGATTAGCATGCCTGAAGTCCATGAATCAATTTCTAATACAACCAAAAAAGAAATTAGTATAGCTATATTATATTAATAACAAAAATATTCATCACATTGTATTAGTGACAATCTATGCTTTTTCTATCTTGTCTACAAAGTAGAAATGATAACTGTGTTTCTTAATCCCCCTTCCATGACATGTTAATGATATAATATTAACCCTTTTAGAAGGATTTATTAACCTTTTTAGAAATAGATAAACTTGCCGGGCTGTGGTGGTGCATGCCTTTAATCCCAGCACTTGGGAGGCAGAGGCAGGTGGATTTCTGAGTTCGAGGCCAGCCTGGTCTACAGAGTGAGTTCCAGGACAGCCAGGGCTACACAGTTAAACCCTGTCTCAAAAAACCTAAAAAAAAAAAAAGAAAAGAAAAAAAAAGATAAACTCTACAAATCTGGGATTCATGGATTAAGAAAAGCCCTAGCTGGGGCTGGAGAATGGCTCAGTGGTTAAGAACACTGGCTGTTCTTCCAAAGGACCCAGGTTCAATTCCCAGCACCCACATGGCAGCTCAACAATTGTATGCAACTCCAGTTCCAGAGGATCTGATATGCTCACAAAGATATACACGTAGTCAAAATACCAATACATATAAAATAAAAATAAATAAATCTTTAAAAAAAAAAATGCAGGGCTGGACAGATGGCTCAGCGGTTAAGAGCACTAACTGCTCTTCCGAAGGTCCTGAGTTCAAATCCCAGAAAATACATGGTGGCTCACAGCCATCCATAATGAGATCTGATGCCCTCTTCTAGAGTCTCTGAAGACAGCTACAGTGTACTTACATATAGTTAGTAAATAAATCTTTGGGCCAGAGTGAGCGGGGCTGAGCAGGACTGGAGCAAGTGGGGCTGGAGCGGTGCCAGACAGAGAATAAAGTGTCTGAAGACAGCTACAGTATACTTACATATCATAAATAAATAAATCTTTAAGAAAAAAAAAAAAAGGTGATCTTGAGCAAATCCCAGAAGTCATCCTTTAACTCTGGACACACACACACACCCCAGGCCCCCAATCTCCACTTTCAAAGTGCTAAGACTGCAGGTGTGTACCACCATGGGTTTCAGTTGTAGGTTTTTGTTTGGTGGCTTGATTGTTTGTTTGGTTGTTTTTTTCTCTTTTGGGGACAAGATTTTGCTTTTAATTGCATGCAAGCTTTCAGTTATGTTGCCCAGGTTAGCTCAGCCTTCCAAATGCTGGAATTATAGATGTGTAATACTGTGCTTGGTTCAAGAAAAAGCTGTCTTCCAAAAAGCCAGGGGTAAACAACAACATAGCTCAACTGGTAAAGGTGCTTGTGCCAAGCCTGATGACCTTAGTTCAATTCCTGGGCCACTGGCAGAAAGAAGTGATTCTGACAAGTCAATCTCTAACTTCCACATGTATGCCAAGTTTAAAGGGGAGAGAGGGGCACTAGCCAGAGAGCTCAGCTTGTAAGCTCATGGACCAGCTACTCTGGGTTACTTGAAATGGCAGGAACAAGTGAGACCCTGCCTCAAGAAGGTGGGAGAAGAGAAACCGATTCCCAAAACTTGTCCTCTGTCACATGCAGTCTGTAGCTCTGCAAACCCACATTCGCACACACTCTGCAATAACAAAAAATAAGTAAAGGCCTGGAGACACAGCTTAGCAGTTGAGAGCACTTGCTACTCTTGCAAAAGTCCTAGGTTTGGTTTCCAGCATTCAGACAGCAGCTTACAACAGTAAATCCAGTTCCACAGGACCCAATGCCTTCTTCTGGCCTCACCCAGCAGCAGACACACACACACA
>NW_022196904.1:71000681-71019115 GCF_008632895.1 Mastomys coucha
CATGGTGGCTCACAACCATCGGTAATGAGATCTGACACCGTCTTCTGGTGTGTCTGAAGACAGCTATAGTGTACTTATATATAATAAATAAATCTTTAAAAAAAAATAAAAACAAGGGTTACAGGTATAATTTACTGGTAGAGCACATGCTTAGAAAGACCAAGTTGGGGTTGGGGAGGTAGTGGCATATACTTTTTAAATTCTAGCACTTGGGAGGCAGAGACAGGCAGAGTTCCAGGCTGGCCTGATCTACAGAATAAGTTCAAGAACAGGACAAAAAACCGTGTCTCCCAACAAACAAAGAACATGAAAGGCCCTGGGTATAATCACCAGCAATACACATGCACAAAATTTTTCGTCTGGGAATGGAATAAGAAGGGGGTGGTGTCACCCAGCCAAGAAATATGCCTTAATCCCAGTATTTGGGAAGCAGAGGCAGAAGGAGAGGCAGGTGGATCTCTGATTTCCAAACCAGCCTGGTCTATAGGAAGAAAGAAAGAAAGAAAGAAAGAAAGAAAGAAAGAAAGAAAGAAAGAAAGAAAGAAAGGGAAAGAAATGAAAAGAAAAGAAGAAAAGAAGAGAAAAGAACAAAAGAAAAAACATCTTTCCAGATGGGGGGATACATATGCTCAGTGACAGATCACTGCCTAGTGCTAGGGATGACTTTCAGCACATTTGAAAAACAAACGAATAAAGAAACTTTTTTTAAAAAAGAAAATACCATTATTTACCCTGATATGGTAAGTGTAGCACTCAAGAGGCAAAGGCAGGAGTCCAGTTCAGGCCAGCTTGGACTACGCACAGTGAGTTCCTGGCAGCAGGGGCTACGTATGGAGACTTTCCTTTACAATGGACAGAAAGTCATACTAGCCACTGATGCCTTGTTATGACATATATCTATAAATCTACCTCTCATGAGGCTGAGGCAGGACGACTGCATAGCAAGACTGCCTCAAAATAAATAAAGTAATAAAAATAAGGTCTTTCAAAACTAGGAGTGTGGCTCTGGTAGCCTGTGATGAATGCAGGGAATGGATCAATCCCCAGCACCAAAATAGGAGTCCATACAAAAGACAGTTAAGTGACAGCTACTCCTTAAAGCTGTTCTGACTGGAACGTCTCAATTTTGTATGTATGTCTAAGAAGAGAAGGACCTACTTTTCTATGTAATAATTATAAACAGTGCAAAACAAATGTCCTATTCCAAAAAACCAAAACCAAATCTTTAAATGAGACAATTCTTAATACCAAAATACGAGACAGTCAGAGAGAGAGAGACAGACAGACAGACAGACAGACAGACAGACAGAAATTCTGGTCAATTGCTATCAGAACATTCAGTTCAGAAGACAAAAAGGTGACAGTGTTCTCAGTTCCTTTTAGCACATGAGCTATAAGGCAAGAGAGCAAGACTGAAGGATAAAATCTGGAGATTTAAATTTCAAGATTTCTGTCCCACTGTCATCTGTCATCAAACATTCAGAGGACTGTCACCTTTCTGCCAAGGAAACTGGCACACAAGTGGTATAATAGAATCAACTCCGAGTTTAGAGTGACCCAAGTTAAAATGGGTGAAGCCCACTGAGGTCTAGTTGGGCTGAAAGGTGGCTACACAATGAAAGCAACAAAACGGCTCCTGTGGGACCTGCAATGGCTATCCCCAGGGCCCCTCCAGAAGCAGTTAAGTCTGCCGCTTTACAGTGCCCCAAACTCCCATTTACAAAGCGCCCTATAGTTTTTCACTTACTCCCCTGCCTCCTTGGGAGGAAGGGATCGCAAAGGGATCTTCCCTCTCGGTCCCCCGAAACTGGTGCAAAGAGGTGAATCGGGGCAAAGAGGCCTTGACTACAGTCTGCAAAGAAAGAAATGATCCATACAGGCAACCGACCCACGCAGGCCTCAATCCGGCCCAGAGGTCCAAGGGGCCCCGCAACGGCAAGGGACCAGGGTAACCCCGGCAAAGAGGGCGGCCAATCTCACCTGCCTCTTATTCATCCGCCGCACATCATCTAGAAAGTCTAGAGACAGCATGATGAGATGGAGAGCGCGACAACTAGCAACCAAGAGGGCGCGATAGAGTCACCGAGAGGAACCGCTGCCACACGGGCCGGGCTCACAGTGGACAGAACCCCCGACGCCTGCACTTCCGCTTCCGGGGCGGGAGCAGGCGAGGCCCCTCCCTTCCCTGCGGAGAATGAATGACTTGTGAGCCTCCTAGAACTGCCCAGGGCCTAGCCTCACCAAAGAAGGACCTAGCCTTCTCCGGCCGAGAACCCGCTGAAGGCCGCTTTCTGTGCTCAGCCCGCGCGGCTGCTCGCGAAGGCAGTGACCCTAGGTTAGAGAAGCACAGTGTGCGGAAGGCGGGCCCTCGGGCAGGCCCGGCCAATCGCAAGCCTAGTCTGCGCCAGCGCCAAGTCCGTGTCTTCCTGCGTGCTTCTGGGGCATGGGTGTGGCCCGGGACGTGTTGCCTAGCTGTTTGTTCTCAGGTAGAGCACTCTGCGGTTCGCTACCGGAAGCTGTGTCTTTTAAAGCATTGTATGCACACACACACACACACACACACACACACACACACACACACACACACACACACTGTGTCTTTTAAAGCATTGTATGCATACACACCACACACACACACACACACACACACTTGCCAATTGATCGAAAGATGCAGTACTGTCTTGAGCGCACTGGTGGTGCAGATGGCCAAGAAGACCCGCCTCAATTTTGACCCTTACCAACAGTAATTTGCTTTGTCTCCTGACACTTGAATGTGAGTCATTTATTTGGCCCGCAAATTTTCACAGGGGCGGGGATTAGAAGTGACATCATTGCCATAGGATTTCTTTTGGTGGGTGATAGATGTACAGCTCCGTGTATATACTAAAACCATTGAACTGCACGCCTTGGTGAACTGTATGGTATGTGAATTATATCACAATAAAGTAGGTGCGAAAACGGAAAAGGAACCGTTGATGTCCTGTTCGCTGTTAAATTCCCTGTGTGGCCGCACAGCCGGCAAGTATAAGGCACAAAATCAGCACTTGAATGTAAAGAGAGAGCAAGAGAGAAAGAATATCTTCAACTACTAGTAAGAAACCTCACATTTACTGAGATGGAAAAGGAACTGTTTGGAATCTCCAAGTTAGAAAGCTTTATGAAAGAAAATACATAGAAACCCATGGGGTGCCTCATAGGTACCCCAGCTTCCATAACAGTACCCGATATGTGTATCAGAATGACTTACTCAGCCGGGCGGTGGTGGCGCACGCCTTTAATCCCAGCACTTGGGAGGCAGAGGCAGGCAGGTTTCTGATTTCGAGGCCAGCCTGGTCTACAGAGTGAGTTCCAGGACAGTCAGGGCTACACAGAGAAACCCTGTCTTGAAAAACAAAACAAAACAAAAAAGTATCTTAAACAAGTGGGTAGGGCTGGAGAGATGGCCCAGTGATTAAGAGCACTGACTGCTCTTCCAAAGGTCTTGAGTTCAAATCCCAGCAACCACATGGTAGATCACAACTATCTGTAATGGGATCTGATACCCTCTTCTGGTGTGTCTGAAGGCAGCTACAGTGTACTTACATATAATAATAAATAAATCTTAAAAAAACAAAAACAAAAAACAAGTGTGTGATGGTGGGGAAGGCAGGTGGATCTCTGCAAGTTTGAGGCCAGCCTGGCCTAAATAGTGGATTCCAGGACAGCCAGAGATTCATAATAGAGAGATGCTACCTTTAAAAAAAAAAAAAAAAAAAAAGAGCTGGGCATAGTGGCATACGTTTGTAATGCTGGGAGGCAGAGACAGACAGATCCCTGGAGCTCACTGGCCAATCAGCCTAGCCTGCTGAACAAGTTCCAGGTCAGTGAGAGTGACTTAAATCTCATAAAAAGGGAACTGGAAACATGGCTCAATGTTTAAGAGCACTGGCTGTTCTTCCCGAGGACTCCAGTACAATTTCTAGCACCGTTTTTTGAGTAGCTCACCTGTAACTCCAGCTTCAAGGGATCTGGCACCCTCTTCTGGACCCTATGGGCACCTATACTCAGATGCACATACCCATGCCCACACACACACATAAACTTAATTTTAAAATAGCAAAAATTAACCTCTAAATTTTTTTTAATGAGTGAACAGCACCTGAGTCACAACACCAGAAGCTGTCCTCTGGCTTCCACAGGCATGCACACACACACACATGCACACACACATGCACACACACGTGCACACACATACTTCCATACATGCACACACACACACGCACACACGTGCACGCATGCACGAATGCACGCACACACGCACACACACACGCACACACGTGCACATACTTCCATACAAACCATTTAGGTTGTTGCTAGAACAGATGGGACACGCCTGTGATCTCAGCACTGGAAACTTCCACCTGGGTTTTTTGGGTTTTGGATTGTTTAGTGTTTAGTCCTGGCTAACTTGGGATGTTCTCTGTAGGCCACACTGGTCTCAAACTCACAAGAAGCCTCCAAGTTTAGTTTCCTGGGTGCTGGGATCACAATTGGCCAAATCACAATCTTTTTTTCAGACTATATTGGTGCTACAGTTTATATCAATAAATACCCAATAAAGAGAATGCAGTTGATGTAGGGTTGTTGTCAAGGCTCAAAACATGAATTAGATACCCAGGGTTCACATGGTAGAGGAAGAGAATTGTCTTCCCAAAATTGCCCTTTGACCTCCACATATTAACCATGCCACACATGCACTCACATACAATAAATACAGTAATTTTTAAAGAATGTAGCTAATGCGATGTGTTATTTCATGTACATTGAGTGCTAAACTTAACATTTATTGGTACACTTACTACCAACTCACAGAAATGGGTCAGGAGCTTAGACAAGTGTATAAAACATAAACTAGGATATTGAGTGTTGTTTTTAGTTTTTTTAAATTTGTTTTTTTGTTTTTGTTTTTGTTTTGGTATGGTTTTTTATTTTTTTTCTTTTTCCTTTTTTTTTTTTTTTTTTTTTTTTTTTTTTTTTTTTTTTTTTTGGTTTTTCGAGGCAGGGCTTCTCTGTATAGCCCTGGCTGTCCTGGAACTCACTCTGCAGACCAGGCTAGCCTCGAATTCAGTTGTTTTTGTTTTTGTTTTTGTTTTGAGACTGACCTCATTGATTTTCTCTGGCTAGCTTGGAACTCTCTAGACCAGGCTAGCCTTGAACTCATAGAGATTTGCCTGATTTTGTCTTGTAAGTACTAGGATTGAAGGTATGACTACCATGCCTTCAAGTACTAGGCTCTTTAAAAATCATATTGATTGTTTGATTGATTGATTGATTGATTGATTGATTGGGGAGGAGCTTGTACATGCCACAGTGCCTGTGTATGAGTCTGAAGACAACTTTAAGGAGTCAATTCTCTATTTCCACAACACACAATCCCAGGAATTGAACTCTGGTTGTCAGCCTTGGTGGCAAGTGCCTTAACCTGCTCAACTGTCTCTACAGTTCAAGGACTGAACTTTTAAACTCAGTAAGAAAGTTAGAGTAAATCATTGACCAAGAATCTAGCTTAAAGATGGCCGTTCGCTGATCCACAAGTCTGTTGTTTTCTGGTGAGCAGCTGAATAAAAACATGCTAACATGAAATACGGTAAACCTCTAGGAAGCAAATTTTATTAAACAGGTGATCTTGATGACATTTGATCAAACAGCAGCCTAAGATGGGTGTGGTGGGGCACAAACCTCCTTCCCACTGCTTAGAAAGCCAAAGCCAGAGGATCACTGGAACCCAGGGATTCCAGCTGAGCCTGGGTGAGAAGGGGGAGAATGGAAGAGGAGGAGAGTAAAGCCGATGAAACTTGAGTGTTTAAAAAGAGAAGAAGAAGAAGAAGAAGAAGAAGAAGAAGAAGAAGAAGAAGAAGAAGAAGAAGAAGAGGAGGAGGAGGAGGAGGAGGAGGAGGAAGAGGAGGAAGAGGAGGAAGAGGAGGAGGAAGAGGAAGAGGAGGAGGAGGAGGAAGAAGAAGAAGAGGAGGAAGAGGAGGAGGAAGAAGAGGAGGAGGAGGAGGAAGAAGAAGAAGGCCTTTGATATGGCTCATTAGGTAAAAATACTTGCAGCCTAACAAACTGACCTCTGACCTCAGTCCCTGTACAAGTGCTCCACAGCACCTACAGGAGTGCACATGCAGGTACATGTGCACACAAAATAAACTAATGTAAAAAAGCATGCTGGTAATTAGAACATTAGAACAGACTTCTTGTTGTTGTTGTTGTTGTTGTTGTTTTTCAAGACAGAATTTCTGTGTGTAGCTCTAGCTGTCCTGAAATTAGCTTGCTCTCTGTAGACCAGGCTGGCCTCGAACTCACAGAAATTCCCCTGCCTCTGTCTGCCAAGTGAGTGCTGGGATTCAAGGCATGTGCCACCACTGCCCAGCTAGAACAGACTTTTCTAAGGCAGGAAAGTGTACAAATAGTGTTTCTTAATGATCATTCCCAGGGTTCCTTCTGAACGACCAGAAAAGCTTTTTAGAAGCCATCCTTTAGATTTCACTTTTCAGAGCCAGACCAGTGACCAATCACATGTTCTTATCAAGAAGCTTGTAAGGCCAGTAGCAAAGTTAATGATGAACATGCTTAACAAGAAAACAAAATAGTCTTTCTGGCAAAATTCCTTTACCTACACAGAGACATGTCATAGAACAGAGGATCTCAACCTGTGGGTTGTGATCCTTCACATTATGATTCATAACAGTAGCAAAATTACAGTTATAAAGTAGCAATGAAAATAATCTTATTCTTAGGAGTCACCACAACATGAGGAACTGAATGATAGGGTCACAGCCTTAGGGAGGTTGAGAACCACTGATAAAGACTGCCATAGCAGTTTCTTGAATTGCTATAGAAAGTTACCCACTGTGCTAGACTGAAAATTAGCCAGCATGCTAGACCCTTTTTCTTCATTTACATTTACCTGCTAAATTAAATATCTGTGTCTGCACAAATTGTCCTAAAAACTGAGCAACCCAAGGGGCTGGAGAGACAGTACTGACTGATCCTGCAGAGGACCTGTGTTTGCAACTTTGCACACACCCGGAAGCTCACAACTACCTGTAACTCCAGTTCCAGGGGATCTGTTGCCCTCTGGCCTCTGAGAACACCTGCACAAATGTGGTGAACATTAGCTCACGTAGGCACACACATAAACATAAACAAAATAATAAATGTTTTTAAAACCAACAGCTTAAAATAAAAAAAAATATTTTGGGGGGGATCTCAGATACTTGGAGTCAGTGTACTTGGCCAGTTCCTGGCTGAAGGCCGTTGATGAGTGATCCATTTCCAAGCTCTACTCAGATGACTGTGTCTAGTTTTCTGTTCTTGCTTTGTTGTTGGACTGAATAATCATTTCCTGATTGACTGTTTAACAAATCAGGCTCCCAGAGTTTCTCACCATGGGAATCTCTCCATAGGAGAGTTTGCAATAATATGAAGACAGATTTAAACTTTTGGTTTGCTTTGGCGTAGCTGAGGGTCTCACAGCTCGGGCCCACTTGACACTTCCCATTCCATGGAGTACACACTGATCTCAAATCCATGATCCTCCTGCTGCTGCCTTCCCGGTGCTGGGCTTACCGCTGTATACCTGGCCATGCCAAGCTTCTTTATTTCATTTGACAACAATCAGTGGTGTAGTGGGTAGAGTTTAGCTACAGTCCTAGTACTCAGGAGGCCCACGGAGGAAGAGGGAGTTGAAGGCCAGCTTAGGCTGTGAGATTCCTGTCTCTAAAGAGTTAAATAATCTGTATAGCAGGTGCTATTCACAGCAAAGCTGTTGGAAAGCTAATGGTCTATTACCCAACTGTATGACCTCCAAATGGATGATATTTAACCAACCAACAGTGATGCTCCACTTTTACTGATCGATTATCTAATACCTGAGTTGACTTTTTATTTTATGGGATAAGGTTTTTGCTTGTAGGGATTCCTCTCCCTCCTCTCCTCCTCTCCACCCCTCCTCCTCTCCTCCTCTCCCTCCTCTCCCTTCCCTCCCTCCTCCTCCTCCTCTCCCTCCTCCTCCTCTCCCTCCTCTCCCTCCTCTCCCTCCTCCTCCTCTCCTCCTCTCCCTCCTCTCCCTCCTCTCCCTCCTCTCCCTCCTCTCCCTCCTCCTCCTCTTCTTCCTTTTTTCTTCTTCTTTTTCTTCTCCTTCTCCTCTTTTCCTCCTTCTCCTCCTCCCCCCTTTCTTCTTCTTAGTTCTTTTAAAACATGTGATCTCTTGTAACCTCCTGCTTCAGATGGGAGGACCATGATTAGGACTCCTGTTACTTTTTAATTTGGAGGGATTTGGGATCTGTTAGGAGTCATTCCCTTTTTGAATCTGCATCGAACTAGCTTTTTGTGGAGAGATGTGAAAGAAATAAGGATGTTACTATAAGTGCCAGCGCTTATGAATTGGATCAAGATTACCTGATATGGCTGGTGATAAATGATTCTTGAGCAGGCACAGGTTGGAGGGGTCATAACAAGACTGAGGCTGTGGCATGTTTATTGCAAGCAATCAGACTTTTTGAGTTTTTTGTTTCTTTGTTTGTTTTTGTTTTTGTTTTGTTTGTTTGTTTGGTTAGTTTTTCGAGACAGGGTTTCTCTGTCTACTCCTGGCTGTCCTGGAACTCACTCTGTAGACCAGGCTGGCCTCGAACTCAGATATCTGCCTGCCTCTGCCTCCCAAGTGCTGGGATTAAAGGTGTGAACCACCACCTCCCGGCCTTTTTATACCTTTTTATATAAGGGCTTTTCATATATAGCAACAGAATATAATGGCAGTCGCCAGGATCAGTACAATGGTAGCTAACAGAATACCATGATGTTTGCAAGCTATCCAAAGTATACAAGATAAATGTCTAAGACCAAGTGTCAATCTTCTATATGCCTCGTTGACTTCTAAGAAACACAGAGAAAACACAGAGCAGCCTGAATGCTTCACTGCCTGAGGGAGTGCCCCTCTTTCTCAGGAACTGAAAGGCACACAATACCCCAGGATCCATGGACTCTAATCTGAAAACCCTGTCTCTCAAGGCAGCTAGAGCAGGCCAACTCCATGGTCCCCTGCATGTTACTGCATGGTTTGGGTCTTTGTCTTCATTGATTCAGTTCAGAGGAGGGTCTCAAGGTCCAGGTTGACCTTGAACTCCTGTGCTCAAACAATCCTACCTCAGCCTCTCTAGTAGCTGGAGAATACAGACATGTGGGGCCACTCCCAGGATATGATTAGGTTCTCATGGTTGGAAGTTTCATCTCCATAGTTGTTCTGATTTAACTAGGACTGGTGAGTCTCCTGAGATATGGAACTTGGAATGCAAAAACTGGGAGCATTCTGAGCAAATCAGGATGTGACAGGGACAAAAACTCACTCTGTAGACCAGACTGGCCTCGAACTCAGAAATCCGCCTGCCTTTGCCTCCCAAGTCCTGGGATTAAAGGTGTGCACCACCACTGCCTGACTGCCATTTTCTAGTGTATAAAGTGGAGATAAAAACAAACTTATTGAGCAGGACGGTGGTGGCACAGGCCTTTAGTCATAGCACTCAGGAGGCAGAGGAAAGGCATATCTCTAAGAGGGAGACCAGCCTGGTCTACAGAGGGAGTTCCAGGATAACCAGGACTACACAGAAAAACCCTGGCTAGAAAAACAAAACAAAACAAAACAAACAACAAAAGAACTACTAGTAGGACTTAGTGGTTCAGCCCCATTATTCCAACACTTGGGAAAATCTAGTCTCAAGGTCAGCATACAGCAAATTCCAGTCCAGGGAAGACTATAGAGACCTGGTCTCTGAGAAGAACTAAACAATGCAAAATCCCTGCCTCTATTAAAATAATGATGTGCTTGAGTGTGTGAGCAGTTCAACCATAGAGAGCACGCTTGGTGTGCTAGAAGCCCCAGATTCTACCCCAGAATAAATACATAATAAATGAGTAGGTAATAAATAAATGTGGGACTAGAAAGATGGCTGACACGTCTGCTGTATTAGCATCATGAGAGCTGGAGTTCAGATCCCAGCACCGACATCAGACAGCTCACAAAGCTCCAAAGAACCAGCCCTCTCTTCTGGGTTATGTGTGTACCAGGGTGTGCATGCACCTACATAAAAACAAAATACATCTTTAAAAAATACCAACATACATATATGTACATAACTATAATATTACCAGTGTCTCCTTGGCCTCCCCAATGAAGGACTAAGTTGCTTTACAGTTCAGAGAAAGAAGCAGTTGTGGCATTTCACAGCATGCCACGACTCCTAATGTCTCCTAAAAGGATCTCTTGGGTTTTCTGGGGAGAGTTAACCTCCTTAAGGTCAAGCCAGGGGTCTCCAGAGACAGAACCCTCTTGGAGGGATGATGAAACCAGAGATGATATAAAAGCAACTTTGTATAGCATATGGTGTCAGCAAGATAGCTCATTCCCTCAAATCAAAGACACTGTCTATGCAGAGGGATTACCAGAGTCACTGAGATCTTCCTGGAAGATTTTTGAAGAGCTTTCTTTAAAAAAGTCCCAGACAGCTGCAAAGACAGCTGGGATAAGGAAGCAACTGGCTTCTGGATCGGCATGTGTATGTATCTGGTAATGGAAGGGTCAGGGTCACACTAGTCTCCTGCTGGGCCATACTGCTTGTTGAAGAAAGAAAGCCACCTGAGTTCTCAGTGTGAGTGAGGAAGGCCTATAGGTGGAATGGAGGCCAAGGGTACAGAACACCTCACCCACCCTCTCTGCTCCATTTAACTGGGGCCTATACCTCCTTTTGACCCCTTAGATCTAGCAGCAGAGGGCTGGCTCCTGATGTTCCTCTAGTTAGTGTTAGGCATCTTACAGGAATCGATTGCTTTTTTGAGTCACTACTAGAAATATGACTAGGAAGTCTGGTTATGAATTTTTTTTTAATGTTTTACTTAAACACATTTTTTTGTTTTTGTTTTTGTTTTTGTTTCTGTTTTGGTTTTTCGAGACAAGAGTTTCTCTGAGGGAGACCTGGTTGTTTTGGAACTCACTGTGCAGACCAGGATGGTCTTGAAATCTACCTGCCTCTGCCTTCCGAGGGCTGAGATTAAAGGCACACCACCACTGCCCAGCTAATTTTTCTTTCTTTCTTTCTTTCTTTCTTTCTTTCTTTCTTTCTTTCTTTCTTTCTTTCTTTCTTCCTTTCTTTCTCTCTTTCTATCTTTCTTTCTTTCTCTTTCCTTCTTTCTTTCATTTTATGTATGTAAGTACACCGTAGCTGTCTTCAGACACAGCAGAAGAGGGCATCAGATTCCATTACAGATAGTTGTGAGCCACCACATGGTTGCTGGGATTTGAACTCAGGACCATTGGAAGAGCAGTCAGTGTTCTTACCCACTGAGCAACCTCACCAGCCCAGTCCTGGGTTCTATAAGAAAGCAAGCTTGCTGGTGAGATGGCTCAGCAAGTAAGAACACTGAGTGCTCTTCTGAACACATGGTGGCTTACCACAACCCATAATGAAATCTGACACTCTTTTCTGTGTATTCATTTATGTGGGGCATGGTGGTGGTACACACCTTTAGTCCCAGCACTTGGGAGGCAGAGGTAGGTGGATTTCTGAGTTCGAAGCCAGCCTGGTCTACAGGACAGCCAGGGCTACATAGAGAGAAACCCTGTCTCAAAAAAAAAAAAAAAAGAAAGGAAGAAAGAAAGAAAGAAAGAAAGAAAGGAAGGAAGGAAGGAAGGAAGGAAGGAAGGAAGGAAGAAAGAGAGCAAGCTTAACAAGCCAGGGGAAGCAAACCAATAAGCAACACCGCTCCATAGCCTCCAGCTCCTGCCTCCAAGTTCCTGCTCTGTGTGAGTTCCTGTCCTGACTTCCTTTGGTGATGAACAATAGTGTGGAAGTGTAAGCTGGATAAACCCTTTCCTCCCCAACTTGCATTTGGTCATGATGTTTTGTGCAGGAATACAAACTCTGACTAAGACAGGGACTCTAGGCTCTGTGTCCTGAAGTGGTTTTTTTTGTCCTTCTGGATTTTTTTGAAAAGTCAGTTATGTCAAATGATGTTTTGTTGGGGGACACAGATGAAAGGATGTTTTGCTAAAGCAGACACGTGAAAGAATTTTTCCTGAAGCATACATAAGTGGAAGGATATTTTGCTAAAGTAAACATATGAAAGGATGCATGATATTTAGAAGGCATATAAATGTAACACAACAGACAGTGACGATGCTGGGTGGTATATCTTACTGGTTATTGTTTGTCATGACTTCACAGAGAAAAACATACCAAAAAACTTGTGGTGGTGTTCTGGTGGCTTCTTGCTGCTTCCTCAGACTTGGGCCAATTCACAGAGTGAGTGGAAGTTTCTGGACATGTCAGCTGGTAAACTCATGTCTAAGACACTCATGCCATGTTTGGCTAGGCAAGACTCATAGGAGGACATATGATGTTTGGAGGGAATATAAATAGAACTTAATGGAGAGTGACAAGGTGCTTATATGGCTAGCTTTACAATGCTTGTCTTAGTCTTCGCTGATCTTCACTTCATTGAGAGAGCCACGGCAGAGAACTTCTGGTGTCCCTACTGGCCTTGGTCACTCCTGCTGACTCATGCCGACTTGGCAGAGGCCTGACTGTTTCTGCTGGATCTTGCTACCACTGCTGACTCGTGTTTGCTATCCTGACACTACTAAACTGGACTGCTGGTATCCTAATAAATGGACATCAGAATCACCCCCAAGGAACTACTTCTAAACACCATACAGCAGAGCCTCTCAGCTTCTTCTGGATCAACCTGTGGTGGCTGATTCATAAATGATGTTTGCAAGTGGCTCAAGCTGCTGCTGCTGATTCATGTGAACTGAACTGCAGATGTCCTGACAACACAGATTAATCTTGCTTCAAAGAACTATTTCCAAACAGGTCCACATCCTCCTTTGCTCTATATTAACTTTTCCTTTCCACTACCTCTGGTGTGTGATGGGCTAGAAGGGAGGTTAAAGCATTTAAGAACCCTTATTAAAAGTAGGTTAAAAAAAATATAAGCCTACAGTGTCCAGAGTGCATGGTATCTTCAGAAATAGGGACTTAATGTTCTGTCTCTGGGCTTTACCTCTCTACCAAACACACACCAAAATCTCATTAAAAAAATACCATCTGAGAACTTCGATGATTCAACAAACTTTGTGGGATTTTTTACAGAATGCTTATAAATGTGAGAATTCTCCTTGTGCTTCTCTGAAAAAGGGTCTCACTTTGTAGACTAGACTGGCTTAGAATTCTCTACATAGAGAAGGCTTGGTGATTCTTGGTGATTATTCTGCCTCCATTTCCCAAGTGCTAGGATTATAGACATGTGTCCCCATGCTTGACCTTGTTTGAGATTGCTTAACTCCCCACTAAGCTATCCTTTCTTCTCTTTGGACTTTTAAATTTTTATTTTGTTTTGTGTGTATGAATGTTTTGCCTGAGGAGTATATATATGTAACTATGTGAGTGTCTGTTGAATCCACTGAAATTGTTTGTTTGTTTTGTTTTAAAAATAGAGTCTCAATTTCTGAGTTCGAGGGCAGCCTGGTCTACACAGTGAGTTCCAGGACAGCCAGGGCTATACAGAGAAACCCTGTCTTGAAACAAACAAACAAACAAACAAAAAAATAGAGTCTCATGTGGCCCAGGCTGATTACAAATTCTCTATAAAGATGAGGCTGCCCTTAATCTCCTGACCCTCCTGCATCCTAAGTGCTGGATCTCTGCCATTGGCCACTGTGTTTGGCTTTCTTTGGGTTTTAATTAACTGTCTTGTTTTTCTACCTAAGACAGCATGTCACTCTTTGGCCTTGGCTGCCCTTGAACTCACAGAGATCTGACTCCTGAGTACTGCTATTAAAGGTGAGCCCCACCAACTCTGACAAGTGTAAGATCCTTAAGACTTACTCAAATATTTTATTGTTTCTTAGAATTACCCAACTCCTCACAGATGCCCCCCACTAGACACATAACACCCCCAGACAAAGTTTCCCTATGTAGCTCTGACTGTCTTAGAACTCACTCTGTGGGCCACACTTGCCTAGAACTCACAGAGAAATGCTTGCTTCTGCCTCTGGAGTGCTGGGATGGAAGACCTGCATCATCATCACCTGACAGGATTACCAAACTCTACATGGCTACCAAAATAGACACTTGAATTCAAAATAACAGCTTTCAGTTTCAGTTGTGAATGAACTGACCCTTAGAGAAGAGCATAGAAGCTTGGTGATTTCTTAGACATCAGCCTAATAGAACTGTGCAGTGGAATGGGTGCATTACAGAATATACACTACTCCTCTGCCTTCCCTGTCCTAGCACCAAGGATTCATATTAGGGTTGTGGGCTTGGTAGGCAAATCCTCTTCCCCTGAGCTACACTTCTCTATTTTTCTATTATTTTTATAAAGATTTATTTGTTATTATATGTAAGTACCTGTAGCTGTCTTCAGACACCCCAGAAGAGGGCGTCAGATCTCATTACAGATGGTTGTGAGCCACCATGTGGTTGCCGAGATTTAAACTCAGGACCTCTGGAAGAGCAGTCAGTGCTCTTAACCACTGAGCCATCTATCCAGCCCTATTTTTCTAATATTTTAAGATGGAGGTCTCCCTAAATTGCCTAGGCTATCTCAAACTTAGATCCTTCTCAGCTTCCTGAGCAGCTGAGATCAGAGGGATGTGCCACCATGCTTGCTTATTAATCCTTGATTTGTTTTGTTGTTGTTATCTTTGTTGTCGTCGTCATTGTCGTTGTTGTCCTTCTTCTCCTCCAGTGATATTTGAAATAGGGTCTCACTGTATAGTTCTGGCTGCCCTAGAGCTCCCTTTGCAGATACAGGCTAGCCTCAAACTCATAGAGATGCTCTTGTGGTTCTGCCTCCTGAGTGCTGAGATTAAAAGCATTCACCCAGCCGGGCAGCGGTGGCGCATGCCTTTAATCCCAGCACTTGGGAGGCAGAGGCAGGCGGATTTCTGAGTTCCAGGCCAGCCTGGTCTACAGAGTGAGTTCCAGGACAGCCAGGGCTACACAGACTAAACCCTGTCTCCAAAAACCCCAAAAAAAAAAAAAACCAAACCAAACCAAACCAAACCAAAAAAACCAACCCTGATGGGAAAGCAATGTAGGAGAGGAAAGACTTCATTTGTCTTCCAGTTCCAGGTTACTGCTCATCATTAAGAAGGCAGGACAAGGGGCTAGAGAGATGGCTCAGTGGTTAAGAGCACAGACTACTTTTCCAGAGGTCCTGAGTTCAATTCCCGGCAACCACATGGTGGCTCACAACCATCTGTGATGGGATCCAATGCCCTCTTCTGGTGTGTCTGAAGACAGTGACAGTGTAAATAAATAAATAAGAAGGCAAGGGAAGAACTTGAGCAGCTAATCACACTACACCCACAGACAAGAACAGAGAGAATTAAAGGTACCCATGCTACCTGCTTGCTCACTCTCTGTTGCAGGGAATATTAAAAAACAAGATCCTGCACATTCCCAAGCTTGTGCCTCCTGTTATCTGGCCCCATGGCCTGGCCTGCCACGCGCTGGTGGGCAATGGCCGACCTGCTTTTATCTCATGGAGGTTCTGACTCAGAACTCCACAATCTCTCCACCCAGCTTGCTAAGTTCTCTCTGACAGGGCCATGTCAGCCCTGTGCTTCAAATCCTCCACAGCCTTTGTGGTGCACATCAGGCAAACTCATACTTTGCCGCCATACCTTTTTCTCTCTTGAACCCAGACAAGCTGCCCTGTAAAAGAAAACACAAGACAAACGTAGTTCAGAAACAATGGTAACTCAATCTCTAGGCACAATAAACTAAAACCTAATCTCGTAAGCCTGTTGATGGCGGTGAATCCTTGGGGATCCACCAAGATACCGGGAAACTCTAGCAGCTACATCTCACCCTTATGTTGTCCCCATCCCCCAAAAAAGGAACCCTCTCCTGCCTCCTCTCTTCCTCTGTCTAACCCGAAAGTCCTGGCTACTTGCCCAGTGATTGGCTTCTTTATTTATTAGGGGATTGGTTCATGAGAAGCCACCTGAGTACACAACTCATTCCTCATTCCAGACAACCCCTCCCCGGAGAGCTGAATTAACATAAAAATACTAGTTTCACAGAGCCACTCACAGCAACTCTCAGTCAGCCCCCTCATCTCTTCTGCAGCCCAGGATGCACTGCTCAGGGAATGGTGCCACCCACAGTGGTCTGGGCCCATTAACCATCAAGACCATCCTCCACAGACTCTCCCACACACCTATTTGATCTAGGCAAATTCCTCAGTTGGGACTCCCTTTTTAGGTGATTCTAAGTGGTAGCAAATTGACAGTTACAGTTAACCATTACACATGGGTTAGCTGGCACAGTGTGGCTAGTGAAAAAGTCATTAATAACAAACACAGTGGAAGTATTATCATAGGAATAATCTTGTATATTGCGGGAGAAGCTGCACACAGGGAAGTCTAAAAGAAGTTAGAGTCAGAATTGTCATTTCTGGGCTCAGTGGCCACACCTGTAATCTCATCATTCTGCAGCAAGGAGACACCATGTTCAAGGATAGGGTGGGCTTCAAAATCAGAACCTGTCTTAGGAGAACTGTCACCAACTAGTTCTTCTGAACTGCTGGTGTGTACAGGTGGGTAAGTCCACACTTCTAGGAAAACCCGAGTATGTATGTAGCTGCTGGAGTAGGGCCTAAAAGGAGAGCAGGACAAGCTTTTCTAATCTGTGTTAGCCAGAAGAGGTGGACATGGGGCTGCAGAAAGCAAGGACAACCTGGATTCTGGAAGTGCCTCACATGTACTTATTCCCTGTAACCACTGTGACCTTCAGACAAGATCACAGCTTCCCTTCCACCTCCCAGAGGTTGGCAGAGTGCCCTTTTGGGGCGGATTTAACTCAGAACCCTACAGCAAAGGGGACTTGGGAAGCTGTGTTGATTTACCCAAATTAATGGAGTACAAACCTGTTGTAGCCTGACCTTTGTCATCTCGGAGCTAGCCACACCTATTTTGCTCTTAACTCTCACATGAAAATGAAAGCAGTTAAGTTTCTAATAGAATGTAACCTTTGTTTCTGTAACTGATTACATGGTCATAGCTGCTTTCTTCTGCTGTTCTGAAGGACAAGAAAGTTTCTTTCCTGAAAGGGTGTCTTAGTTAGGGATTTACTGCTGTGAACAGACACCATGACCAAGACAAATCTTATAAAGGACATCATTTATTTGGGGCTGGTTTACAGGTTAAGAGATTCAGTCCATTATCATCAAGGTGGGAGCAGGGCAGTGTTCAGGTAGGCATGGTGCAGGAGGTACTGAGAGTTCCACCTCTTGTTTGGAAGGCAGCTAGGAGAAGACTGGATTCTAGGCAGCTGAGATGAGGGTCTTAAAGCTCACACCCAAAGTGACACACTTCCTCCAACAAGATCACACCTACTCCAACAAGGCCACACCATCAAATAGTGGCTACTCCCTGGGCCAAGCATGTTCAAACCACCACATAGGGTGACTCAGACCTTTGCTACTGAAGGGTTAGATTAGTGTCATAGGTCTCTGAATTGGATTAATTCTGCTTATATGGGAACCTAAGAGTTCTCGGGATCTGCTTTTTCCAGTTATACTTCTCTACTTTACTGTGGAATAGACTTTCAATTTTCCCCTGATGATCAAAACCATCCACCAGTCAGTAGCCCCTTGTTCCTTGGATGTTGATTCAGTACCATGAGGATCCCACAGTATAGAGGATCCCACAGTATACAGATTCCTTAGCTTCTAGTTGAGTAGAACTGGTGTGTTGTCTAAGACGATTCTGCCTATCCCTTTAGGGAATTAAAGAATTTAAATCAGCATTAGGGTTAGCTGGCAGAGAATATTCAAAATTTTGAGGATGGAAAGCATTGTAATGCCATATCATAAGTATTTCTTTAAAAATGTTAATTACATTTCTCTTTCTCTGTTTCTCTGTCTCTCTCTCTCTCTGTCTCTCTGTCTCTCTGTCTCTCTCTCTCTCTCTCTCTGTGTGTGTGTGTGTTGCATCATGGTGCACATATGAAGATAATTTCTCTTTACACTGTGAGTCCCCAGGATTGAACTCAGGTCCTTGGGTTTGGCAGCATGGCAGTGAGTTGAGACGCCTCACTGGGCACTGGTCTACCGGATTCTCACCACAAAATGTGTGGGTTACTGATTCAGTACATGTAACTCCCTGGAGGATATTAAACCTTACTCCAGCTTCACTAGGTGCCAGAGAGCTGGTGCCCCTCCTCCCAAGTGCTGAAAACCATGATGACTTCTTAACAACATCTCTGTGGGTTACTTCTGTAGGTATGGCCTACATGTTTCTGTGTTGTGTTTTTATTTTCATTCAGATTTAAATACTTCCTGATTAAATGGTTGGATGGTTAAAGTGCACACTAGGCAAACAACAGGGCCAGATC
>NW_022196904.1:71019907-71020074 GCF_008632895.1 Mastomys coucha
ATTCCCTAGCCAGAAGATCATATACTATACAAAATGGAGAAAGACAGCTGAATATTTGCAAGCATTTTTTTTTGTTGTTTTTGTTTGTTTGTTTGTTTGTTTGTTTTTTGTCTCTCTGTTTCCTGGCTGTGGATGGACTATAACCAGCTACTTCAGGCTTGACTGTT
>NW_022196904.1:71020274-71089986 GCF_008632895.1 Mastomys coucha
GTTGATTAGCTGAATCTCAGAGTAAGCTGCTGTAGTCAGTGTGGTGCTGTGTGTCCAAGGGAAGGGGAAGACCAATGTAAATGGGAGAGTAACTTCTTACAGAAATATCAATCTCAATTCTTTTTAAAGGAGTTTTTTCTTTTTTTTAAAACTTTATTTTATATGTATGAGTGTTTTGCCTGCATATATATATATATATATATATATATGAATGTGCATGTACATTTTTCTGGTGCCTACAGAGGTCAGAAGAAGACATCTGATATTTCAGAACCTTCAGTTACAGATGGTTGTAAGCCATCATGTGGTGCTAGGAAGTGAACCCTGGTCCTCTAGAAAAATACCAAATGCTCTTAACCACTGCGCCATTTCTCCAGCCTCAACTCTTAAATCTTTGATATTACAAATCATTTTTTTTCTTTTAGTTTTTTGAGATAGGGTTTCCCTATGGCATACTGGCTGTCCTAGAACTCACTCTGTATACTAGGCTGGGCTCAAACCCAGAGATCCACCTGCCTGTGCCTCCCAAGTGCTGGGAGTAAAGGTGTGCACTACCAGACCAGACTAGTTCTTGACCCTGAATGACAAGCAGTACTCTGATAATGTCTCATGGTGAGATGAAGATTTTCCATCTCTAACATGAATGAGTTCTAGACCATCCTGGTCTACAGAGCAAGTTCCAGGATAGGCAGGTCTATACACAACCAACCAACCAATCAACAAACAAACAAAAAAAAAAAAGAAGAAGAAGAAAACAAAAAGAGGGCTGGAGAGATGGCTTAGTGGGTTAAAAGCACTGACTGCTCTTCCGAAGCTCCTGAGCTCAAATTCCAGCACCCACATGGTGGCTCACAACCACCCGTAATGAGATCTGATGTCCTCTTCTCTAATTTACCATTAAATAAATGATACCCTACTGGCTGACTCAGACACAGATACCTTAGAAAAAATGTTTGATGAAGGAAAAAGAATTTTGCCTTTCTGGGGATTACAAATTGCTCCTGAAAAAATACAAAGAGGAGATTCTATCAAATCATCTAGAATATAAAATAGGTTTCCAGAAAAGTTTAACTGGCTATGGCCTATAATTGGATTTACTATTCAGGTGCTAAATAATTTATTTCAAAACTTACAAGGTGATAAGGACTGAAATAGTTCAAGAAAGCTGGGCAGTGGTGGCGCATGCCTTTAATCCCAGCACTTGGGAGGCAGAGGCAGGCAGATTTCTGAGTTCAAGGCCAGCCTGGTCTACAGAGTACCAGGACAGCCAGGGCTACACAGAGAAACCCTGTCTTGAAAAACTAAAAAAAAAAAAAAAAAAAAAAAAAAAAAAAAAAAAAGTCCAAGAAATGATCAGCTGAGGCTGAGAGAGAATTGGCTCTGGTAAAAAAGAAATCACAAGATGCAAGTGTGGATCTCTTGGATCCAAAGCTTGACAGTATTTTATTTTGCCTTCCACTCATTCTCTCACAGAAATTCTTATGCAGAGAAAGGATAACCTCTTAGAATGGATATTTTTAGCATGCAGAGTCAAAAATTAAGGACTAATGTAGAAAAGTTTTCTGAATTGATTCTGAAAGGAAAAATGAGACTTTGTCAATAGCAGAAATAGATCCAGCAGAATTGTGGTACCCTTTACTGAAAGGGAAGCTTAAGGGTTCTTTGAAAAGTTGGTTGGATAGCATTTTGCTGGGGCAAACAGGTAAAGGAATGTTTCGCTGAAGTAGAGACAGGTGAAAGGATATTCTGCAAGCACATGAAAGGACAAATGATAAAGGATTCTTCACTAATGACATGCAAGTATTGTCTCCCTTACATTGCATAGTTGAGCTGCATTTGTTGGCACTCCATAGAGAGAAATGCACCAAAAATCTTCTGGGGGTGTGCTGCAGTTTCTTGCCGCCTCCTCGGACTCAGGCTGATTGGCAGAGTGATGTCAGCTGGGACAGAAGCATGTGCTGAGGCAAGACACGTGGAGGGCATGTGATGTTTAGAGAGAATATAGAGAGGATTTAACCGACAGTGGAGGAAGCTGAACTTGGCTTGCTTAGAGAGCTAACTGTGCAATGTTTGTTGGTCTCATGTCTTTGCTGATTTTTGCTTCGCTGAGAGAGGCACAGCTGAGAAATTCTCTTGCTGTTCCTCCTGGTCCCTCCTGCTGACTCTTGCGAAGGCTAAGGCTGAGGCTGAGGCCTGACTGTCTCTGCTAGGTCGTTTCACCTTCACAGTTTCACCTTCACCACTGTTGCTACCCGGACTCTATTGAACTGGATTGATGGTGTATCCGTGAAGTGTTTTAAAAGATATCCTTAATAAATAGCATATAATAAACTCTGGGGTAATAAAGACCCCAGAGATAGATTTACATAGTGCTTTATTAACTTTAAAATTTTAAATGCTAATAAGAAAGGAACAACAGCTATGGAGAGACAGTGGCTAGTAGGAAAAAGAAAATGTGCTGAATTAAATCATCCTGTATATTTCTTCAGAATGGAAACCCTGATATGTGTTACATTCGGGAAGAGGTTTTGTCTTTATTTCTACAGGCAAAGAAAAGCTGTGGGTACCATCATAATTAATAAAGATTAGATTCAAATAGGAGAGATCTCCTGAATAAGGAAAGATGATAGTTCATCAGACAGCTTGACCGTTCTGTCCAAACTACCATATAAAGATAAATAAAGCCGGGAGGTGGTGGCGCACGCCTTTAGTCCCAGCACTTGGGAGGCAGAGAAGGCAGATTTCTGAGTTTGAGGCCAGCCTGGTCTACAGAGTGAGTTCCAGGACAGCCAGGGCTACACAGAAAAACCCTGTCTCGAAAAAACCAAACCAAACCAAACCAAACCAAAACCCAAAATAAAATAAAGATAAATAAAGGCCTTTCATTTGATTGGCAGGCCTGAAAAAATAAAAATAACTCTGATTCTTCTTTCCTGCCTTAAACTGGACCAGGGTTCAGTGTTCAAGCTACAAATTGTGTTGTTAGTAGATTTGAGGAAATCTGAGCTTCAGTCACAGTGATTGAGGAGGTTTGTAATGACTATCCAGGAAAGAAAGTCCGGGTTAAGTGTAAAACCAGTGATACCATTGGGGACTTGAGTAAACGGATTGCAGCCCAAACTGGCACCCACTGGAATAAGATTGTTCTTAAAAGGTGGTACACATTTTTTAAGACCAAGTGTCTCTAGGAGATTATGAAATCCACATTGTGATGAACTCCTCCACCTTACCCACCTGCTGTACTCTCCCACCCTCATTTGACACTGATGAGGATGCTCATTTCCTACAATTCTCATGAATAAATATCTTAATACTGCAAAAATAAAAAAAAAGATAGATAAATAAATGAAAAATAATAATTTTTTTGTTTGTTTTTCGAGACAGGGTTTCTCTGCGTAGCCCTGGCTGTCCTGGAACTCACTCTGTAGACCAGGCTGGCCTTGAACTCAGAAATCTGCCTGCCTCTGCCTCCCAAGTGCTGGGATTAAAGAAAGGTGTGTGCCACCCCTGCCTGGTTAACACTATTTTCAAAGGCCCCCACTGGGCCAGTTGGCTGTGCTTGCCCACTCAAGAGTCTCGTGGACCTGCTGAATCTGCTCACTCCTTCAGACATGAAGGCCATCAGCATCCTTGCCACTGTTTCTAGTTTCCTCCAGGAGGCAAATAACTGCATGAGAAGGAAAGGCCGTGTCTTCTGATAAAGGAAGTTGCTGGCATTGAAGAAATTGAGTCCTTACACCTCCACCAGAACTGTCATATTAGCCAGAGTGCCCTGAACGCGATTGAGCAGACACCACAGTGAGGAAGATGATGAAGATGTTTTCCCAGTCAGGGGCTGAGAGTGTGAATACATGAAGCACTTAAAAAATAGAGAGCTCTCTCATAATTTCACAATAACCAAGCAGCAAAGGGTTAAAAAGGAAAGGAAAGAAGGAAAGGAAGGAAGAAAGCAAGAAAGAAAGAGAGAAAGAAAGAAACCAAAAACCTTTCCCCAAACCAACCCCTCCCCCCCAAAAAAAGAAAGAAAGAAAAAAGAAAAGAAATCTTCCTTCCTAGCTGGGCAGTGGTGGCACACGCCTTTAATCCCAGCACTTGGGAGGCAGAAGCAGGTGGATTTCTGAGTTTAAGGCCAGCCTGGTCTACAGAGTGAGCTCCAGGACAGCCAGGACTACACAGAGAAACCCTGTCTCGAAAAACAAAAAAAAAAGAAAAAAGAAATCTTCCTTCCTTGCACACACTTCCCCTCTGGTCTCCTCTCTTCTCTCACTTTAGCTTGTGTTGTGTGGAGAGCCCAGGCTTTCTTTGCTTCTCTTGCATTTTTTTTTAATCCCCTCAGATTTCTGCCTCAGGACACTGCCAGGGCTCCCTAGCAGGCCCTGAATTTTAAGTGATTTTCAAGGGTGGAGGATTGGTTGAACCTAGGAGACCAAAGAACACCTGTGGGCTACAGATGGCTTGAGTAAGTTAGCCAAGGTCACCTGGCAGGCATTGGAAGCCAGAGGGCTGGCTAAGTGTGCCTTTGACCAAGGTAGCACTCTGCATCTCAGTCTGATGCTGGGTGGTGTCTGCTCTCAGTGTTCAGCCTGGGTTTGTGTGAGGAGGCCCCAAAGTGTCTCTGAATGATGAATACTTAAAGGCGTGCGTGCGCCACCACCGCCGGCTGTCTGCTCATTCTTACACTTCCTAAGCAGCCCACTAACCAGCTCTTCTTATTGATGCAGTCTCCGGCTTCATTGTCCTGTATCTCCTCCCTTAGCATCCTGCACAAAGCCATGAGGTGACCAGGCTGTCAATGTCTCCATCTCTGGGGGAAAAAAATGTAAAAGCAAATAACTTCATCCACCTAAAAGTCACGAATGCCTTCTCCCACCACCTCCACGATATAAACCGAATGCTTTAAGATTCTGGGTATAGCGCAGTAGCAGAGCACCTGAGCAGCTCACGAAGCACTGGGTTTGAACTCCAGCAAACAAACACAAAAAACCTTCAGTGTTAACAGGCAAGGCTTGTAGTGTGCCTTTCCACCTTCCCCAGCTTGGACCATCTACTCTGGTCACACTGTGCTCTTCCGACAAGCTCTGCTGCTCCACCTTCCAGCAGATTAGTCAGCAGTGACAGTCTCGCAGTGATCTGTACCTGCCACCTTGACGAAGGCAAAAATACAAAGAAATAAGATATTTTAAAGTTCTTGCTCTTAAAGATAATCTTTTAAAATGAGGGGAAGAGAGAGAGATCAAAATATGGTCACTAAGATGTCTCTGGGGGAGAGGAACTTCTTGTTAAGCCTAAGAACCTGAGACCTATATGGTAGAAGGACAGAACTGACTTTGGAAAGCTGTCTTCTGACCCATACATAAGTGTTGTGTGGCATGTGATTGGTTTCCCACCTACTTGGTAGAACCCAATATACACATACAATATAAATAGATAAGTAATAAAACAAAATTTAAAATATGTGGAAGGAATTGCACATGGTGATGTATGCCTGTACTCATTGTGTTTGGGAAGCTGGATTGGAAATTTGAGGCTGGCTTGGTGTCTTAGTTAGGGTTACTATTGCTGTGATGAAGTAAGATGACCAAAAAACAAGTTGGGAAGGAAAGGGTTTATTTGGCTTATGCTTCTGTATTGCCATTCATCATCAAAGGAAGTCAGGGAAGGAACTCAAACAGGGCAGGAACCTGGAGGCAGGAGCCAAGACCCTGGAGGGGTGCTGCTTACTGGTTTGCTTCACCTGGCTTGCTCAGCCTGCTTTCTTATAGAATCCAGGACTACCAAGCAGGGGAGGAACCACTCACAGTTGGGGTCTGGGGTCCTACTCCACAACTAATTAAGAAAATGTCTTACAGCTGGATCTCCTGGACGCATTTCCTCAACTGAGGCTCCTCCTGCTCTGATAACTCTAGTGGTGTGAAGTTGACACAAAACCAGTCAGTACACTTGAGCTACATAGTGAGTTTGAGGTTTGAGGCCTGCCTTGGTTACATAGAACAATTTGGTCTTTGAAAAAATATTGGTTTTGGTCTTGGGATGTAGCTCAGTGATCGAGCATTGCCTAGTGAATATGGGGCCAAGCACTAATTCGGAACAGACCTGTATGTATGCCAATGTCTAACGTATATTGTATCTATAGGGAACAAATTTAATGGGAGTTATTCTTGTTTGGAGGCAGGCTGGTGGAGATAGTAGTAAAGATGGATTTTCTCTTAAGTTATGCATGTATTTATATTTTAGTGCTGAGAATCAGACCCAAGACCTCACACATGCTAGGCAAGTTTTGTTTACATGTGAGATCTAGACTAGCCAGGGCTACATAGTGAGACCTTGTATGGAAAGGCTAAATAGATACAGTTTTAAAAATTAAGGCAACTACAAGAAGCAAATAAAAAAACATACAAAACAAAGTAGGGATGACACTCAGTAGTTTAGTGGCACAATACTTAACTGGTTGAAAAAGGTCCACCTCAATCCCCAGTACAGAAAAGGGGGAAGGCCAAAGATGCATAAATAGAAACTTCATGAAAGGGGAAAAATCAATATAGCTAATTGTTATGTTTTATAACGTGGTATAATTGCAACTTGGACCTGGAAAGGGCTAGAGGCAGAGAAGGGAGAGAGAACAGAAAGAGAGGAAGAGAGGCCCACTGGGACTACATAGAAAGAGAGAGAGAGAGAGAGAGAGAGAGAGAGAGAGAGAGAGAGAGAGAGAGAGAGAGAGAGACTCAGACAGAGAGAGAGAGAGAGCCAGAGAGCCAGAGAGCCAGAGCCAGGATAGAAAGCAGTCCCTCTTTATAGGCGTGGCTCGCACCTGGCGGGCAGCTACATAACTGTTGCTAGGTAGCTGTTGAGCGGAGACTAGTGGGATGGTCTGTAAACCAACACTAGTAAGAATATAAAAATATATTCAACATCAACTATTTTTAGGCGTCTCCTTGTATAACCCTAGCTAGTGTGGAACACACTATGTGGACCAGGTTGTCCTTGAACTTAAAGTGAACCTCCTGACTCCGCCTTCTGAATGCTACTATAGGAGTGTACTACCACACCTAGCTTGTAATTCTGTTTGTTTATTTATTCGATATAGGGTCTTGTTTGTAGGTATAATGTTTTTGTGTACTGTGTGAAGGTTACCTTTGTTTTATTTCTCTGCCCTCAGATCTTGTTTCAATCTACACACAGCACTGTAAAGCTTATACGAGAAATCTCCTGTCTCACGTTTGTGTAAACAGTTCTTACCATTGATTCTCTGCTGATCGCCCAATGACTGGGCAGAACAGAGAATAAGGTGGAACATTCACCAACCAGAAGAAGGGGCTTGGGGAGGTAGAAAGGAGTTTCAGATTAGCGAGGAGGATGGAGGATTAGGAGCCATAAGGAAGGGGTCCAAAGAGAGAGAGATCATAGACACACACCCAAAGCCCAAAGAGTCAGATCAATAATAATATGCAAATATTATGGGATAGGGCTGGGAGGTAGCCAGATTAGCATAAAAAGGAAAGATCATTTAACTGCTCAGCTACTGAGGTACAGTTTTAAATAAATATTGCTTCTCTGGGTGATTATTGGGGACTAGCATAAAGTAAAGAAATCCAAGTGCTGGGTTAATTCACTGTAACATTTATATTAATTCATTTACACTTGTATCACCCTGAATATCCTAGAACTCACTATGTAACCCAAGCAAGTACAAAACTAATGATATTCCTTCTGCCCCAGTCTTCCAAGTGTGGTTTAGGCAGAGACCATCACACTTGGGGATATTTTTTTTTTTAAATATTTTTTCCCGGCTTTGTATTGTAGGCTGGACTGGAACTCCCTGTGTAGCCAAGACTGGTCTTAATCTTCCAGTAATTCTCCTGCCTCTGTCTCCTGTGTACTAAAACAAAAGGTACTACCACATCCAGCTTCATTTTTCATAATCCATTTTTAATTTTTAAAATATGGAGTTTTGTTTTTTGAGGTCAGTCTGGGAAGATGGTTCAGCCAGCCTCCCAAGCATGAGAACCTGAATTCAGTCTCTTCAGTTCAAGCAGAAAAGCACAGGGCATAATGAAATCCACTTTCTAGAGAGGGACAGGTAGCTTGCTGGAGTCACAGGCCAAGAGGCCTAGCACACTTATGGTGCAGGTGTAACCCCCATATGCACACAAAATAAAATGTAAAAAACTGTTGTAATAAAAATAACATTTGCACGTGCCTTTAATCCTAGAACTCGGGAGGCAGTAGCAGGCAGATCTCTGAGTTTGAGACCAACCTGGTCTACAGAGTGAGTTCCAGGACAGCCAGGACTACACAGAGAAACCCTGTCCCTGTCTCGGAAAAACCAAAAAAAAAAAAAAAAAAAAAAGAAATGCAAGAGGAAAAAGTAGAAGCACAGTCTGTGGAATGTACTGGAAATTAGAGGTAACGTGGCATGTTCAGTAGATGGCAGATGATAGTGGGGTGGAAAGAAGATTGAGGAAGGCAGAGAGGATGAAGCCAGGAGATAAGAAGGGTGGTATAAGCAGGTTAGCTGTTACTATTACAGATGAAGCACTGAGGAGCTTTAAGCAGGATACTGAAATGATTTGTTTCAGAGTGATTCTTACAGCACAGCTGGAGTATGCGGGAGGCCAGAAGGTCAATTATGGACAGTGTGATCTTAGTCTAAGAGACATTAAGGGCTCCGTTTGCCAGGAGGGTTTGGCAGGTAATGAGCTATGTGGCTCGAATCAAGAGGTTTACCATAGGTAGGAGAGTGGGCAGAATTCTAGTCTGCTTATCTCTAGCCTCTTATCACCACTTAAGCATTGTCTGCCCACCCCCACCAGGAAGTAAACTCCACAGAGCAAGGAGGTTAATTTTGTTTCCACTTCAATCCCCAGGGCCTCACGGTTCCTGGCACAGGATAGGTGCCACATAATTATCTGTTGACTGCATTAAGTTTTGCTAGGAAAGATAAATCTATACCTTAGTCTGTAGCAGCAGATGATAGACTATTTAACTCCATTTAAACTTATATATATCTTTTAAAATGTTTTTAAGTTTTTATGCTTCTATGTGTGGGTGGGTTCTTTGCATGTATGTGACCAGGTATACAGAGGATGGAATCCAACCTTTAGTGTGGTCCCTCAGGTATATCCACCATGCTTTTTGAGATGTTTGTCACTGGGACCTGGGCTCACTGATTAGGCTAGGCTGCTAGTCAGTGAGCTGCAGGAATCTGTCAGTCTACACAGCCTTAGCACTTTCATTACAAGTGTGTGTCACCACACCCAGACTTTTTGTTTCTGTTTTTCAAGACAGGGTTTCTCTGTGTAGTCCTGGCTGTCCCACCTGCTTCTGCCTTCTGAGTGCTAGGATTAAAGGCATGCCTTGACACACCTGGCCTCATACCCAGCCTCTTCTATGCTGGGAACAAACTCAGGCCCTTATGCTTGTGTAGCAAGCACTTGGTACCAAGTGAGCTCTCTCTCCAACATTTTCATATATATTTCTGATCCCTCCCCCCACCCCCATCCCTGCTTAGACTCTACTACAGTGTTATAACAATGGAGTGGCCTCATTTGGGGCTACCACCCTTGCTTCAGCATGAATTAGCCTTTCCTGCCCCTTATATATATGTCCCATTGGCTTCCTGCTACTTGTGCTTTCAAACTCTAGATAACTTGCTTTCCCAGGTTCCCTTGAGGTCCTTGGCTACAGGCTTAGGTTTTTTTGTTTTGTTTTTCTAATTTTTTTGTTGTTGTTTATATAGTTTAACCCAGGACCCTGTACATGCTAGATGAGTCTGTTAACACTGAGCTAAATCTGCAATCCCAGTTTGCACATGATTAGTCTACTTTTGCTTCTTGACTCATTCCTCACCCTGCTTCACTCTGTTCTTTATAGAGGCTGACCTTGAAAAAGTTCACCTGGGCTCAATTGGTCTTAGGTGTCCTTTTGGGTTCAGTGTGAGAGGTACTGTAGGAGAGTTGAAAGGAAGCAAGTATGTGTGCCTCTGAGATCTTGTTGGTCCTTTTTCTCTTACAGCTAACGCCACACTGGTAACCGTTTCATGTCTTTGGCCTTTCAGGCTGATGATTGATAGTGGCTTCCCTGCAGACCAGGCAGTCCACAGTTCCTTGTCAATTTCCCTATCTTTGTACATTGTTTCTCTTCAGTTACACATTTTGAGTGGTCATTGGTTTCCTGCTGCTCTTAGCTGATACAAAAGCAGAAAAATACACATTTATCTTAATAAGAAAAACAATTTTATAGTATGTAGCAGTTTAATAGCTATGTAAACACTAGAGGAGTGTATCTTTTTGTAATCAAATGTTTCCAAGTCACCCTCTTATCTGTGTTATACAATGTTGCACACATCAGTTACTTAACCATTTATTGTGTTTACAATTTTTTTTTTTTTTTGAGACAGGGTTTTTCTGTGTAGGCCTGGAATTGACTCTGTAGACCAGGCTGCCCTTGAACTCAGAAATTGGCCTGCCTCTGCCTCCTAAGTGCTGGGATTAAAGGCGTGTGCCACCACAGCCTAGCTTGGGACCCACTTTTTTTTTTTTAAAAAAAAGATTTATTTATTATATAGGAGTACACTGTAGCTGTCTTCAGACACACCAGAAGGGGCCATCAGATCTCATTACAGATGGTTGTGAGCCACCATGTGGTTGCTGGGATTTGAACTCAGGACCTCTGGAAGAAAAGTTGGTGCTCTTAATGACTGAGCCATCTCTCCAGCCTGGGACCCACATTTTTTTTATTTATTTATTTATTTATTTATTTTTTATTTTTATTTTTTGGTTTTTCGAGACAGGGTTTCTCTGTATAGCCCTGGCTGTCCTGGAACTCACTCTGTAGATCAGGCTGGCCTCAAACTCAGAAACCTACCTGCCTCTGCCTCCGAAGTGTTGGGATCAAAGGTGTGCACCACCACCGCCCAGCTAGGACCCACATTTTCATTGAAGCTATCTGAATTGCTTTTAAAGATCATGCTGATTTACCTTGCTATCATCACTTTCTCTGAATGTAGCATTTGCATCATGGATGAAGACTGGAAAGTACATCTACAGTTTACTAATGGACTAGGAAATCTTACTTGAAATGTGTATCACTTTCTGTTTTGGGGACATAATCTCAATATGTAGTTCTGACTGGCCTGAAACTTTCTCAAACTTGTGGAGCTTCTCCTGCTTCCAGTTACCAAGTGCTGGGGTTACAGGGGTATATAACCACACCCAGCATATTTGACTTCTATGCCAGTTGTACCAATCTTAAAGTGTTAAGTCTTGGAGTGTGCATAAAGCCTTGGGAGACCCTAGGTTCAATCACCAGTACTATAGAAAGAAGGGAGGGAGTTAGGGGGAAAGGGACCAGGAAGCGGAGGAGGAAAGTGGAAGTTTAAGACCAGCTTGAACTGGGCAGTGGTGTCACGTGCCTTTAATCCTAGCACTTGGGAGGCAGAGGCAGGTAGATTTCTGAGTTCAAGGCCAGCCTGGTCTACAGAGTGAGTTAGTTCCAGGATAGCCAGGACTACACAGATAAACCCTGTCTCGAAAAACAAAACAACAACAAAAAACAAACAAACAAAAAAGACCAGCTTGAACCATATCTAGACTATTCCTCAAAAACAAAAATCAAGGGGCTAGGAATATAGTTCAGTAAGTATAACTTTTACCTAGCATCTATGAGGTCTTGAGTTTGGTCCCCAACACTGCTATAAATTGGGTATGGTGGTACATACCTATAATCTTAGCTTTGAGAGGTAAAGGGAAGATGATCAGGAGTTCAAAACCAAGCTGGACTACAGAGTTAGGTTCAAGGACAGCCTGAGCAAAGACAGACCCTCAAAAATCAAACATGGAGTGGAAAGATAACTCAGTAGAGGGATGGCTTGGTAGTTAAGAGCACCTGCTGCTCCTCCAGAGGAACCAAGTTCAGTTCTCCAATTGGTTTCCGGGATCCACACCAGGAAGCTCACAACCACCTGTAACTCTCAGCTTCAGGGTCATCCAGTAGCCCATGCCTCCATACTCTATCTTCAGGGCCCTGAGGACAGCTACCCAAATATGGCATATACTCATAAAAATGTATAAACAGAAAATCTTAAAATTTAACCAAAAAATGAAGCCATTTTTGCACCCTAGTTTAAAGTGCATGTTTTTCTTTTCTTTTTTTTAGCTCTTTGTTAATTTTCTCTCTACACAAAAGTCTATAGTCTAGTGAAAAAATTGTAGTTAATAATCCAAGAAGCAATGCCCAACTTTCACTGTATAAACAGCTGGAATACATTGTTCTCCTAGCCTCATTGTTCTGAATCAACCAAATGTCCGATTATTAGGAAGGGCGGAAGCCTAAGGCGTCATTGAGTAAGAGATAATGGGAAAATCCACTTCAAACTGTATTGCTGGCACAGTTCAAGCTCCAGTGGTTTGTCCAGGTCTATAAGGTCTAGAGTCACCCTCTGACTGCTATTCTACTGTTTTACAGGAGTCCTGGCCTCTGCCCATAGGCCTCTTGGTGAGTATTCTGAGTCTTTGTACTACCTGTCCCCTTTACCTGGGACAGTCTCCTTACTGTGACCATTTTTGAATATTAAAGTCCTAATTCCAATAATTTTCTAAATCTGAATTCTTTGAAGCCTCACAAATACATACAGTTGATGTGCAATATCTGTATGTAGATATATGGATAGATTCCCATGTGTATGGCATGTAATAATGTGGGCAAGTTTGTAGCATGTCATGCATGTGGGGATCAGAGGACAACCTCAAGTATTGTTTCCTCACCTTTCTTCTGCATTTGAGATGGGATCTCTTATAGGTTTCCTGCTATGTTTGCCAGGGTAGTTGGCCCCTAAGCTTCCAAGGATTCTTTTTTCTTTGCTTTTCACCTCCTCATAGGAGGGTTAGGATTACAAGTATTCATCCTGTGTGCCTGGATTATACAGATTCCAGGAAATCAAACTCTTCATATTTGTACTCACTTTTATCCCCTACACCAACTCATTGCCTCTCAACATGGTCTTTACTCATTTATTTTAAAGAGTTAGTGGTTTTTCGAGACAGGGTTTCTCTGTGTAGCCCTTGTTCTCCTGGAACTCACTCTGTAGACCAACTCAGAGACCCACCTGCCTCTGCCTTTAGGGTGCTGGGATTAAAGGCATGGGTCACCATTGCCTGGCTTAGATTAATTTTAATTACATGTGTGTATACACACACACATACCAGTGCCCACAAAGGTCAGAAGCAAGCTACTTGATGTGAGTACTGGGAATCAAGCTCAGGTGCTCTGCAAGAGCAGCCTGCACTCTTACCCACTGAGCATCTCTCCAGTCCCTCAACATGGTTTAATGGCTACAAATAAACACTAATTTATTTAACACTTTAATTTGGGGCACTTTGTTCACAGGTGTAGCACATTATTGGGATGGAGGAGGGATAAATGGAGTGATAATCAGGGAATGGAGAAAATTTTTCTGAAAAGGTAAGGGTTTTTTGTTGTTTTGTTTCTTTCAAGGAGCAGTTTAGGGATAGAGTTGGTAAGATGGTTTAGTGGGCCAGGACTCTTGCTGCCAAGCCTTACAACCCAAGTTCAATCGCTGAGACTCACATGCTGGAAGCAGAACACTGACTCCTGACCTGGAGTCCGACCTCCACTCACACACAGGAATGTGCACAAAACAAACAAGTTGGGACTACAGATATTTAGGAAAAAAAAATAAAGTGCCTCAGAAACTTCTACAGATAATATCAGCTATGCTGGGTATGCCATTTTCTCTATTAAGTGGTATAGACTTTGATTTTTTTGGGAGGTGGCAGGGCATGGTCTCCTGTAGCTCAAGCTGGTCTCAAAGTGGACACACTCACACACACACACACACATATATACATATAAAACCAAGATGAGCTTTTAATTCCGATTATCCTGCCTTCTATCTCAGGAATAGAAGGCTGAGATTACAGGGATTCATGCCATCGTAGTATGGGAGTTTGAACCAACTGTGACTGAAGTTTAAAGACAGAGAATTTGCCTGTTTATGGATACCATCTAGGGTTATCCTGGTAGCTCATCTGTGGAAAGATGCATTCCTCCCCAACTTACAATAAATAAAAAGTCCTGCCCTGCATAGTGGTGAACACCTTCTATCCCAGCGCCACAAAAGCAGAGAGGTAGGTGGGTCTCTGGAGTTCGAAGGCAACTTGGCCTACAGTGCGAGTCCTTGGACAGCCAGAGCTACATAGAGAAAACCTGCCTCAAATAAATAAGATCCTTCCTTTCTTGGCTTTTAAGGCAGTCTTTCAGTGTGTAATCTCAGCTGCTCTTGAATTCAAGATCTTGCCTCATCCTCCAAAGAGCTGGGATACATGCACTATCGCACGGGACAAATATTTCTACCTTTATTCACCTTTTAAATCTTGTTGGACAAAATGCCTTTTCCTTGGACTTCCTCCTTCCCATCTTTCTGGGATATAAACTATAAATTACTCTGTCTTTGTCTCCTTTACTTGTGCTCTAGCACTCTCTCAAATTGGAAAAAAAAAAAAGGAAACAAACCTTTCTTCTTACTCCTTCTCAAGACGGAGGCCTAGTTTTCCCTCCCTCTCCCTGCCAAACTTCTGGAAAGAATCATTTCTCTTAACTGCCTTCATTACTTCATCACTAACGTACTCCTCATCCAGGTGCTCCGCTCCGTCAGGTCCTGGCACACAGCAGAGTCAGGGCCCAGCTGCATGTCAGTTCCGGCCCTTTTGCAAAGTGTGGGCTCTTTCCTGGTTTCTTCAGAAGGAATTTATTCATGCTTAGTGATCCTGCCTGGCCCCAGAACTGGCCTGCCAGTTCCCACACTCTGACCCTGCTGCCATAATATTGCGTACCTAGGTATTCCAGGTTCTTGGAAAGTCCTGCGGGTCAACTTGGTAATTTTTTGTCCGCCTCTCCGAGTTCTTGCCCTGGAGTCATAGCTTCCCTAGTAAGCCCGTGAATTGCCAGTCCACCCCGAGAATTTATCAGCCCCCTCCAACCCCCGCCCCCCATTCCACTCTCCGAGCGTTCCTCGGCTCCCCCAGAGGCAACACGTCCGAGCGCCACGCGCCTGCAAGCATGTCCTTCTTATCCTGCGATGCTTAGCCTTTAAGGCGCACCTGAGTGCCCAGGCCCACTCCACTCCCGCTTCCTTTCGCTTAACAGTGGTGACTAGGCCCGGCTCGCCCAGGTTTCGGCGAAGACGACTTCTTCCGAGCTCTTGAGACGTTCGGCGTCCGGTCGGCCCGCGCCGCGAAGGTACACCTTGTCCCTCAGGCAGGCGGCCTGGGCCGCACGGAGGCTTCCGAGGCGCGTCGCAGCTTCCCAGGCCCAGGCGGCCGGGAGAGGCCGCGCTGAGGGCGGCGGGAGCCAGCCCCGCGTCGGAGTCCCGGTCGAGCCCTGCGCGGCGCCGTCCCCGCCCCCGCCCCTCCCTCCCCGCAGTCAGCGCAGCCAGGGTCGCGCCAGCCCGAGGCGGGAGGCGGAAGGCGGAAGGCGCGGGGCCGGGCCGGGCCGGGCCGGGCCGGGGCAGCTCCTCAGCCGCACCGCCCTGGCCGGTGCCCAGGCCCGAGTCGCCTTCCGCCCGCCCTTCCCACCCGCGGCCTCAGCTAGGTCCCGCCGCCAGCCCGGCTCCCGCCCCCGCTCCGCCCCCGGAGCCGCAGCCCCGCCCGCCACCGCCGTCGCCATGTTGTGGCTCCCGCAGCCGGCGCTGGGGACGCGCGCGGCCGAGCCCGGGGCCTGTCGCCGCCGCCGCCGCCGCCAGGTAAGCGCCCCCCGCCGCCCGGACAGGGCGAGGCCACCACCCGGGCCACTCCAGCTCGGGCAGGGGAGTCCGAAGAGAGCGGGCTCTGCCCGCGCCGCGGCCCGGCCCTGCAGCCTGCTGGACCCTGCCCGCCGCCCCGGGCGGCAGCCACTTCCCCCGACCGCCGCCAGGCGGGCCCTGGCCACCACCCTACCCCGCCCCCGGCCCGGACCCCTTCCGCCGCCGCCGCCGCCCGCGGATCCGGGGCGGCCCGGGCACTCCGCTGTTGTCCCGCGCGCGGCCGGCGGCCGCCCGCCGAGCCCCCGGCCCGGGCAGGGATAACGGTGCACTTCACCCGGCTGGGACGCCCTGTCAGCTCCACCGTCCCCGCCGCGCGAGGACCTGGCGCCGTCACCGGGCAGACGCTGGGAACGTCGGCCCTTCGCGGCGCCCCTCAGTCTCCCCCTCAGCCTCGCCCAAGTTCTGACCCCGGGGATCCTTCTCCCGGGGCAGACAGGTCTTCCTCCTCCAGAGTTGGGGTTCTTAGGGGGATGACCGGGCCTGTTGATCAGGGTTGAATTTATTTCTCTGCGGGGACTCTTCCTGCCAGCCGAGGGGTTAGGGGGAAAGGCTCCGTGTGACCCGGGGGGAGGACAGGAGAGCGTCTGCTGGACAGATGGCCTCCTGGCCTTGAATCAGCTTTTGTGAGGGGGAGGGGTCCGTATGACCTTAGGTATGCTTGCTCTTGAGAACTGTAGGATAATTGGAGGTGGTCAGGGATTTTTAACTATTTTTATGAGCAGACCAGAGATGACATTAAAAGTGCGGGGTTGGTATAACCTAGAGGCCCACCTAGGGGGCATGTTTTGTATCCAGGACAAGCCTAGATAGTTTCTGCTTTAGGAGCGTGGGACTCGGATGGGTAAAATGGGTTCGGACCAGGGTTTGCCTGTGGCCTGTGTTCGAGTAGGAGCTAGAGTGTGCTTGTGTCAGGTGTACACTGGCTGAGCACACAGTGTGCTTAGCCTGATGGGTGGTGAGTGGGATTTCAGAAGTCTGCTTGCTAAATTGACAGGTACATTACACTGTGAAAGAGAAGGGAATCCTGGTGTTATTTTCTTTCCATCTTTCTCTCTCTCTCTCTTTCTTTCTTTCTTCCTTTCTTAACCACTTCTACTGTTCCACTGAAGATGGCTTTGGTTCATTACCCCTCCCCCCATCTCCACTTTTAACCAGGTTGGCCACCAAGCTCCGGTCTTAAACCTCCCCAATAGTTGGGACTTCAGGCAACCATGCCTGACTGTAAACATTTTATTCTGAGTATTTGTAGTATGTGCCATGACGGAACTAGGTTTTGGAAGATACTCTGTCAACCAGAAAGACACCTCTATTTTAGTGTTGGAGATCTTGGCCTAGAGACAAAGTCCAGTAATAAGAAAATATTTGTCAACAAATATATGTTTTCCATGTGGCAAGCAGTGAAAACTAACTGACCTTGTAGAGTTTTCCTTCTAACGTGTGAGAAGACAGTAAGTACAGGGTCTAATAAACATGGAGTATGTTATAAAACACCAAATACTAAGGGGGAAAGGGGAAAAGAAAGAGAATCTGAGGCAAAGGGAGGTGGCAGGTTTTTGTTTTATTCTTTGTATATGCAGTTTAACTATGTCTTTCTGACTGGCTTATCTAGATCTTCCTGCCTCAGCCTCTTGAACGCTAGGATAACTAGACACCAGCACTTTTGGGCTTAGTGAGAATTTAGTTAATATTACAATGGCAGAGGCCCTAAGAAGGGCTCTCGCTCTCTCCCTCTCCCTCTCCCCCCTCTCTCTATTTCTCTCTCTATTTCTCTCTCTCTCTCTCTCTCTCTCTCTCTCTCTCTCTCTCTGTGTGTGTGTGTGTGTTTCAGATTGGTTGGTTTTTGCAGTGGGGAAGTCAATCCTCCGGCTTACCCTCTTGCTAAGCACAGACTGCCTTTGAGTCCTGCCCCACATGAGTTTTTAGAACAATACTCTGAAGGAAATGGCAACGTAAAAATTATAAACTCTGATGAAGCCTTCCCTGAAGAAGCACCATATGACCCAAAGAAGGCTTGAGCGGTAACCATGTGGGGAACAGCACTCAGTTTGGCAACTTGGAGGAAGTGAAAGAGGTTCTTGGGGCTAGAGGAAGAAAGAGAGGGGACAGGGGAGATAAAAGTCTGTGGGGAGCTAGGCCTGTTTGATCAACCAGGCCTAGGCTGTAGGGGGAACACTTTCCCTCTTTAGTTTGAACTGTAGCTTAGGGTAATTAGGAGTATTTGCATTTTATAAGGCCTCTGGCCCCAGCTCTCTTCTGACTTAGATAAGGCAGGGATTTCTTCTCTGTTTAAAAGCTCTCAAGTATAGGGGACATCCTGTCCTCTGTAAGGTCTTTACAGCTTTTAGGAAGGGAAAATGAAGTAGAATTTCTGAGTGTGTGCTGGGTGGGAGAACCCATGCGAATGGTTTTTGTATATATTACCTTACTACTCTACACCCTAGGAGACAAGGTTCTCATGCCCATTTTACTAGGAAACGAGCCCAGAGGGTGAGGCGATGTGTCCACCGTGCAACTGTAACATGGCTGAATTTAAACCCGGCCCACCTGATTCCAGTGCTCTCTGGCTTTGGAGTCATACTACAGGACTTTTTTTGTTTGTTTTTTGTTTTTGTTTTTTGAGACAGGGTTTCTCTGTGTAGCCCTGGCTGTCCTGGAACTCACTTTGTAGACCATGCTAGTCTCGAACTCAGAAATCCACCTGTCTCTGCCTCCCAAGTGCTGGGATTAAAGGTGTGCGCCACCACTGCCCGGCACACTACAGGACTTTACTTCTTTTTAAAATTATTTTTATTTTAGGTGTACCAGTGTTTTATTTGTGAGTATGTCTGTGTGAGGGTGTCAGATCTTGAAGTTAAAAGATGTTTTGTGAGCTTCCATGTGGGTGCTGGGAATTAAACCCGGGTCCTTTGGAAGAACAGTCAGTGCTCTTACCCACTGAGTCATCTCCAACTCCAAAACTTTACACTTTACTCCTGACACTTGTTAACCATAGGGATAAACCATCTACCTTCCTATGTCCCAATCTTCATTTTCAATGCAAGTATGTATTTCACAGAGTTAGGCAGAACAAATTGAGCTATAGAATGAACTTGGTCAAATATTAAGTTTCCTTAACTAAAAAAAAAAAAATGCTGCTTCTTAACTATATTGTGACTATTTTGGAAAAGATTAAATAGATAAATCAGTTTTGTTTTGTTTCGAGACAGGGTTTCTTGGTATAATTCTGGCTTGCCTCAGAGGAACTCAAGAGCTCCTCTTCCTCCCAAGTGCCGTGATTAAAGTTGAGCACCTCCACACCTTATGATGATTCAATTACTGAATTTTGTGTAATTAGCTCTTTTTTCTTTTCTCTTAATGCGAATGCTGTGCTCCATAAGATCAGTTATTTTTTTTTAAAACCTACTTTATTTTTAGATTTATTTATTGTGTATATATGAGTACTCTGTTGCTGTCTTCAGACACAGCAGAAGAGGGCATCTGTTCTCATTACAGATGGTTGTGAGCCACCATGTAGTTGCTGGGAGTTGAACTCAGGACCTCAGGAAGAGCAGTCAGTGAGTGCTCTTAACCATTGAGCCATCTCTCCAGCCCCCAAGATCAATCATTTAACGTTGACATCTCATTTTGTGTTTTGATACTATGTTAGAACTTACAAGGTGAGAACTGTTAGAAACCATTTACTTTTCGGTAGAGTCTCTAAGAAAAGTCAATTATTTTAACAGTGAATTATAATTCCTGTTTAAATTCTTTGATACAGTGGTGGTTAATGAGCTATTGGGAACAAATTGTGGTAGCCCAGGCCTGTAACACTAGCACTGGAGGGAAGAGCAGTAGCTCAGCTTTTGAAGCCGCCCTGGGATACATGAGGCTCTAAAAAATGCTTGGGGGGAAGAGAAGGCTTCAGAGAAGAGGTGACTTCTGCACTGGGTCTTGGAGCAGGAATAAGGGTTTTGCAGGTTAGTAAGATCATGAAGGACATTCTAGGAAAAGAGCCCTGAACATGAAAGCTTGCAGCTATTAGAGACCTCATTATGTGGAGATAAGGCTGGAAAACGGGGAAAAAAGGAGAGACAGGTTAAAACATTTGTATTTCTTTTGCAAGCTATGGTGAAGTGTCAGAGAATAGTAGATACAGCACATGCATTCCATGATTGGTGTTGTAGCTGGAGAGAGCTCTGTCAGCCTGCGGCAGCTTTGTCTTTTCAGAACCCTGGGCTTCAGTATCTGTTCCTAGCTTTGAGACCAGAACTTGAGTTTAGTAAGATTTTCAGCTGATTCAAGTCAGGGAGACTGACTCATTAAGAAAGTGTGGAGGAGACTGGTGAGTAAACTAAAGTACTCACTGACCATGAAAATGGACTGTAGAGTGACAGATGTTCTCTCCTCTGGCCAGTGCTCCCAGCTCGCTTCCCCTTTCTGCTTAGGGCTAGGGCAGCTCATAAACTCCCTCCTCAATTCCCGTGTTTTTCTCAGGCTTCATGGACACGGACCATCTTTCTACGTTAGCCCTTCTTCAAGCACTGCTCTATGTAGTTGATGATAATTATCAATAGAGTAAACAGTGTTGTATTATTTGGGTGGGATCCTATACTTATGAAACTTAAGAAAGAGGAAGAATAACTTTTAAAAAATGAAATATTGACAAGTTCTGGGTTATAACAAGTTTGAAGCTATCCTAGCTGACATGAGAGATCTTTTCTTAGACAAAAAAGAAAAATAAATAAATTTTGGAAAGAAAGGAAATCCCCTGAGAGAGGTTCTTCTAACTAGGCTAACAAAGTATGTGCACGTTCTGCATGCTGGGGCCATGTAGCAGTGTGGGCATATGCGCTGCAGTTGTTCAGGAAGTAACTCAGGCTGTAGAAGTTTTTCTTTTTAAAACTCTAAAAATTGGGGCTATAGAGAGGGCTCAACAGTTAAGAACACTTACTGAGACGAGGAGACTCATGACACCTGTAACTCCAGCTTCAGCAGATCCTATGGGCTCAGTGCACGCACCTACACTTACATCACATGTGCTTAAAATGAAGTCTTTGTTAAAAAAAAATCTAAAATGATATATTTATATGTAAAAAGTGAGATATGCAGATGGATACAAAGGAAATAAAGCTTGCTGATAAATCCTATATTCAGAACTATCTAACATCTGTCTATCATCTTTATTAATTTTTTTGGGATGGTTTTTCTGTGTAGCCCTGGTTGTCCTGGCCGTCTTCCTACCTTCAAATGCTCAAGTGCTAGAATTAAAGCCTTGGGACACCACACCCAGTTTATTATTTGATATTTGTCTTTTTATTATTTGCTGTGCTGTGGATTGAACCTAGAGCCTTTGTATATGATAAACAAGTGTTTTAACACTGAGTTTCATTTCCCAGCCCTTTTGGTATTTGTATTTTATTTTATTATATTATCTTTACATCTCTATTTTGTATGTATATTTAACTCTCCCCTCCCTTTTTTTTTTTTATAAAAATAGGAACATTCTGAATGGTAAAGAAAGGTTTTTCTCTTCTTTTCTTTCTTTTTTTTTTTTTTTTTTTTTTTTTTGGAGACAGGGTTTCTCTGTGTAGCCCTGGCTGTCCTGGAACTCACTCTGCAGACCAGGCTGGCTTCGAACTCAGAAATCCGCCTGCCTCTGCCTCCCAAGTTCTGGGACTAAAGGCGTGTGCCACCACCGCCCAGCTGGGACCTACATTTTTATTAAAGCTATCTGAATTGCTTTTTTCAGACAAATTTGCTTTTATTTTGACAATAGAAAAACATACTTTAATATAATTTATCCAATGCATAGTTTTATGCACTCCAGAAAAGTAAATGATTGAGTTTCAAGTTTGATGTTGCTATCAATGTTTGGATTATCCTACTTTGTGACTTTAGCTAAGTCCTTTACCATCTGCATTTCAGAATCTGCAGGTGTTATATCAAGAGGTAATGGACAATGGGCAGTGGTGGCACACACCTTTAGTCCCAGCACTTGAGAGGCAGAGGCAGGAGGATTTCTGAGTTTGAGGCCAGCCTGGTCTACAGATTGAGTTCCAGGACAGCCAGGGCTATACAGAAAAACCCTGTCTTGAAAAACAAAAAAAAAAGGTAATGGTGCCCCTCATTCTGATTACATACTCCAGTAGACAAGACAGGATGTAATGTCTGTTTGTGGCTGTGAAAAGATTCACAAAGTTGAATGAGGAGTGAATATGTGTGCATGTGGCCAGGAGCCAAGTGAGTCCCTGTCTCAAGTCAATATGTGTGAAATCCACATGGCTTTAGCCTATATTTAGTTTTAAAACCTCCAGAGTTATTAGTGCTCCTGAAAGATTCTGAAACTTTAAAATGTTTGCTGAGTTTTATTTTAATTTTTTGAGGAAGAGTATCTCTCTCTACATAGCCCTGGCTCTCCTGGAACTCATGTAGACCAGGTTGCCCTCATACTCAGAGAGCTATCTGTCTGTCTCTGTCTTCCAACTTTCAGGGATTAAAGGCATGGGCTATCACATCTGGTTTTTGTTTTTTTTTTAACTGAAATTTTTTTGAGTAGTTCACAGGTAGCTCTACGGATCTTTCACAAAAAATACTCATCCAAAGAAGGCAAGGGCTGCACCAAGCCTAACTTGCATGCTGGTGTTTGCACCCCCCCCGACCCCCCAGAACAATTGTCTATTAAGTGTTGCCTCTAAGTGGAGTGTGTAGTTTTCAATTTTATGCTTTGTATTTTTCCTATCATTTAAACTTTATAAAGGCTTTAATATATCATCTTCATAAAAAATAGTAAGTACTCAGTAGGTCTACTTTCATTTTGGAGACAAACACTGAAGGTTGTGTAGCAAAAACTGACACTGAGCTGTGTCCTTATAAAAGAAGTATGATGTTGAATTTGTTGGAATTGACTGCATCTTCTGGGCTGCCCTGAAGGGAAATGCTTTTTTTTATATGTGCATTGAGTTGGCTTGCCTTGTCATAGTCAGTAGGTGAACACCTCTGATTGGAATAGTCCTTGAATCCAGAGAGCCTGGTATAGTGACTAGAGTGTGCCTAACTTGGGTCTCTTTTGGGAGGTTCATGAGGTGGTGATGGAGGATCTTGTAGTCTAGTGTAGCTTCAACTCAAATTGATTCTGCTTCAGCCTCTTGAATCTTGGGATTATAGATTAACCTGGAACTCTAAAATCCCAAACCTCACTACTGCTAGAATTACAGGCAGGCACCACCACACACAGTTACCCAGTTTGGATTGATTCCTCCCTTCCATTTTCCCTCCCTCCCTTCCTCACTCCCTTCCTTCCGTCCTTCCCTCCTTCCTTCCTTCCTTTGTTTTTTGAGACAGGGTTTCTCTGTGTAGCTCTGGCTGTCCTGGAGACAGACACTGAAGGCCTTGTGGAAGCCTGTAGACCAGGCTGGCCTAGAACTCAGGAGATCCACGTGCCTCTGCCTCCTGAGTGCACTACCACCCCTGACTTGAGTGCTTTTTTAGGAAAGCTTCTAAAGAAATCAGTTTGTTTCTGATGTTGCCTGGTTTCCACTATGGTCTGGGCTGTGTTCTGTTTAGGTTCCTGGGCTCACTCTCCTTTCCACACATCCACATGGAAGATACCAGAAGTCTTTAGGGTATAGAGTCTTGGAGTGTAAGAGACTGCAAAGGAAGAGAGTTAGGTCCATGTGTAAGTTTAGCATGCATTCCTAGGATTTCTACCTTTCTGGAGGCTTTTAGGCACTTTGGGTGAGGTGGGGCTGTCTCTTCTTTATGTCTTTGGAGGCAGGGATATGTTACCCACACATCGGAGTGGGAGGTAGTGGAGTTGGCTGTGGCCTCATGTTTATACCCTCGTTTGCTGAAGTTTACAACATTCTCCTTTCTGCCAATTCAGTTTATCAAGTCAAAGGTGTTAACTTGTACAAGGCAAAGGGCAAAGTGAGACTGTAGCAATCAATTTAGAAGGTATGGGTTGGTTGTAACTATAGCCCATCTTATTCCAAAGTCTGAAAACAAAGCTAAACCCCAACTTTGTCATTCTAGAGGAGAGAGAAGCCCAGGAGTGAGCACTAAGCAGTTGTTTAGATTGTTCTGGAAGGGCTCTCTGTCTTAGCCATGTGTGTGTTATTGTTTTTTGTTTTTGTTTTTGTTTTGTTTTTGTTTGTTTTTTGTTTTGAGACAAAGTCAATCTATATAATCCTGGCTGGCCTGGAACTTGCTATGTAGATAAGGCTGGCCTCAAACACATAGAGATCCGGATCTGTCTGCCTCTGCCTCTTTGTGCTGGGATTAGAAATTTGTACCATCATGCCTGGTTATTTATTTATTTATTTATTTATTTATTTATTTATTTATTTAGAGACAGGGTCTCATAGCCTGGGCTCACCTCAAATCTCCCTGCAGTATATGTCTGTCTTGAATACTTGATTCTCTTGCCTCTGTGCTGGAATTCTATGCATACATCACATGCCCAGCTCCTTGTTTATTTGGTTTGAGACTAAGTTTCACCATGTAGCAGCCCCAGTGCAACTCTGGCAGTCCTTGAATTTGCAGTTCTCGTGCTTCAGCCTCTCCCATCCTAGTATCAGGCTGAGCCATCATCCCTAGTACAAGAATATTTTACTTGTATTTAAAGTCCTGTATAGCTGTCTTTGTACCTGCACATCATTGCTAGGCAGGGTACAGTCAAGTGTGAAAGGGTTACTGATGGCCCAACCCAGAGCACTGTGCTTTGTAGGAAATAAAGAATCGTGTGAGATGAACTTCACTGTTAGGAGCATTCTCACTGCAAGCAATTACAGAACACTTTACTTCTAGACCAGAAGTTTCTTGAGTGGGCTTTTTTTTTCTGAAGGTGGTGGTTATGTGCGACTCATTTGAGGTGGCTGGGGCTACCTCTAGGGAACATCTCTGGCACCCAAAATAGAGTGACACCATTTGGAAGGAAATGGTGACAGTCGTATAATTTCATTTTTCATTACTTGCTCCCCTACCACACCCAACTTTAATTGGTTTTGATGCTGGGGATTTAATCGGTGGCCGTTCGGACATTAGGATAGCACTCTATCCCTGAGCTCCATACTCAGTTACAGTTACACTCATTGTACACTTTGAGAGGGAGCCCCAAGCCTGATCCATTGCACTCCATGCCTATATGCCATTACTTTTGCATTCCTAACCTAGAAAGGATTGAAAAATTATTTATGCTTCCTGGGAGGGTTATACTTCTAGCAGTTTATCATTAATTACCAGAAAATAATTTGAGGGAAAGCTTAGGACTCGGGTAGTCACTTGGGGGACAAGAAAGTTGAAGTGAGACATGTTTGTGTGGTAGGAGAGAATTGAGGGTAGCAAAGGAAACCTTTTTAAAATTCCCTCCTCTTTTTTGTTTTGTTGTTTCAAGACAGGGTTCCTCTGTGTAGCCCTGCTATCCTGGAATTCTTTCTATAGACCAGGCTGGTGTTGAACTCAGAGATCTGCTGGCCTCTGCCTCCCGAGTGCTGGGATTAAAGATGTGAGCTACCACTGTCCAGCTTTTTCCTCCCTCTCTTAATTACTTTATTTTATTGGTTTTTTTGCCTATACTGCCCTACGTGTATGCAGTATCAGAAGAGGGTATTAGATTCACCACACCCACCTGGGGGGGTGGGGTAGGGTGGAACTGGATTTCAGATGGTTATGAGCTGCCTTTTGGGATCTGGAAATTGAACCTGGATCCTCTAGAAGACCAGTCAGTGCTCTCTCTTACTACTGAGCCATCTTCTGGCCCCTAAAAGAAACTTTTTGATTTTGGTGTTTGAGATAGGGTCTCCTGTAGTGTGGGTTAGCCTTGAACTTTCTATGTAGCTGAGGCTGGCCTTGAGTTCCAGATTCTTCTGCTTCTACCTTCAAGTGCTAGGATTATAGTTTCCCTAACATGGACAGGAACAGTCTGTTTTGAAGCAAAGTCTGGCACATAGTGGGTGCCTAATATAGGAAATAAGGCTACTATACTTGGCTAGAAACTCCATGGCTATCAAATGTTGCAGTCCCGAGTTTTTTGTTTGTTTGTTTGCTTGTGATAAGGTTTCTCTTTGTAGCCTGGCAGTCTTGGAACTAGCTCTGTAGACCAGGCTGGTCTCAAACTCAGAGAACCACCTGCCTCTGACTCCCAAATTCTGGGATTAAAGGTGTGCACCAGCACTGCCTCCCATCCCAGGCTTTTAAGCCACCTTTTTTTTCTGATACAGGCTTATCTGGTACTCTGTTGTCTGGGTCAAAAGGTAAAGTGTATTTGATATTGGATATGAAGGCTTTCAAATAGAGGTGACATTTGATTATTTTCCTACCCCCCTTTTAAATAAATGTTCAGTTAAAAGGGTTTGAGACTTATTTAAGGAGAAAACAGATCTCTCATAAAATGTAGACTGTATCATCCCTTGCCCCAAGTCCCAGGGGCTGGAGGGTGGCTCAGTGGTTAAGAGTGTATATTGCTCTTGCAGAGGACCAGTACCTGTGGTGGGTGGCTCACAAACACTTATAACTCCAGCTCCAGACCATATGATATCTTTTCTGTACCTGTACACATGCACTTACCTATACACAGACACCCACACATACACATAATTAAAAATAAAGTAAATGTTAAAAGCAGAAGTCTTTGCAGTGGCCTTTCTTCATCTACCTCCTCCTGTTCATCCATTCCCTCTGCTCCTGCTGCAGGACTTTTCTGTTCGCTCATCTGCCTAAAACCTCTTCTTCTTATCCACACTGCTCTTCCATTTGTTTCCCAACTGAGGATATATTCCCCCCAATTTCTGTTTTGGAGTAGGAACTACAGTTGAGAAAAACTTTTTGATTCCCTGTCATGAACCAGTGTCTCTTTCCTCAAGCTTATTGCAGCCTTCTTGCCTTGTCTCCTGGGTATTAGAATTACTCTCATGAACTACCACAACTAGCATTATTATTGAAGAATAAATGAATGTATATGCACATGTATATAGCATACATATGATGTAGGTGGGGTGAGAGTAGAGGTGGAAGCTGGAAGATAAAAAGAAGGAAGAAGAGATGCTCTGAGGAGAATGAGATCCTTTTGGTAGGAGTAGATATTGGACATGATTGATATATGATAGTCTCCAGTCTTGGCTCTTACTAGTGATGTAGCAGGGAAGGCAGTGGCTAGGTGTTCTGAGGAGGTGATATTGCAGCTGCTGTAATATCAGGTCAGAGGACTTGGTCTAGGTCTAGATTCTGAAGCTTCTGGAAAGCCTCCCCTTAGTGAAATCTGAGGTGATAGGCAGAAAGGAACTATTTTAGTTTTTTTTTGTTGTTGTTGTTGTTTTGGCTTTTTGTTTTTTCAAGACAGGATTTCTCTGTACAGCCCTGGCTGTCCTGGAGCTCACTTTGTAGACCAGGCTGGCCTCGAACTCAGAAATCCGCCCGCCTCTGCCTCCCAAGTGCTGGGATTAAAGGTGTGAGCCACCACCGCCCGGCAGGTGTTTTGTTTGAGCTTAGTAAATCACATGATGAAATAGTTTTGGGGGGAACTAGTCTCAGAGTCGCACAAAGTGATGACATAGGGAAAGACCAGAGGTGGCCAGATGTGAGACAACAGGTCAGAAGGCAGCCTTGGGAGGGAACAAATGGTCTTACTGAGATTCAATGATGACAGGTCTGCTGCATAGTCACTGACAAAGGCTCTTAGTGCCCCAACTTTCAACATCTCCGTGGTGTTGAGGAAGTTTCCAAAGCAGTTGAAGTGTGAAGAGGAAGTGGGAAGCAGAGGCTATCTTAGGTGAATGGGCGCTGGTGAGTAGGGGTCACATCCTCGGTGGTCTCTTCTCTGAGTGTTACCCCAGAGAAGAACCTGTTTGTTCTTCCTGGTCTGATGAGAACAGTTTCCTGCCTGGTGGAGCAATCCTTTATCTTGTGGCTCTAGGTACACTAAGGTGCTATCTGAAATCTATTTGTTCCATCACCTCCTTTCAACTTCATTTTCTGTCTCTATTGTTCTGTTTCTCAGGACAGATTATCTGACTCACAAGCCCATTAAAGGGGATTAATTTGACTAGAAATACTTATTATTTTTATTATTATTATTATTATTATTATTATTATTTTTATTTTTATTTTTATTTTTTTGAGACAGGGTTTCTCTGTATAGCCCTGGCTGTCCTGGTACTCATTCTGTAGACCAGGCTGGCCTCGAACTCAGAAATCCACCTGCCTCTGCCTCCCAAAGTGCTGGGATCAAAGGCGTGCGCCACCACCGCCCGGCAGAAATACTTATTTTTAAATAGTTTGTTTCATTAGGTTTTTTTTTTTTTTTAAGATAAAGTCTCTGCCCTACAGGCTGCCTTCAAACTTGGAAGGTCCCCTGCCTCTGGCTCCTGGGTGCAAGTCATGGTTTGAGGTTGATGGTTCTGATATACAGATTGGCTGTATACCAGGCACTATTCTAAGCACTGGGAACGTAGCAGAGAACATGATTAAAATCTTCCCTTTATAGAGCTTATTTCCTAGGAATTTAGGGACTTACTGTCAATAAACAAGAAAGTACTGAATATGAGGGTTAGCGAGAAGTATAAAAAGGAAAATAAAAGTAGGTGTGATGGGTAGGTGGCTTTAAGGTGACGGATTTCTGTCTTTGATACTGGGTATTGAATGTGGGGTCTCCCACATACTAGACCATAAAAGTCCATACTACTGAGCTACATCTCCAGCTCTGGGTTTCTCTTTTATTTGTTATTTTATATATATGGACATTTTGCCTGTGTATATGTTTATGCACTATATATGAGCCTGATGCCTGCAGAGGCCAGAAGATGGAATTAGCTCTCCTAGAATTGGAGTTATACATGGTTGTGAGCCACAATATGGGTGCTTGAATTTAGATCCTCTGGGAGAGTAGCCAGTGCTCTTAATCACTGAGCCATCTCTCCAGCCCCTCAGTTTCTTATTTTAATTAATTAATGGTTTTTTGAGACAGGGTTTCTTTTGTGTTGTCCTGGGACTCTACTCAGTAGATCAGGCTGGTGTCAAACTCAGAGATATTCCTGACTCTGTCACTAAAGGTGTGTACTACTACTGCCCATCAGGTTTCTTTTTTAGAATGGAGAAGTTAGGGCTGGTAAGATGGTTCAGTGGGTAAGGAAGCTTGTACATAAGCCTGATGACCTGAATTTCATTCCTAGAATCCACAGAGGAGAGGGAGAGAGCTGGCTCCCAGGTATCCTACTCAGACCTCCACTTATATTCTCTCTCTCTCCCTCCCTCCCTCCCTCCCCCCCCAACAGTGAATTTAGATGGATAGTGGATGGATGGATAGATGGATGGGTAGAAGAGAAGCCAAGCGTAACATTCAGGAGGCTGAAGCAGAGGAATGGAGATTAGCCTGGGCCATTAAAGAGAGACTGCTTTAAAGTAAAATATGAGAAAATCAGACAAAACTCCCAGATGAAAGCTATCTGATGGTGAGAACTGGCTGTGTGTCTGAGGAGAGGGTGGTCAGCATGGAGAAAAAAGCAAATGGAGACACCTCAAAGGTCAGAGTGCTTAAGATGACAGGAAGGTATGAGTGCAGGGGCACCTTAGAGACTGTGACACAATTTGTCTGAACAGGAGTTCATCCAGGGTAAGAATTACTGATTAAGGGTTAAATAAGCCCTTAGCACTGAATAGAGATCCAGTGGTTAGTAAGCAGGCACTGTAAGCCCTTGGGATGGAAGGCCTTAGGTAGGGTCTTGTGATCTTGTCAGGGATGCTGGGAACCTTTCTGGTAACAAAAATTCTTTTCAGTTTGTATACCTTTTCTGATCTGATTATCTCGCCTTGGGACCTCTGTTTCTTTATTTGTAGAGTGGCTTAAATGTGATGAGTTCCTGGAATCTCTGACAGGCTTTTGTGTTTCTGATGTTGAAAAAAAAAAAAAAAGCCTCTAGTCTAGAAAGATATACTAGAACAATATTTTCTAATCCTGGTTTTGCAACACTAAGGTGTGTCATAATTATGACAAGAGCTATAGTCACTGTCTCAATATGAAACTGGAGGAAAATGTATGCCATGTTGGGAAGTGGGAAAAATTACTAGAAGCTCAGAGCTTTTAGTACAAGGGTGTCTTGGTCTTGGAAGTAGGCAGGAACCTGAGAGCTTTGAGTGCTAGTTGTGGTTCACCTACTACTAAGTTTGTTGCATAGTGAGGGTAGAGTTCTTACATCAGATTCAGAGTCTGTGATTTCAGTGACTTGGGAGAACCAGCCAGCCTGGGTCAGTAAAGCCTTGAGTCTGTAAGCCCCTTCTCTGCAGCCAGATTGTTTATTCACACCAGAGACTCTCTGGTTAGTAGGCCAGGGCCCCATGGCTGGAAACACTAAGGTTCCTTTGGAGTGAATAACCAGGTGCATTCAGAACTTATTCACCACTGGACAATAGACCCAGTACCTACTCGTACCTCTTCAGCTCTCAGCCTCTGGCTTTTGTCCTAATTTTGATGTTACACTTTCTTTTAGTTTATGTTTTGTTTGTTTGAGACAGCAAAGGGCAGAAGGAGGATAATTACAGATTAAAGAAATAGCCAGGCATAGTGGTGCATGCTTTTAATCCTAGCATTTGAGAGGCAGAGGTAGGAGGATCTCTATGAGTTAGAGGCTGGCATGGCTACTTAGCAACTTCCAGGTCACCCAGGAAGAAAACAAAAAAAGAAATTAAAGAGATGAATTCTTCTTCTTTTTCTGTTATGGATTGCCTTGATGTTGTTTGTATTCTGATGTTAATTCTGCTTCCTCAAAAGGGGTTCCCCCCCACCCCAAATGAACATTGATCTCCTGTGAACCTTTTCTCTATTTTAAATGATCAAATAAAGGCAAGAGCCTGTGATTGGGCAGTGGAGGAGAAAAAATGGGACTGGAGGTCTTAGGGAGTGGGGAGGCAGGTGGAGAGAGAAGAAAGGGGGAGAGGGGAGGACAAGGAAGTGGAGGAGGAAGCAAGATGGAACAAAACCACGTGACCAGGAGAAACTACAAGTAGCAAAGGGGAATAAGTTTGTATAGCGCTAAATCTGCCCAAGCTAGATGGATGGATAAATATCTGTCTACATAAATGTAATGACTAGATTGTATGTTTTTTTATACAGGCTTATTGGGATTGGAAATTACTGTTACATTTTTACCCTCTAGACAGATATGTTTTATTAAAAAGAAAAAACAAACAAAAAACAAGAGCAACAAAACCCTTTAGTAAGAAAGCATGATTAAATTTGGTAGTGATTCAAGCTCTTAAACCTTTCAGGAAACAGGATACAGGCAAGGACATAGGCAGCTACAGGCAGTTCTTGTTGGCAAATAAGTTTTACACAAGTTCCCCTAATGATTGTCACCACCATGCTGGGCTAGGTAGAGGGGAGAAGGGCTGGGGCTGGAAGTTTGGCCTTTGTGGGACCAGCTTTGAGTTTAGAGGCTTTCCTCAGGGTTGTACTTCTGCTGGGATAGTTGTTACTAGTTATTAGTTTTCTTAAGTTCGTTCTGTACTTTTAACATTTATCTTTAAACCCATTTACAAAGTATTTTGTTTTTCTTCTTTCCATAGGTGGTGATTGGACTCTAGACCATGTGCCTAGGTAGTTTTTCCTTTCTCCGAAGCTCTACTACCCCAGCAACGCTCACCACACCCTTGTTTTGAGAACCTCACTAAGGTATGATGCCCAGGTTGACCTGAGCTGGCCTTGAAGAGCTGAATTTGGCTACAAGAGTACTTTTGTTGTTGATTGGTTTTTGCTTTGGTGGTAAAATACTACAAAGTCTCCTGACTTTAAATGTCCAGTGATATTAAGTAATTTGCAGTCATGCAGCCTTCGCCACCATCTATCACCCAGCTCTGTTCATTGGACAACTGTCTGCCCCCATGCTTTCAGCAACCTTCATTCTACTTTCTCTCTATGGATTTGCCTGCTTTTGGGATGCCATGTAAACAGAATCACTCAATATTTGCCTTTCTGTATCTTCACTAATAACATGTCTTCAAGGTTTGTTCACACTGTGGTATGTCTGAATCTTCTTGTCTTCCCCTACTCCTTTCCTTCCTTCAGTGATATGAATAGAAACAAGACTGTCTCCATGCTAGGCAAGCATTCTACCACTGAGTTAAGTCCCTAACGTCCATCCTTTTCAGGCTGAATACCATTCCATTTTTTATATTTGGCATTTTGTTTATCAGTTCATTCATTGATAGATGCTTGAGTTGCCCTACCTTTGGATATTGTAAATGTGGCTGCTATGGATGAACATGTAACTGTTTTAAGGTCTTGGAGGGAGGGAGGGAGAGAGGGAGAGAGAGAGAGAGAGAGAGAGAGAGAGAGAGAGAGAGAGAGAGAGAGAGAGAGAGATGTGTTTATTTTGACACAGGATTTTGCTGTGTAGCCTAAGCTAGCCTTGAACTTGACTTTCCTGCTTTAGCCCCTTGAATAGTGAGGTTAAAGGTCTGCAATCTCATGCTTGGTTCATATACCTAGAAGTGGATTTCCGGATCATTTGGTATTTTAAAAATTTTTTGAGTAATTTTCCATAGTGGCAATACCATTCATTCATTCATTCATTCATTCAGTTTTTTCAAGACAGTTTCTCTTGCATAGCCTGGTTGTCCTGGAACTACCTCTGTAGACCAGACTGGCCTCAAAATCAGAGATCTTGCCTCTGCCTCCTAAGTGCTGGGATCAAAAGTGGGCCACCACCCAGCAGCAGTGCCATTTTATATTCTTTCTAGCAATGCACAAGGATTCCAATTTCACACATTCTTACTAAGAGTTGTTATTTTCTGTTTTTTATTATTTTTTTTAAAGATTTATTTATTTAATGTGTATGAGTACACTGTAGCTGTACAGATGGCCGTGAGCCATCATGTGGCTGCTGGGAATTGAACTCAGAATGGCCCTGCTCGCTCCAGCACGGCTTGCTCTGCCCCACCCCCACCCTTGCCCAGCTTGCTCGCTCCAGCTTAATATACTGTAGCTGTCTTCGGATGCACTCAGATCTCATTATGGGTAGTTGTGAGCCACCATGTGGTTGCTGGGATCTGAACTCAGGACCTTCAGGAGAACAGTCAGTGCTCTTACCTGCTGAGCCATCTCGCCAGCCCTGTTTTTTATTATTATTATTACAATCTATCCTGATGGGTGTAATTTTCTGGCTTATCTAGATTGAGGGCAAGGGCCTATTTTCTTGAAACTTAAGTGTTGTAAAAAATAATTTGATTAAAAACATCATTCAGTTAATGGCCAATTTTGCTTCACTTGTACACTCCCTCTTCTCATTCTCTTGCTTTTGCTACTTTTGAGGCAAATCCCATATATCATATATATTATATTTATAAGTGTTTCACTATATGTCTTTGAAAAAATAAGAAAGATAAGGGCTTTTTTTTTTTCTTTTTTGAGATAGGGTTTTACTATTTTACTAAGGCTAGCTTCAAGTTCCTGGGTTCAAGTAATCTTGCCTCAGTTTCCTTAGTAGCTGGGACACAGGGCTCATGTCTCGGCATCAGCCAGCATATGGACCTTACTAGTCCACTTTGCCTGATGATAGAAAGATATGTACTGATACTCTGTTGGACATACTTTCTGGTATTTCCTTAGGAGATTGGTTCTCAACTTTCCTAATGCTGTGACCCTTAAATACAGTTCCTCATGTTGTTGTGACCTCAACCATAAAATTATTTTCATTGCTACTCCGTAACTGTAATTTTGCTATTGTTATGAATCATAATGTAAACATCTGATATGCAGGATTTCTGATATGAGACATGTGTGAAAGGGTTGTTCAACTCCCAAAGGGATTGGGACCCACAGGTAGAAGAAAACCACTGCCTTAGAGCAACAGGAACATTATAGTGGGCACATTGGTGAACACAGCTGGTTCCATGTTGGTGAGAGACTCCCTTAGTTGGGGCTGATTTGCTGCAGATTAAGGTTAGAGTAGAGGCTGACTGCCCTTAGGGCTGAGCAGTTATGATGAGAGACTGTCTAGGTCTCTAGAGAGAAGAGAAGGTGACTGAGGGAGGGAGGGAAGGAAGAAAATCTATGATTGATAGCATATGGAGACAGGAATAGGGAAGGATGGGGAAGGGAAGGGTACACTGAGTGTATAACTTTCTGGTCTGAATGGACAGTGGTGTGACGTGATATACATTCAGTAACACACTTCTAATTTGGATTGTCATTGTCCTCTGGCTGTTTGCTGGGCAGTGGCAGTGAGCCACAGTTTCTGGTAGCTAGCCATGAGGTCACATAGATAAACCACCCATGTGGTACAATATATTGTGTGGTCAACCTATGCTTCTTGGTTAGGCTATTTTCCATTTTGTTTTCTGATGCTGAAAGAAAAATACCATAGACCAAATCATGTATAGACACTAATTTATTTGGCCCATGTTTCTTGGGGCTGGGCATTTCAAAGTCAAAGGGCCACATCTCTTTTGGGAGCCTTTCTACTGTATAATATGAAGTAGAAGACATGTATGTGAGATAAAAAAAAAACTGGCTGAACCCCATTTTTTAAGAACCATTCCTGAGAGCAGAACCCTTAAGGCCTTATCTCAAGAGCCCCACCCTAGACTACATGTATTCCCAGCCCTTTGGAGGTAGAAGCAAGAGGATTAGGAGTTCAGGATCATTTTTGGCTATATGAGACCTTCTACCATTTTCCTAACTCCAAAGGAAAAATCAAGTCCTACCCCTTAATACTGTCACCTATGGTCATTAAATTTCAATATGAGTTGTGAGGGAAACATTCAAGCCGCATAAGTAGGCTAGGTATCTTATATATTTTGTTTGTTTTTGAGACAGGGTCTCCTGTAGTTCAAACTGGGCTTATACTCCTGAGTATTTGCTGCTTCCACCCCACAAGGAATTATAGGCATGTATCTCCATATCAGGCTTACATTAAAAACAAAACAAGGGGCTGGAGAGATGACTCAGCAGTTAAGAATACTGACTGTCCTTCCAGAGGTCCTGAGTTCAAATCCCAGCAACCACATGGTGGCTCACAATCATCTGTAATGGGATCCGATGCCCTCTTCTGCTGTGTCTGAAGACAGCTACAGTGTAGCAACAGTGTATAAATGACCAAGATGATTGGTCATTTATAAAATAAAAGAAAAAAAACATTTAGCGTTATTTAATTTGTATGTTTGTACTTTCCATCGTGTGTGTATGAAGATGGCGAGGACAATTTTGGAGGAGTTGGTTCTTTTAACCATGTGGGTTCAGAGGATCAAACTCAGGTTGTTAGGTCTGGCAGTCTTCACCCAAGAGACTATCTTACCAACCCTAGGGTTTCATTTTTTATTTACATTTTCAACTTAAAATAAATGGGTTTCCTGTGGCATAATCCCATTATAAGCTGAGGACTATCTGTACGTGTGTCAGGGGGCAGCTCAGAAAAGCCCCTTCTTTCACTAGTGCCTACTCCTGTCCCAGCCACAGACTGGGATTGTCAAGGCTAGGAGTATGTCCTTGTGTTCCTGTAACATTTCAGCTTTTGAGTCTTTGTGATTCTTTTTTTTTTTTTTTTTCCTGAGACAGGGTTTCTCTGTGTAGCCTTGGCTGTCCTGGAACTCATTCTGTAGACCAGGCTGGCCTCAAACTCAGAAATCCGCCTGCCTCTGCCTCCCAAGTGCTGGGATTAAAGGCGTGTGCCACCAGTGCCTTTGTGATTCTTTGTGATTCTTGTATGCTTATGGTAGGTGAGACAAGTCAGGGACATCTTCTGAATCACTAAACAGTGACTCTAGAGATGGGGTTGGTGGTCCTGTGGAGTGGCTACTTTCTCCTCCCAGGAATGGAGACTTGTTTTCTAGCAAGTTTGAGGTTCTTGGATTCCTGCTTAATTTTGAGTTCTTACTACCAGGGCATGATGCTTTATAAAGTTCAATGGGAGGGATTCCTTAAGGCAATGTGTGAGCAAAGAGTACTGCTTCTTTTTCTCTCAAGTGTCTGGATTCTGTTCTCACAAGTGGAGGCCCTAGTAGTACTGAGATCTGTTTGCAAGTAAGGCAAGGTAAAATAAGTGCAGATTACAAAGTATCAGATTTTATCTGCACCCCCAGCTCTATGACTTTGTTGCCTGCCTAGTTTCTGTTTCTCAGTCTCCTTTATAGTCTGTGTAATTCTTACTCCCTACACCTCTATTTTGTTTTCTTTTAAATTTTGATGATTTTTATATGTATGCGTGTTTTGTCTGCATGTATATCTCTATACCATCTGTGGTATCTTCAGATGCCAGAAGAAAGTGTTATATCCTCTGGAACTAGAGTTAAAAACAGTTGTGAACCTGGTCAAATGGAAATCAAACCTGGGTCCTCCAGAAGAGAAGCCAGTGCTCTTAACCATTGAGCAATCTCTTCAGTCCCTATTCCATTGTCTTGTAACACAGCAGCTTTATCATGATAATACTCACATAGCATGTAGCATTGTTACAATACATAATTTAGTGGGGTTTTGTCTTTTCATAGAGTTGTATCCCCTTATGATTCAGGATCAACCCGTGCCTTCCTCTTGGGTCCTAGCTCCTAGTCTTAGAGCTAGTTTTTCATCTGCATTGGCTTTTCACTGACCTCACCTTCAGATAGATGTCTGGGATGACCCTGGGACTAGGCCAGTAGGTGTTTTTTCACCGATGAAATATTTAGACTTAATCAGCTTCTGTAGAGATCCAGGATTCATAGACAAGGGCTACTCCAGGTAGATCCTTTCCTACCCACAAGGCCTATGACCCCATACACCCTTTATGAGAGTTTCAGGGGCTAGAGTTGTAGAGAAGTGGTAAAGCATATTTTCAGTATGCGTAGTACCCTGCCTTTACTCTCCAACCCCCCACCTCTAGTCTTAGAAACTACACACAAACATGTTGCATTTTTGTCGTATACTTAGCTTGGGAATTTTTGACTATCCCTGAATAATCTCAACTCTGGACAAATGATCTAGTGAAATTCTAATGGTTGGCACCTTCTAGTAAACACAGTAGGATTTGTACACAAATAAGGAGCTGGGCAGTGGTGGCGCACACCTTTAATCCCAGCACTTGAGAGGCAGAGACAGGTGGATTTCTGAGTTCGAGGTCAGCCTGGTCTACAGAGTGAGTTCCAGGACAGCCAGGGCCATACAGAGAAACCCTGTCTTGAAAACAACAACAACAACAAAATTTAAAAAAAAAACACAAGGAAATGGAAATATGTTCAGTGGTCATAAGTGCTATGGAAAAAAAGGCAGAATAAAGGGCTGGGGACTAGGTATAAGAGTGATCATGAAGAGCATCTACATAGGTCAAAGATTGTTAGGACACGAGGAAGGGAGCCCACAGAGACCTAGAACAAGGATCTTTCTTTTCTTGTTTCCATTGTCTTTTCATCTTGAATCTCTGTATAGCCCAGGCTGGCTCCCAACTCAGCCTCCTGAATTATAGAATTACAGGTATGCATCAAGTAGACAAAGTTTTTTTTTTTTTTTTCAAGACAGGGTTTCTTTGTGTAGCCCTGGCTATCCTGGAACTTACTCTGTAGACCATGCTGGCCTTGAACTCAGAAATCCACCTACCTCTGCCTCCCAAGTGCTGGGATTAAAGGTGTGCGCCACCACGGCCGGCTGGCAAAGTTTTATAGATCAGAGAAAGTAGGAAGTGTGGAAGCTCTGAGGCAGGAGCATGGTCAGAATACTTGAAGAATGGTAAGGAGATCTGTAGGTGCTATGACAGACTTGGTATGAGAGAGACTTATGGGGAAGACATGCCAGTGAGATCCAGCAGTCTGTGTAGGATGAGACAAGATGGTGTTAATGGTGTTGAAGCAGGTTGAGAGAAGGGCCGTGATCTAACCTACATTTTCAAAGCAGCATTTGGCTGTTATGTTGACTGTGGCTATTACAGGCGAGGCAGAATCTAGGCCATGGTGGGAATAGAGGAAAGGTGATGCTGTTTCTAGTAGTGAGAAATGGCTGGATTTGGGTGTATCTTAAAAGTATAGTGCATGGTATTTGCTTGTGGGTTGGGTGGGAGGTATGAAGGGAAAAAATTGGCCTCAGCATATGGAAGGTTGGCAGTATCATTTTCTGAGTAAGGATATGTGTAAGAGGAAATCAGAAGTTGTTATTGGGTCTATTAGATGTGAGGTGTCTGTCAGACATCCAAGTATAGTGCCAAATCTAAAAGTGCCAATTAATAATTTAATGAGTTCCTACCAAAGGCTTGTAAAGGCAGGAAAGCAAACACATTACTGAAAACAACTGTAATAATGGTAGAGAATTCTGCCATGAGAGGCAGTAAGTAAAGCAAAGGGAGCTGGGGTGACTTGTGTAAGAAGCCCATGCCCTCAGAGTGCCTTCAGTGCTGCTATGAGCTCTAGAGTAGGGTCCTGGCCTTCAGCTTTATGTCCCCATAAGCATAAGTCTCTGTAACCTGTGGATAAACTTCCTTCTGAGTTCTAGTTTTTTATGCATTAAATCAAGAGTTGGACTAGAACAATGTTCTAGAAACTAGGAAGCTTTGACCAAAACCGCTTGAGTCAGAATTTCTGTGCCTGGAGCCTGTGCATCTGTCTCAGTCATTTGCATGTTGTTAATATTATTACTACTATTGTTATTTTACATGCATTACATTTTATTTATTTATTTTGTGGGCACGTGCCATGGTACATGTGTGGAAGGCATAGAACAACTTGTAGGAGCTGTTCCTCACCTTCCATCATGTGGGTTCTGGGGCTTGAACTCTGGGCCTTGAGTTTGGTGGTTGGTGCCTTTACCTGCTCATCTATTTTGCTGGTCCCTGTTAATTTTACACTTTACAGGCAGAGCAGCAGCAGTCTACAGTGGCTTTTGGAGGTCCTCTTCAATTCTTACATCCTGTGTAATGCCTATGACCGCCATAGAATTCTGTTCTGTCTGTGTCTATTGGAACAGCTGTTTCTTTTTTGTTTTGTTTTGTTTTGTTTTCTGAGACAGGATTTTATAGCCCTGGCTGTCCTGGAACTCTACTAATCTAAGGCTAAGACTCCTTGGGCTTTTTTTTTTTTTTTTAATTGATTGAGCAACCAGTGTCTTATGAATGAAACAGCCAGTCATTCAGAACATCTGTGATTTTGGGTCACTTGACCTATAAACAAATCTAGATTGTGTTCAGGACAGTTGTAACATGTATATGGATGGGTCTTTTTTGTATCTACCTTAGGAGTCAATACTTACACAGGAATTTATTAGATGTACATAAGAGCTGGGCAAATTTAGGTAGACCAGGCTAGCCTTGAACTCAGAGATCCACCTGCCTCGGCCTCCTGAGTGGCTGGGATTAAAGGCATGCTCCACCACAGTCTGGCTTAAATTTGTTGTATTTATTTACTTAGTGTATGCATACTTGGTTACTTAGTGTGCATGTAGAGGTCAAAAGACAACTTGTGGGTATTGGTTCTGTGGGTCCTAAGAATAAAAATCAAGGTCGTTAGGCATGATAGCAAGTATCCTAACCTTCTGAGCCATCTTACCAGACCAGAATTATCAAACGAGGGTTTCTACCCTACATTTGATCATTCAGTTCATTCAGTTCCCAGGCAAAAAAACCAAAAAAACAAAAACAAAAAACAAAAACAAAAAAAAAACCCACACAACTTTTATTTTTATAATAAGCCTTAATCAGCACTAGAGCTAGGCAGATATCTACCCTTTATACCATTAAAATCTATTTCCCCACCAATAACCCTGAATTATAACTTGCTATGTTCTATCTGGACTGCTCTTCACTCCAGTTGGCTAGCTCTCAATTCCAGTTGGGTAGCTCTCATAGCCAGCTTACTCCTTCATAACTTACTCCTTGGTGGCTTTGTCCTCTTTTTGTTTTCCCCCCTTGGTCTCCTCAGACCCCAAACCTGGGAACCCAAGAACCCCCGCCTATCTCTCTTCTGCCCAGCTATTGGCTGTAGGCATCTTTATTCACCATCAGGGTTAACTTGGGGGCAAGGTTAATAGCTTCATTTGGGTGCGTCACTTGGGTATGTGCAGACTTTTTTATCCCTGTGTGCAACCAGGCTTTGGGGGCCAGTATTTACCACTATAATACAAGCAAAAGACCAAACCTCTACCAGAAATGTTTTTGTTTTCGTTTTTAATTTGAATGTTTTGATGCAAAGAGAAGAAAAAATTCCATATATTTAATGTCAAGTCTATTCTTAGCTTTTTAGAGCTTTTCTTTTTCTTCTTTTTCTTTCTTCCTTTTTTCTTCTGGATTTAAATGTTTCTTTTAACACACACATATGCACACACACACACACACAAATGTATATGTAGCTTTGTGTGTGTGTGTGTGTGTGTGTGTGTGTGTGTGTGTGTGTGTGTGTATTCAGGTCTTTATACATGCTAGGTATGTCCTCTTTATTCAGGTCCTTAGCCCTGTATATGTTTTACCTATAGAGTAACTTGAATGTATTTTCTGATTATTGAGTCATCTTGTAGTTGTCTACATTTTTTTAAAAAGCAAAATTCTGCTCTTTTCTGTTATTTGGATGAACAGACTTCCATTTTAGAGTCTTCTTTCCCCCAAATCTTCATTTCTCTAAATTGAAATGGTTATAATTTCTGGCTTCCATTCTTCTGTCTGTTTTGTGTGTGCACATGTACATGTACTGCAAGTGCCTTTACCCATTGAACCATTTTGGTGGCCCCTCGAATGCATTTCCGTAACTCCACTTTTATTTCTCAGGACCTTTTCCTGCACTGGTATGCCTTTTCTTCTCCCCCCGCCCCCTTTCACTTCCATGTCTGTTGTAGTACTGGAGTTTGAATTAGGGCTTTGCACATGCTAGGCAAATGTTTTACCACTGAATACCACCCTAAGCCCTTTTTCTGCTTTTTATTTTGAGATAAAGCCTTACTAAGTTGCTTGGGCAAGCCTTGAACTTGCAATGAAAAAGTGATGCTGTGTTTTAAGGGGCTATTCTAAACTGATATCTAGTTGTCTTAATTAGAGTTTCTATTTCTGTGATAAACACCAAGGCCAAAAGCAACTTGAGGAAGAAAGGGTTTATTTCATGTTATATCTTATAAGTCTATCATAGAAGGAAGTCAGGGCAAGAACTGATGCAGAAGCCATGGAGGAGTGCTGCTTACCGTCTTGCTTCTTATGGCTTGCTCAGCTTGTTTTCTTATGGCACCCAGGACCACCAGCCCAGGGATGATACCATCCATAGTGAACTAGCCCTCCTACATCAATCGTTAGTCAAGAAAGTGAACCACAGACTTGCCCACACGCCAATGGAGGGGGGCATTTTCTCAATTGAGGTGCTCTCTTCTATAATATTCTAACTTGTACCAAGTTGACATGAAGCTAGTCAATACATCTGACCTCTTTATTTATGAACAGCATTGTTTAAATTCGTTATTCTAAATGTATAATATGAGACCATGGTTCAAAAAAATCAATGTTTTGGGTTTTGTCCTTTTTTTTAATTGTTGTGTTCTAGGTTCATAATTTTTGAGAATTTAGTTCATGATCAGTTTGCCTTGTTGCTTTGGGCCTGAGACAAAGCAACATAACATGATTGAGGAAACTTGTGGTAGAGTAACTGTCTGATCTCATAACCTCTGTGGAACAAAAAGAAGGGGGCTGGGAATGAAATATCCCCTTCAAAAGCATGCCTCTAGTCTTGACTTCCTTCTCCTAAGCTGCATCATCCTTCAGTACAGCCTTCAAAACACCAATCTTTGGGAGATATTTAAGATCCAAAGCACAGCAGATAAACCCATGGGTTGAGATCCATTATTTTAGGGAACTTATGAAAGCATTAAACTTGACACTAGAATTGGTCAGTGAGTTAACATCTTTTTATTTTTTTGTAGTTACCTAGAAATGACAGCCACACCGGGCAGTGGTGGTGCTCATCTTTAATCTCAGCACTTGGGAGGCAGAGACAGGTGGATTTCTGAGTTCGAGGCAAGCCTGGTCTACATAGTGAGTTCTAGGATAGCCAGGGCTACACAGAGAAACCCTGTCTTGGAAAAAAAAAAATGAGTTCCAGGATTGCCAGGGCTACACAGAGAAACCCTGTCTTGGAAAAAAAAATGAGTTCTAGGATAGCCAGGGCTATACAGAGAAACCGTGTCTCAAAAAAAAGAAATGACAGCCACATTCATGTGCACAAATAGACATAGGGTGTATATTCACTCAGATTCTATGGTATTCAGTTGCTATGTTTTAGGGTAGGATTTTGCTAAAGGCAAGAAGTTCTACCTCCTAATTTTGCTATAGTCATATAAAATTATATATCATTTTTACTTTTCAAAGAATTCTAATTGGTGAGTTAGACTTGGTGAGACTCCATTCAAAATTAAGATGTTTCTTATTCCTTACTAAAGTATTTGGTAAAATTTCCTAGAAAAACTAGTAGATCCTAGAGGAAGTTGTAATTGTAGCTTTGCTTATGCATTGTTAAATTGCTCTTCTAACAGGTCACATAAATTATTACTTATATGACTTTTACCACTTAATTTTACCACAACCCTGTAACACTTGGGAGTGTTACTTTATTTAAAGAAAAAAAATTTTATTTTTGAGACATGGTTTCTCTGTGTAGTCTTGGCCTTTCCAGAACTCACTCTGTAGACCATGCTGTCTTTGACTTAAGATCTGTCTCTGCTTCCAGAATTATGGGATTAAAGTGCAACACCACTGCCCTGCTAAGAAAGAAAAATGTAAAGCAAGCTCTCATATAGCTCTCAGGCTGACTTCACATATAACTGAGACTGGCCTTGAACTCCTGATCCTCCAGCCTCCACCTCCCAGAGTGCTGAGGTTGCAGGTATTTGCTACCACACCTATCTTTGTTTTGTTAGTTTTTAAGATGAAGTCTTGCTATGTGGCTCCTCCTGCCTCAGCCTTCCCAAGAGGTGAGACTGTAGGTGTACACTAGCACTCCTGCACTAGCTAACTGATTTTCTAGCAAATATATTTTATGTCTGATCATTCTCTGCAAACCCGTGACAAATTTCTGTGGGAGAACTGAAGTAGAAGCTTAAGGGTTTCTTTGGAAAGTCATGTGTGTTGCATGGTGTTTTGCTAGGGCAAACATGTGAAGGAATGTTTGACTAGATGGACACAGGTAAAAGGCTAAGAAAGACACTTGGGAAAGAATGCTTCACTAAAACAGACAGGTAAAAGGATGTTTTACTAAAACAAGCTTGTAAAAGGGCACGTGATAAGAGCTTCTTTGCTATCAACACACATATATTGGTCTGCCTTATATAGTTGAGCTATGTTTGTAAAAACACACCAAGAAACTTGTTTGTGGTGGTGTGCTCCAGTTTCTTACTGCTTCCTTCGACTCAGGTTGATTGGCAGAGTGAAGTCAGTTGAGACAAATTACATGCTGAGAAAAGGCCCATAGAAGACACATGATGTTTGGAGGGAATATAAAAAGGACAGACAGTAATGGGGGCTGATCTTAGCTTACTTACATAGCTGAATTCTTGTTGCTCTCACATCTTCAGTGATCTTTGCTCCCTCAGAGAAGGGAGGCCCAGCTGAGAACTTTTCCTAGTGTTCTTCTTGGCGCTGGTCCCTCCTGCTGACTCAAGCTGAGGCCAGGCTATTCCTGCTAAGTCATGCCACTGCTGATGCTAACCGGACTCTACCAAACTGGACTGCTAATATTTCAATTAAAGTGTTTACGAGTGGATCAAGCTGCTGCTGCTAACCTGTGAACTAAACTGCCAGTTTTCAGACAACACAGATTGGAGTTGTTCCAAAGAACCATTTCTAAACAGGTCCACTTCCCCCATATCCTTTTTTTTCCCTACTACCTCTGGGGTAGGGGTGGGGGGTGAAAAGAGAAGTTAAAGTGTTTCAAAACCATCATTAAAAATAGCCATTAAAAAATTAAAGTTACAGAGAATATTACTTATTCTGATGTGATACCTCTTCATCAAACCCCTGTCCTTTTCTGGAGGACACTGGGCTGCAGCAAATGTCTTACTATCTGACCATTGTCCCTGCTCTCGCACATGCTTTTCCTCAGCACTGCCGAAGGGCCAATCTGTCCTACCTTTCTTCAGCTTTCTCCCCTTAGGCATTGGAAGGCAGGAAGAAGTGGAGGCAGGAAGCATCTGAAGCAAAGGTCCCAAAGGCATTTCTTCACGGTTATGCTGCACATCAGTTCGCTTGGCACTGGGATGCTGCTGTCGGTGGTGTTCATGGACTCCAGCACCTAGTCCAGGAGACAAATAGCTGTTCTGTTTAAAACTTTAATCTCAGTCTAGTGAGGCAGTCTGCCGACCCTGTTTAAATAATTGCTATTTTATGAGGCTGGTGAGATGGCTCAGCGCGGAAGAGCACCGACTGCTCTTGGAAAGGTCATGAGTTCAAATCCCAGCAACCACATGGTGGCTCACAACCACCCATAATGAGATCTGACGCCCTCGTCTGGTGCGTCTGAAGACAGCTACAGAGTACTTACATATAATAAATAAATAAATCTTTAAAAGAAAATTTTAAAAAATTGCTATTTTACTTATCCATAACTGGGTATCTTCACAAGGGGAGGGAATATACTTTTTTCATTTCCATGAGAACTCCTAGAAAAGGAGATATGCTTTGTGTAGGTTTGAAGTATATGTGGTTGTGATGTGAGAAAGCAAACCTGCAAACCTGTTGATATAAAGGGGGTGGTAAGAGATACACTTTTTCTTTGTTTGTTTGTTCCTTCCTTCCTTCCTTCCTTCCTTTCTTTCTTTCTTTCTTTCTTTCTATCTATCTTTCTTTCTTTCTTTTTTCTTTTTGAGACAGGTTTCTCTGTAGAGCCTTGGCTGTCCTGGAACTCACTCTATAGACCAGGCTGGCCTTGAACTCAGAAATCTGCCTGCCTCTGCCTCCCAAGTGCTGGGATTAAAGGCGTTGTCACCACCACCCAGCCCAAGAGATACACTTTCATCATGCTGCCTACCTTCCTTGTGGTTCTAGTCCTTCTCTTCTTTTTCTCCCTTTTAAATTTTATAGAAGTAATTTGTTAGTGTACCAGATGTGCACTAAATAACTAAAATAACTTGCTAGTAATTTAATTACCCTAAACAGTTTTTTAAGTTACAACTAATTTTCTTTGTTGCTGTGTAGATTATTGACCATGGTTTTATTGATTAAGTAATAGTCAAATATTTAACCATTTTCCCTGGGTATTAGTCTAGGCCTTGAATTTTCTATGTAAGAAAGGATGATCTTGAACTTCTGATCTTCCTGCTTTTAGGTCTGAAGTGCTAGGATTATCAGTATTCTCTGCACATCTGCCTCACATGACCCTCCCACTTTATGTGGTCCTGGAATCAGACTGACAAAGTCCTTCTGTAGGTGCTAGGACCCAGATAGAAGGGTCCGTCCCCTCAGCCTTGAGATCAGGTCTCTAGGTCTATATAGACGATACACCTTTTTTTTTAAGATTTATTTATTTATTATATGTAAGTACATTGTAGCTGTCTTCAGACACTCCAGAAGAGGGAGTCAGATCTTGTTATGGATGGTTGTGAGCCACCATGTGGTTGCTGAGAATTGAACTCAGGACCTTTGAAAGAGCAGTCAGTGCTCTTAACCACTGAGCCATCTCTCCAGCCCCCTAGATGATACATCTTTATCTTATGATATTTTCTATTTTTATCTCATTGTCTTTATTAAGAAAGCTGTAGAGCCAGGTGGTGGTGGCGCATGCCTTTAATCCCAGAACTTGGGAGGCAGAGGCAGGGGGATTTCTGAGTTCGAGGCCAGCCTGGTCTACAGAGTGAGTTCCAGAACAGCCAGGGCTACACAGAGAAACCCTGTCTTGAACCCCCCCCTCCCCAAAAAAAAAAGCTGTAGAGACAACTCAACAGTTAATGGTACTTGTTCTTGCAAAGGATCCCAGTTGATTCCAAGCATTCACATAGGGGCTCACAACCTTCCATAGTGGGATCTTATGTCTGTCCCCTTCTTACTTGCAGTGGCACTAGGCTCACACGTGGTGTACAGGTGTACATGTGAGCAAAACATTCATATACATAAAAAATGGTTTAAAAGAGGTTTTAAGCCGGTGGTGGTGGTGCATGCCTTAATTCCAGCACTTGGGAGGCAGAGGCAGGCGGATTTCTGAGTTCGAGGCCAGCCTGGTCTACAGAGTGAGCTCCAGGACAGCCAGAGCTATACAGAGAAACCCTGTCTCGAAAAAACAAAACAAAAAAAAGGAGGTTTTAATAGAAGCAGCAGCAGCTTGGTGTGGTGGTGCACACCTTTGGCTCCAACTTTTGGGAGACAGAGGCAGGTAGATCTTTGTGAATTCCAGGACAGCCTGTGTGTGTGTTTGTGAGAGAGAGACAGAGACAGAGAGACAGAGACAGAGAGACAGAGACAGAGAGACCGACCCCGTCTCAAAAATCAGAAGAACAAGGAAGAGGGAGGAGAAAGAGGAGGAAAGGAAAGAAGGAGGAGAAGAAGAAAACACAGAAAGAGGAAGAAAGAGAATGTATATGAATATGAGAATCTGTATATATATATTCAGTAAAGATCCTCAGAGACTCTTGGTTGCGGATAAGCCTAGGCACCATTTATTCCTGATATTTGGCTGTGTGAAATATGTGAGCCACCTAGAAGGGGACCATATGCCAGTTAGATATAAGTTAGTGAGGGCAGAGGTGATAAGGAGATAAGACCTCCCAGGCAAGCTTGTCACTACAGATAAGCTTCTCTTTAGCTTTTTCTACTTTCAACAGGCTAGAAACCTTAGCGAGAAATTCAGTATGTGACTTCTTATTGTAGAAGGTGGGGTTCTGCAGGGGTGAGCCAGCTGCATATATGCATTAGGATGATGGGTATTCAATACAGATGATATAAGATAATTCAGAGAGGCCCTGCTGGTCATTGATTCTGTTCTTTGTTTTTCTTGTAGCACTTGTCAGCATCCAGCCATGGGGGATATGAAAACCCCAGATTTTGATGATCTTCTGGCTGCCTTTGACATCCCAGATCCCACAAGTCTTGATGCAAAGGAGGCCATCCAGACTCCCAGTGAGGAGAATGAGAGTCCCCTGAAGTCTTCAGGCATGTGTATGGATGAGAATGTGTCCTTGTCTCACTCAGGGTCAGCCCCAGATGTGCCGGCCGTGAGTGTCATTGTCAAGAACACCAGCCGCCAAGAGTCATTTGAAGCAGAGAAAGACCACATTGCCCCCAGTCTCCTACATAATGGATTTCGGGGCTCAGACCTGCCTCCAGACGCCCACCACTGTGGGAAGTTTGATTCTGCTTTTATAAATGGAGACAGTGCTAGGAGTTTCACGAGCAAACTAGAGCCTTCCAAGTCGGAGCCATTACCCACCTTCAACCAGTTCAGCCCAATCTCAAGCCCAGAACCTGAGGATCCTGTCAAAGATAATGGGTTTGGGATAAAGTCCAAGCACTCTGACAGTTATTTCCCACCTCCTCCTGGGACTGTGGGAGGCCCAGTCCTGGAAGCTCTGGCAAAGTTCCCAGTCCCGGAACTACACATGTTTGATCACTTTTGTAAGAAAGAACCTAAACCAGAACCCTTGCCTTTAGAGAGCCCACAGGAACATGAGCAGGGTGGGCAGACGGTGGTGGAGCCTCACAAGGATGTGGATTCCAGTCGGTTCTTCGGGGAAGCTTTAGAGTTCAATAGTCACCCTAGCAACAGTATTGGAGAGCCCAAGAAGCTTGTTCCAGAGCTTAGTGCTTGCTCCGCTGTCCCCCCTAGGCAGCGTCTGAAGCCCGCCCATTCCAAGCTATCCTCATGTGTTGCAGCCTTGGTGGCCTTACAGGCCAAAAAAGTGGCCAGTGTCACTAAGGAGGATCAGCCTGGTCACACAAAGGATTCCTCAGGGCCCACTAAAGAGGGTTCTAAAGGCAGCCCCAAAATGCCCAAGTCACCAAAGAGTCCCCGGAGCCCTCTAGAGGCCACTAGAAAAAGTATCAAGCCATCAGATAGCCCTCGGAGCATCTGCAGTGACAGCAGCAGCAAAGGGTCCCCTTCTGTGGCTGCCAGCTCCCCACCAGCAATTCCCAAAGTCAGAATCAAAACAATTAAGACATCTTCTGGGGAAATCAAGCGAACTGTTACAAGGATCCTGCCAGACCCTGATGATCCAAGTAAGTCCCCTGCTGAGTCACCTGCAGGGAGCACAATCACTGAGGCTCCAAGTGAGGTTCCAGGGGATGAAGGCACAGCCATGCCTGTGGAAGAGCACTTTTCTGAGGCAGGCATAAATTCAGGGAGCCCCCAGGGTGACAGAAAAGGGGATGAGAATATAATCAAGACCAGTGACTCTTCATCTCCCTGCCGCATCTCTGGGCTCCGGGTCCCAAAAGGATCTGCCCTGAACTCACAGGCAAGCAAGAAGCAGCAGAGCACAGCACTTCAGGCATCAACCCCCACTGCCAGTCTCTTGCCCAAAGCTGTGCACTTGGCCAACTTGAACCTGGTTCCCCACAGTGTTGCCGCATCTGTGACTGCCAAGTCCTCAGCACAGAGACGGAGCCAGCCTCAGGTCACACAAATGACAGTGCCCCTGGTCCACCAGGTGAAAAAGGCCGCCCCTCTAATTGTGGAGGTCTTCAACAAGGTCCTTCACAGTTCTAACCCTGTGCCCCTCTATGCGCCAAATCTCAGCCCACCTGCAGACAGTAGAATCCACTTGCCGGCCAGTGGGTACTGCTGCCTGGAGTGTGGAGACGCATTTGCCTTAGAGAAGAGCCTGAGCCAGCACTATAGCCGGCGCAGTGTCCACATTGAGGTGCTGTGCACACTGTGCTCTAAGACACTGCTCTTCTTCAACAAGTGCAGCCTGCTTCGGCATGCCCGTGACCACAAGAGCAAGGGACTTGTCATGCAGTGTTCTCAGCTGCTTGTGAAGCCCATCTCTGCGGACCAGATGTTTGTGGCGGCTCCTGTGAACTCCACTGCACCAGCAACCCCAGCCTCTTCTTCCTCCCCCAAACCCAGCCCCACTTTGGACAATGCCAGCTCTGTAATTCCAGCCTTGCCACTTTACCCAGACCCAGTGAGGCTCATCCGGTATGGAACCAAATGTCCTGAATGTCACAAGCAGATGCGAGATTATATGGTCCTGGCTACACATTTCCAGAGGACAACTGAGGAAACTGAGGGGCTAGTAAGTAGACCATCACATTGTTGGGTATTAAGCCTCAGGCCCATGTAAGTCCCATGATGGGGACTTTAGAGAGCCCATTAGAATGGGAGCAGAGGTAGAAACCCTTAGTCTTAGAGGAGGACATATGGCTTAATGGTAGGTGTCTTACCTGAATACAGAGTGCTTGGTTTCTTATTTAGGAAGATAATCCTATCCATACCGATGGGGAAAGCCTGAAGATCCAACAAGTTTAGCCAGGGGATTGTGGTATTTGCTTATAATTGTAGTACTTATAAGGCTAAAGCAGAAGGATCATGAATCTGAGACCAGAGCAAGACGAACAAAACTGTCTTTCTGGGCATGCTCCATGTTCCACTTCCACTCAGATTGGCAGTGAGTTTGATCCAAATTCAGGCCTGTTAGGGCTTAGGTGGGTGGTCTCTTTCTGGCCTTTGGAAGATAGTAACATGGTTTTGGCAAGTGCCCAGAGAACCTGAGCATGGGGGTAGATGAATCACTGTGTTTGTCCCTTAGTCTGTTTTCTAAGAACATTCTACCCCTCAGTAGACAGAGCTGTTGAGCAGAACTTCTCTGGAGATAGGGCCAGAGGCAGAGCTGAGGAGGAAAGGAGAGTGGGTAGGCATGTAAGCTCCATGCAGAAGGTTTGTAGGTCTCTAGCCTTCATCCATGTTCTCCTAACTCTAGAAAAGGAGTTGAGCTTTTCTGATCCCTGGTTGTAGTTGGTGAGATATGTGGTTTGTTTTTAAAGGCCCTTGGTGCTTACCCTTTGCTGCCCTATTGCCATTGCTAGCAGATTCTGTCAGCAAGGCAGCCTAAGCTGTGTCAGTACAGTTATGGTTGAAACACTTTGGAGCTAGAGGCAGGAGGGCTATGTAGTAAGACTTTAGCTTTAGAAACAGAAAGGCCTTCGGATTGGTGTGTGTGTGTGTGTGTGTGTGTGTGTGTGTGTGTGAGATCTGTGTTTCAGATTACAAAGAGCTAAACATTTCTTATTTTCTTGAAACAGGGTCTTTTTGGTGTAGAAGCTCACTGTTTTGCTTAGGTTGGCTGGCCAGCAAGCTTCTAGGATCTGCCCATTTCTGCACTGGGGCTCCAGTCATGCACAGCCATGCACAGCATTTTCCCATGGGTCAGCACCCAGGGTGGTCTTTCTACTTGGGATCCTTGCTGCTCTCACAGATGTGCTCTTACCCACTGAGCCATCTCTAGGACTCCTTTCACGACACAGTAACTTACTCCTTCACTACTTGGTTCCTTAGTCAGGGGGTATTAGTTTGCTCTTCTTTTTGTAATAAAAACTAATCAGAGATTAGAGTGGTAACTCTTTTATTGTTCTTGTAGAGGACCCAGGTTTGATATAGCACCTACATGGTGGCTCACAGATACTCATAACTTGGATTTCAAGGGATCTGACCTCCTCCTCTAACTTCCAGAGGCACCAGGCATGCAAACAGTACACATATATACATATACATGCAGGCAAAACACTCACACATATAAAAATAAAATAAATAGATCTTTTTTAAAAAGGAGACATGTGGAGGTGCATGTTTAATTCTAGCACATGAGAGGCAGAGACAGTCCAGTCTGGTCTACTTGGGCTGGGCCCTTCCATGCTCGTCACTGATAAGGAAATGCTTTGCAGACTTGCCTACAGGCAATCTGATGGAGGTATTTGGTCAACTGAGGTTCTTTTTCATAGACAAGTCAAGCCTATATCAGGTTGCAGAAGAACAGCCAGGAAGGATACAAAAATTAGCCAAGAGAAAGTGTCTTAGATTGGGTTTTAGTGCTGTGAAGAAACACCATGACCACAGCAACTCAGAAAAAAAGCATTTAGCCAGGCAGTGGTGGCACACGCCTTTAATCCCAGCACTTGGGAAGCAGAGGCAGGAGGATTTCTGAGTTCGAGGCCAGCCTGGTCTACAGAGTGAGTTCCAGGACAGCCAGGGCTACACAGAGAAACCCTGTCTCGAAAAAACAAAACAAAACAAAACAAAAACAAAAACGAGAGAGAGAGAGAGAGAGAGAGAGAGAGAAAGCATTTAATTATACCTGGCTTACAGGTTCATCTGTTTAACCCATTATTATTACTATGGAGAGAAGCATGGCAAGAGTTAGGCAGACATGGTGCTGGGAGACAAAGCTGAGTCTATATCGGGATCTGCAGGTACTGGCTTGGCTTTTGAAAACCCTACATCTCCTACCCCTGCCCCCAGTGACACTATTCCTCTAATGAGGCCACATGTACTCCATCAAGGCCACACCTCCTAATCTCTCTCAAGTAGAGCCACTCCCTGGTGACCAAGCATTCAAATATATGAGCCCATGGGGCCAGTCTTGTTCAAACCACCACAGTCATAGCCTCTTACCCTCGCCTTCTCTGTTCCATGTCTCTCGTGATGAGTCATATGGAGTGTAGTCACCCCCCTCTCCTAGGGGCTTCAGTGGTCTTGTTTGTCCTAGCATACTTGAGTTGGGCTAGGACTATTTTTTCTGAATTTGGTCATTGAAGATCTTGGCCACGGAGGTCTGGTGCCTGGGTCTATGACATTTTCCACATTGCTTTTTACCCAAATTCTAAAGTTGTGTGTAGGTAGAAATTGGCATAGGATCAGGGCTGGCACCTCTCACACTACATCTTCCTTGTGTCACTCTGTTCTTGTGAGATCTACAGAAAAGCACAACCAGCCATAATGGAGAGACTGTTCTGGAAGGCTGTTGGGCTTCTCTCAGCCTAGTCTGAATCCTTCATAGTATCTCCTGTTGCTAAATGTGGCTTCCAGAGAGGGAGACTTAAGATCAGGAACTAGCCTTGATGGCCACTGGGCTTGAATAATTTTCCAGTATTTGCAGGAAAATACTGGTGTCAAGCCACATAGGCAGGCAAAGGGTGTTCAGATAGGCAGGGTGCAGTTCCGCAGCACTGCAGGAACAGTATGCTCGGATTTATGTCTTCCTCTTGGAAGTCTGCACCTGAAGCAAAACTACCTCCCCTACATTGACTGGATATGGTGGGTGGTGGGTGCTTTTCACCCCTCCCCTTGCATTCTGAGCAATTGGGATAGAATGTAAGCAAAGAGGGCTATATCATCATCATCAATCATCTCTTCCTCTTCTTCCTCATCCTTGTTTTTTTTTTTTTTTTTTTTTTTTTTTTTTTTTTTTTTTTTTAAAGACAGGGCCTCTCATGAGGGCTGGCGAGATGGCTCAGTGGGTAAGAGCATTGACTGCTCTTCCAAAGGTCCTGAGTTCAAATCTACATGGTGGCCCACAACCACCCATAATGAGATCTGATGCCCTCTACAGCTACAGTGTACTTATGTATAATAATAAATAAATCTTTAAAAAAAAAAGACAGGGCCTCTCTATATAAGTCGTGGAACTTACAGACCAGGCTGGCCTTTAACTCGGAGATCCACCTTCCCTCTGCCTCCCAAGTGCTAGGATTAAAGGCATGAACCATTATACCTTTACATGTAGGGTGTATCTTCTTGTTCTTAAGCTTTTATTTAACTATGCTGTCATCACACCTAGTAAAATTAATGAGATTCTTTAATATTACCTAATACAAATCTATATTAAAGCTTTCTTAATTACATTAAAAATTCTTACAATGAGCCTCTTATTTTTATTGTTTATCTTTATTTTGAAGCAATGTCTCATGTAGCTTTGGCTAGCCTCTAATTCACGCTGTAGCCAAGGCTGACCTTGAATTCCTGATCTTGCTTCTACCTCCCAAGTGCTAGGAATACAGGTATACCCCGCGATACCTGGCTTTTTAACAAACACCTGTGTTTCTTTCTTTTTTTTTTTTTAAAGATTTCTTTATTATTGTAAATAAGTACACTGTAGCTGTCTTCAGACGCACCAGAAGAGGGCGTCAGATCTCATTATGGATGGTTGTGAGCCACCATGTGGTTTCTGGGATTTGAACTTAGTACCTTTGGAAGAGCAGTCAGTGCTCTTACCATTGAGCCATCTCACCCCCAAAACACCTGTGTTTCTTTAAGTAACACAGACTGGACTCAAACTCATGACCCTTCTGCCAAGCACTAAGGTCAGAGATATGTGCAACCATGTTTGCCTTATTTTTTTTTTTTTTTTTTGCTAGCTTGTTTGATTTTTGTTTGTTTGTGTTTATAGTGCAGTGCTTCCAGTGTAGAACCTCAAGCATGCAAGGCAAGCTCTCTACCTCTGAGCTATGCCTCTGGCCTGAGTCTGAACTGTATCCTATTCTGGGCTATTTACATAAATCACATACTACATTGGTCTACTCTCTTCCTTTTGTTCCTTGTTATTGTTTTGGTTTTGTTGAAACAGGGTATCAGTCAGTGTGTTAACAAAGACTGTCCTGGAATTTGTGGCAATCCTTGTACCTCCACCTCCCAGGTTCTAGGCATTAACTACCCCTGGCTGTTATCAGTCTGTGACAGTATGCTTCCCACTCCACCCCACCTATGTCATATGCTTTCTTGGTGTTCTTTCCTAGACTTGCCAGGTATGCCAGATGCTGCTGCCCAACCAGTGTAGTTTCTGTGCACACCAGCGGATCCATGCACACAAGTCCCCCTACTGCTGCCCGGAGTGCGGTGTCCTCTGTCGCTCTGCTTACTTCCAGACTCATGTAAAGGAGAATTGCCTGCACTATGCCCGAAAAGTGGGCTACAGGTGGGTGCTACCTGGCTTACTGTCCTGGTATTGCCCAATGACAGGTCCTTTTTCTACGCTGAAACTTGTTTTATACTGAAATTTGGTTTTAAGAACCCAATTGGGGGGGCTGGGGGCCACAAGAGGTTGCTCGTGAGATGGCTCAGCCTTACCCACCAATGAGCCTATTGATCTGAGTTTGATATACTTTACCCATATGCTTTGTGGTGAGATGGGTGGAGATAGGAGAAGCCCTGGATGCTTGCAGCAAGATAGCTTAGTATATGCAACAATGAACCACAAAGAGACCCTCTCTCAAGGTAGAAAGCAAGGACTGACACCCAAGGTTGCTTTCCAGCCTCCACACTCACACTTTACATTATCACACCATGACACATGCACACCTTCATACTAACACACAAATGCATACATACACACACACACACACACACACACATAGCCAAATAGGACAAGCATGTTGGCTAGTGGGGATGAGATGTAGTTAAGTTGGTAGCGTTCTTGCCTAGCATGCTTAGAAGTCCAGATGTGATTCTAACACCATAATAGAAGGTAGAGATAAGAAGATCAGAAGTTCAAGGCCAGCCTGGGCTACCAGAGATCTTGCCTCAAAAAACAAATGAAAGCAATGCTGGCTGCTGGTTAGATAGACATTTCTGTTTTATAGAGGGAAGGAAGAGCACGAGAGAGAAAATTAGTTTTTTTAGAAATTAAATATTATAGCCAGGCATGGTGGCCTATACCTTTAATACCAGAGCTCAAGACAGAAGTACTTGGATCTCTGAGTTCAAGGCCAGCCTGGTCTATAAAATGAGCTCCAGGACAGCCAAGATTGCACAGAGAAACCCTGTCTTAGAAAACACAGCTGTACATCTGTATGCAACCACATACCTAAGTGTATATACACATACTACCTACATATATAAAAATAAGTTTAAAAAACCCTCAAGACATAAAGATAAAATTAAATATTAGAGTGAATAGCCTTGAAGGAGAAGAGACAATTTAGTCATTTTGTTTATATTTAGTCAATGTATGTAACTCCCTCCTTGGCTTTTTTCTTTGTTTGTTTTTTCTTTTTTCCTGTCTTATTCTGTTGGCCTGACTGACCTAAAATTGTATTCCTCTTAACTTTGCTTCCTGAGTATGTGTACACAGGAACATGTGTGTACACATGAACATACATTCACATGCATACACATATATACTCACACATATATACTGTGTGCATATGCAAGCACCCCTGACTTGCTTTCTTTTTGAGGCAAGGTCTCTTTGTGTGGTCCATGCTGGCCTAGACCTCTATGCTACTCAAGCTAGTTTCAAATTCACAGTCGCCTTGCTTTAGACAAATGCTGGGATTACAAGTAGCACTCTCATGCCCAGCTTGTCAGTTTGTTTTTTTAAAAAATAGATATATTTAGTGGAGCATTGGAGACACTTGATTATAATCTCAGATCCCAGGGACTAGAAGCATGAAGATTAAGAGGAACTGAAGGCCAGGAGCTGGAGGAATGGGGCAGCACTTAAGAGTTTTCGGGTCTTTCAGAGGACCTGGGTTCAGTTCTCAGTGCTCACAGGGTAGCTAACAGCTATCTGCAACTTTAGTCCCAAGGAATTGATGCCCTCTTCTGGCTTCTACAAGTACTGGACACTCGTGGCATATAGTCATATACACTGACAAAACCCCCTTACAGACAAAATAAAATAAATTAACTTTACAAAAAAAAAAAGCTCAAAGTTGGACAGTGGTGGTGCATGCCTTTAATTCCCGTGAGAGACAGAACCAGGCAGAGTTGGAGACAGCCTGTCTACAGAATGAGTTCTAGGACAGCCAGGGTTTTACACACACGCGCGCGCACACACACACACACACACACACACACACACACACACACACACACGCACGCACAAGTTCAAGGTTAGGGGCTAGAGAGATAGCTCAGTGGTTCAGAGCACTGACTGCTCTTGCAGTGAACCTGGGTTCCATTCCCTATGTTCATATTACAACTGCCTGTAACTTCAGCTACAGGGGTTCAATTTCTCTCTCTCTCTCTCTCTCTCTCTCTCTCTCTCTCTCTCTCTCTCTCTCTCTCACTCACACACACACACACACACACACACACACAAAATAACTCAGAATGGAATAGTCAGGAAATTTTCTGAAAGAAGCACACACACACACACACACACTAACTCAGAATGGAATAGTCAGGAAATTTTCTGAAAGAAGATTGTCCTAGTTACTGTTGTATTGCTGTGATGAAACACCATGACCAGGTCAACTTGTAGAAGAAACATTTAATTGAAGGTTTGCTTATAATTTCAGAGGGTGAGTCATCACGACAGGGAGTGAGGTGACAGGCAGGCAGACATAGCACTACAACAGTAGCTGAAAGCTCACATCTGTTCTGCAAATTGTAGGCAGAGAGAGGGACTAGGGCTGGCTAAGGCTTTTAAAACCTCAAAGCCCACCTCCAGTGACACATATCTAACAAGGCCAGACCTGTTCCAACAAGGTCATACCACCTAATCCTTCCCAAACAGTTCTATTAACTGGGGACTAAACATTCAAACATGAGCCTGTGGGAGCCAGTCTCATTCAAACTACCACAAGGATATTAGGTTTTCAAGCAGAAGGATAAGGGAGAGTATATATGGCGAAGTAGAAATAGGGAGACAACAAACACAAAAGAGATGACCAAGGTGATAAGCAGCTGTATGTAAAAGGCATGTGACTATGACCTGGGGGATGGTGAGAAATGAGCCAGGGAGCTGGCCAGGTCAGGCCAGGCCAGGCCAGGCAACACCTTATGTTCCTTGACAAACTTGTGGACTTTAGTCAGGGCAGTAAAAGCTACAGAAAGGCTTGCAACAAGAGTATAATCTGGCTCATCAATATTTTGGATTAAAAATAGTAATTTATTTACTTGTGAGGGAGAGTGCATGCCAGTGTACCTGTAGAGAACAACTTGCAGGACTCAGTTCTACCATGTGGGTCTTGGGAACTAAATCCCGGTCCTCTCTGAGATGGCTCAGCAGGGAAGGGCACATACTGCTCATGCAGAGGGGAGAGTTCACACTGGACAGTTAGTTAACAACCACCTATATATAACTTGAGCTTAAGGAGATCCAACTCCCTCTTCTCCTCTAGCCTCTATGGACATTGAATTTAAATGAACAAACCCATACACAGACATATACATATATACGTAATTAAAAATAAAATCCTTACTGGGTGGTACTAGCACAAACCTTTAATCCCATCACTCTGGAGGCAGAGACAGGTGGATTCTCTGGGAGTTCCAGGCCAGCCTGGTCTACATAGTGAATCCCAGGACAGCTGGGGCTACACAGAAACCCTGTCTCAAAAACAAACAAGTGAACAAACAACAACAGCAACAACACAAAAATCCATTTTTTAAAGCAAAATAAAATAAAAGCTCCCAGAACCCTTTAAACTTTGACTTAAGTTTATATAGCTAATTCTAAGATCCAATCCAATCTAATAGCAACTCATTACCAAAACATTTGGGAGATGTGTCTTTTTTCTGCATCTTGGGTTTTTGTTGTTGTTTTGAGACAGGGTCTTGTTACATAGCTCTGGCTGGCCTGGAACTTGCTATGTAGACCAGTCTAGCCTTGAACTAAAAAAAGATCTACCTGCATCTGCCTCTGCCTCTGCCTCTCCCTCCCAAATGCTGGGGCTAAAGGTGTGTGCAACCATGCTCAGCGCCAAGATACTTTCTTTTAATCTTTTCTCCCCTAAATTCTAGAGATTGAACCCAAGGCTTCACGTGCTAGTCAAGTACTGCAGAGATGCCTTTCAGTCTCTGAATTGTCACTTCTAGAGATTCTCAATGGCACACATGGCTTCCCAGCTTCAAGCTTACACTCTTTTTACCTTAGGTTTCTGAGTGCTACACACCTGGCTGGCTATGTCCTTTTTTTTAAGTGAACACATAGGAGTAAATATGAATGCCAAATCTTAACTCTGCTCAGCTTCATAAGGCCCTGACAGACTGTTTTCCAAAGCAACTGTACCATTTAAATTTCTACAGGCAGAGTGTGAAGTTTTTATTGGTCTTTGCCAACATTTGTTACTAAGTTTCTTGTTAGATGCATGATTTGTAGATATTTCCTCCCATTCTTTTGATGCAAATGCTATTTAACAATTTGTAAAAAGAGGACTATGTTCCTTTTTTCTTTTCTTTTTTGTTTTTTGTGTTTTGTTTTTCGAGACAGGGTTTCTCTGTGTAGCCCTGACTGTCCTGGAACTCACTCTGTAGATCAGGCTGGCCTCGAACTCAGAAATCCGCCTGCCTCTGCCTCCCAAGTGCTGGGACTAAAGGCGTGCGCCTCCACGCCCGGCAGATTATGTTCCATTGTACTGAGTGCTGCTACAGTTTTACAGTATTAGTTTGTATTTTTATTCTTTCCGATTTTTTTAAAGGACAATGCTAAAAAACCTTATACATTGTATATATGTATCACATAATTACATTTTATGTAAATGTACATATGTTTTAAGAAATGGAAATTTTGATTATTTTACTCTTTTTGATAATTTCATGTGTGTATATATGTGTTTTAATTAATCCTCCCTTTTCTCACATTTCTCTCTCTTTTTTCTTTTTTTTTTCTGGAATTCACTCTGTAGACGAGGCTGGCCTCAAACTCAGAGATCTGCCTGCCTCTGCCTAAGTGTTGGTATTAAAAGTATACACCATTACCACCTCACCTTTTCTCCTATTTCTTTTTTTCTTTTTTCTTTTCCCTCTGAGACAGAGTTTCTCTGTGTAGCCCTGGCTGTCCTGGAACTCACTCTGTAGACCAGGCTGGCCTCGAACTCAGAAATCCGCCTGCCTCTGCCTCCCAAGTGCTGGGATTAAAGGCATGTGCCACCACTACCTGGCTTCTTTTCTCCTATGTCTGTCAGCCTCTATATCCCATCCTTCCACATTTCTTTTCCAGATTCACATGACTTGGTTTCATCCTAAAACCTATTTAGTTTAACTAGGATCATCTGTGTGAGCAGTGGAATGGAATTGTCTATTGATTCTCTCTGGTAAAATCACCAGTGCCCAGCTGAAGGCAATGACTTCCTCTCTCCCTGAATTTCTCAGTAACAAATAGTTCAGCAATGAGGGACATGCCCCCCACCCCCACCCCCACCTCCGTAACTGTGTAGAGGAGCCCATTTTTATGCAGACCCAACTACCAATTACCAGTGCCTGATGCTGGGAGTTCCTGATGGCAGCGGCTATGTCTTGCTCAGGAGATGGCATTTCATAGCCCCTTTCCCTATTTTTCAATTCTTAGATTCTCTCTCTCAAATTTTAGTTTTAGGGGCTGGAGAGATGGCTCAGCAGTTAAAAAAGCACTGACTGCTCTTCTGAAGGTCCTCAATTCAAATCCCAGCAACTACATGGTGGCTCACAACCATCTGTAATGAGATCTGATGCACTCTTCTGGTGTGTCTGAAGACAACTACAGTGTACTTATAATAAATAAATATTTTTGCCAGGCAGTGGTGGCACACGCCTTTAGTCCCAGCACTTGGGAGGCAGAGGCAGGCGAATTTCTGAGTTCGAGGCCAGCCTGGTCTACAGAGTGAGTTCCAGGACAGCCAGGACTACACAGAGAAACCCTGTCTCAAAAATTTAATAAATAAAATAAATAAATAAATAAATACTTTTAAAAAAAATTTAAAATAAATTTTAGTTTTATTATTTTATTTATTTATTTTTTGGTTTTTAGAGACAGGGTTTCTCTGTATAGCTCTGGCTGTCCTGGAACTCACTCTGTAGACCAGGCTGGCCTCGAACTCAGAAATCCACCTGCCTCTGCCTCCCAAGTGCTTTTTTATTATTTTTAAAATTTGTTTATTATGGGTGTTTGTCTGCATGTATGTTTATGAGCCATGTGTATGCTTGGTATTCACAGAGACCAGAGGAGGGTAAAATTTGGAATGTGATTAATGATGTCATAAGAAAGCAAGATTACACTCTTTAAACAGTATATTGTTTTCTTATTGCTGATAATAGAAAAGGTTGAATAATATATACTTAATTCTTTTAAAAATGTATATTTTTACAGCATATAGTTACAAAACTATCTTCTTTCTTTTTTAAAATGTGGTTATAGGATGGAAATACTTCTGTGTGCCAGAAGTTGATTTTACTTTATATATATGTGCTTGCATGCAACTTTTGGGAGTTGGTAGTTTCCTGCCATTTGGGTTCTGAGAATTGAACTCAGGTCAAGAGTTGGCAGCAAGAACCTAGACCTGCTAGTCCTCTTGCTGGCATGGAACTGAATTTCTAATATAATTTCATTAATTTAAAACTTAACAGCTTCCATACTTAGAGCTACACAGAGAAACCCTGCCTCAAAAAAAAAAAAAACCACTAAATAAGTAAATAAATAAATAGATAAGTAAATAAATGTTACCAGCCACATTCCTTTGCAGCTACAGAGCAGTTCTTGCTTACAGTAGTTCCCAGTGCTGTTGAGAGCACTTCCTGGTCTCTCGGGGTTGACTGTTTGAATGCAGTGGTCACTGCAATGGGTGTCACACCTCTGTTGTGCACTGGTTAGGGAGCCATCTCTAATTTCTTAGTGGTAACACACGGGAAGGGAAAGGCTTTCTACATCTTCCCTTTGAAATTCCCCTTGTACTTCAGTATTGTCACCCTTCGAGTTGATAGCATTCTCTTTCCTCTCTGTTCATATCATGTCAGCTTCTCTCAGGAGGCTCAGACTTTTGGTTTATAGGATGGCCAATCTGAGGAGGGTTGAAGATTATCCTTCCTTCTCTACCAGGTATGACCTTGGGCTCAAGGAGTCTTGTACATTTGCTTTGTGCAGATAGTAGCAAACACAATATTAGGATGTATGTGCAGAGGCTGCAGCCTATGGGCTGGAATGAGGGAGAAGAGTCCTGAGGTGGCTCTCTTCTTGCCTGCTGTCCCTCTTCAGCATCACGCCTGAGTCTAACGCACCCCCATTTTTGTTGTCCAGGTGCATCCACTGTGGTGTCATCCACTTGACTTTGGCCTTGCTGAAAAGCCACATCCAGGAGCGACACTGCCAGGTTTTCCACAAATGTGCATTCTGCCCCATGGCCTTCAAGACTGCCAGTAGTACGATGGACCACAGTACCACCCAGCACCCCACCCAGCCCCACAAACCCTCCCAGTGAGTGCAGCTGCAGGACCAGTAGGTCCTGTGGGGCAGAGAGGGTGGCCTGGATGCTGTAAGGGTGGTACAAGGATGGGCTGGGGAGCTGATGCTATGGAGAGATGTGTGGAGTCTCCTGAGGCTATCCCAAGGCAGGAAAAGATGAACACTGGCTCAGGCTAGTGGATCCCCAAACTTCACTCTGATTTAGAGAGAGCAGAGACAGGGGAGAGGGGCTGTTTTATTCTGCCAGCAGAGCCCTGGTTACCTCACACCTCCGGGGCTTGTTTTGTCAGGCTAATTTATAAGTGCTCCTGTGAAATGGTCTTCAATAAGAAGAGGCACATTCAACAACATTTTTATCAGAATGTCAGCAAGACACAGGCGGGTGTCTTCAAGTGCCCGGAGTGCCCACTCCTGTTTCTGCAGAAGCCAGAATTAATGCAGCATGTCAAGGTGAGGTACCTTGGGGAGAAGTGATGTGCCTCAGGCCAGGGGTGTGACTCTGTGCATCTTTTCCCTTGCCTAATCAGTAATCACTCTCCCAATCCCCAGAATACCCATGGTGTTCCCCGGAACGTGGAGGAGCTGTCAAGCCTCCAGTCTTCAACAGACACATCTTCTAGCCGCCCTGGCTCCCGAGCTCCCACTGAGCCCCCAGCTACAAATGTAGCTGCTAGAGGCAGTTCCCTGACTGCTGGCCGTTGGGGCCGACCAGAAGCTCACCGCAGGGCTGAAGCAAGGCCCCGGATGAGGAGTACTGGTTGGACCTGCCAGGAGTGCCAAGAGTGGGTTCCTGATCGAGAGAGCTATGTGTCCCACATGAAAAAGAGCCATGGTCGGGTAAGTGCAGCCACATGCCACCGTGCAGCACTGGGATTCTTGGGCTTTGTCTTGTGAGGCTAGGAACTTCTTACGTGGCTAACCTCTCAGGTTCCTGGTGCTTTGAGCAGGCTGGGTGCTATAGATCTCAAAGTCTTGGGGGTGTCCTATCTGGTCATATCATCTAGAATGAACTTAGGATTCTGATCCTCTGGAACTTGTTTTCTCTTCCCTTAGACACTGAAGCGGTACCCATGCCGGCAGTGTGAACAGTCCTTCCACAACCCTAGCAGCCTGCGCAAACACATTCGTAACAACCATGACACAGTAAAGAAGGTCTACACTTGTGGGTGAGTCTGGAAGAGGGAGGGGAAAAGCCAGAAGTTCCGAAAGCTTTTGCCTGTGGCATTACCGGGGCTCTTCTGTACTATGAGATCAGGGGCCTAAAACAAAAGGATAATGAGTTCCTTGCAGGAAAACACCAACTAAGTGAGACATTGGGCAAGCCAGGAGCCAGCTTCCAGGGTTGGCAGCTCTCAATTCTCTCCTCTCAATTTCCAGCCCTGGATTTTCTCACTGGGGCCTAATGTCTGAGAGTAGAGATGGTGATGTGACACATGACAGTGCTCTGGCCTTTCTTACTGACCACTGGCCTAGCACCCAGTAGGGCCCTCTGGATTGTGTTGGGATGTGGGCCTAGAATCACATGCATAAGTCTTCTAACCTGCTGGTGTCTGCTCCCTTATCTATCTTTGCTGCTTTGATTAGCAGGTCTGTCTGCTCACATAGCTTTCAGTCCTGGTATTTGTGAGGAGCACTTAGGGAACCTGGGGTTTCACCTACCTCCTCAAACATGCTCTTGCAGGTACTGCACCGAGGATAGCCCCAGCTTTCCTCGGCCCTCCCTCCTGGAGAGCCACATCAGCCTTATGCACGGTATCAGAAACCCTGATTTGAGCCAGACGTCCAAAGTCAGACATCCAGGTGGACATTCCCCTCAGGTGAGTATGGGATCATTGCTGTGAACTGACTGCTCAGTGAGGCCTGGGACTGGGAAGGCATTAGACAGGCTTCAAGAGCCCAGTAGTAGTTGTGACCGTGGAGCAAGCGGAGTAACACCTAATGTGGTCACTATTTTTGTGTGTCCCATTAGGGCACTGAACATAAGATGGAAACAAAAGCAAAGATCCATGGGAAAAATCCATCAGTCTTTTGCTACTATAACCTGACTTCTGCTTCCTCAAAATCCAATGAGTCAGGCAAGCAGAGCTACCCTGTCAAAGAAGGATTATTACTTCTCTGTTGCAGTAGCTGTGGGAAGAATCCACTCTAGACCCCTCTCTGCTGGCCAGCCGGCCCCTTGCTTTCTTCCCCGTTCCTGTTGCATGCTCCTTTCCTGATTCCGGTCAGCTTCTAGAGTAGCCTGGTTGCCCCTGTGCTGCAGATTCTCCCCACATCATGACACAGGGCTTTGAGGAGGACTCAGGAGGTCAGAGCTACCTAGAGGCCATGGATTGTCTTGAAACTTTTTTGGCTATTCAGGGAATGGTGCTAGCTAGCAGAAGCCTTTGCACACAGAGTAGACAGAATGTCAGTTTCTTTTCTATTTTTGGTTAGCATCAATAACATGAGAACATATTCAATCTCCCTTCCCTTAAATGCTGCTCATGCCCTTCGGCAGAGCAGTTCTGTCCTAGGATTTTTTGGTTAGAGAGCTTTGGGCCTTAGGCGTTGTGGTCTGTTCAGTGGCAAAGAGGAAACTTGGGTATCTGCTGGAGGACATTGTAGGTTAGTGTGCTGCTACTAGAAGAAAGAAGCCTCTGTGTTTGCACACATGGAGAGTCCCATGTACATTCCAGCGTATGTTATTAAGTACAAAAGTGTAGATGAGAGAAGTGCACATAAGCAATGATGTGCAATCCTTTCACAGCTTTCTTCTTATATTTAAGCATGCATGAAATGTTTCTGGGAGGAATTATAAAACCCAGGATTCCTAGTTTACTCTTATTGGTGTGATAAAGTCTATGGGCAAAAACAATTTGGAGAGGAGAGACCTTATTGCAGCTTACTTTTATAGTCCATCATGGAGGGAGTTAGGGTCAAAATTCAATGGAGGAACCTGAGGGCAGGAACTGAAGCAAATACCATGGAGGAACACTGCTTATTGGTTTGCTCTCTATGTCTTGCTAAGCCTGCTTTCTTATATAGTTCAGAACACCTGCACAGTGAGCTGGGACCTTCCATGCCAAGTCTAATGAAATCTAACCTAAGGTCAGTCTAAGAAAACACCCTGTCTATAGGTCTTGTCTATAGGTCAGTCTGAAGGAGGCATTTTCTAATTGAGGTTCCCTCTACCCAGGTGACCTGGCTTGTGTCAAGCTGATAAACACTAAGCATAGCAAATAATCCATTCTGTGATGAACAGATCTGAGAAGTGGGCTAGATGAGATACTCTTTACCTTCCTATTAGGCATGAGTACATAACATTAAAAGTAAAGGACTGGGGCTGGAGAGCTGCCTCTGCAGTTAAGAATTCGTCTTGTGACTGTGAAAGAACCCAATTAGATTCCTAGCACCCATGTAGTGGTTCAGAACCACCCATAAATGCAGTTCCAGAGAATACAATAGCCTCTTCTGACCTCCTCAGGCACCAAGCATGCACATGGCATACATGCATACACACAGGTAAAACACTCATGCTTGAAAGAAAATGAATGACTTTTTGTTTCTTTCGCTTTCTTGGGGAGGTAGAAAAAATGACTCCCCAAAAGTTGTCTTGTGACCTCTGCCTGAGTTCCATGGCACTTGATGAGCAGAAGGTGTGTGTGAGCTTGGCCTCATCTCTGCTTACACTTTTTTTCAGGTGAACCATCTGAAAAGACCTGTCAGCAGAATAGCAGATGCTCCAGGCACTAGCAATGGTGCGACTGTTTCCTCCACCAAAAGGCATAAGTCCCTGTTTCAGTGTGCAAAGTGCACCTTCGCCACAGACTCGGAGCTTGAGTTCCAGAGCCACATACCTCAGCATCAGGTGGACAGCTCCACAGCCCAGTGTCTCCTCTGTGGCTTGTGCTACACGTCTGCCAGCTCCCTCAACCGCCACCTTTTCATTGTCCACAAAGTGAGAGACCAGGAAGAAGGGGGAGAAGAAATTGTGGAGGTAAAGGTGGAAGCCACAGACTCAGAGGCATGCTCTGGAGAGGAGGTGGCTGTGGAGACTAAAGAGAATGGACTGGAAGAATGTGCCAGTGAACCTTTGGTGGCTGACCTAGAACCAAGGAGGTCACTAGGTCTGGCTCTGAATGAAGACAGTGCCCAAGACCCTCAGAATCAACCACAGGCCTCTCAGGACCAGAACAGCCATGCACTATCTCCTCAGGTGTGACCAGAGGCTTTATAGCCATCAGTCGGGCTGTGGCACCCTCCACCTGCTGTGCAGACCGTGGGAAATAAAAAGCTCTGCCACAGTGTTTGTGTGGCCACTGTGCTCTGGAGCAGTGTCTATTCTGAGCTGTGGGTTCTGGATGTCCCCCAGCCCCAGAAAATGTGAGGTCACCCAGAACTCTTCACAGCTCTGAATTTGCTTCTGTTATTTATGGCTTAATGCTGCTTCTTGATACCCCAGTTCTCATCCATGTCCTTCCAGCCCCAGGCTACTTAGGTAGTGCAGCCCCAATGCTGTCAACTCAGCTTGCAACCCCTCAGTAGCTGTGCTCTGGGCTCCCTACCTGCTGTGTTCATCTGGAGACACTGCAGAGCTCTCCTTCCTGCCTTCAGAGCCCAAGAAGGAGGGGAATGAAGGGTGCTGGCCATTCCCCTGGGAACTCTGCCCAGCCTACCTTGGTGAGGTCCCTTGTCCATCCTTTCCTTCCTATCTTCTTTCTCTGATTCTTTCCCCTAGAAACATCCTGAGGATTTCACCTGTCACTCTGGTCATGTCTCTCTGGGTGGGAGAAATGGCAGTACACTCCTGTTTCGAGCTGAGAGAAGCACGAAGTATGGCCAAGGCAGGCAGGTGCCAAGAGCCAGATCCTTTGGGAGGCTGTAGTGGGTCTTCCTTCTGCTGCTGTCCTGCAATTCCTGGCAAGTGGGGTACAGGGCACACAGATATTGGGGTATTTGTATTTTTGTTCCTGTGCCATTAGAGATGCTGCTGCCTCAGGCAGGCCAGCCCCTCCTACTCTCGGCTACACTCTTGTTGCTCAGACTATATTTCAATAAAAAAAACTTCTTACCATGCAGGTAGGCTCTTGTATTCCTCTTCTGGTGAGCTAGCCCTTCCCTGCTCCACATAAGACTCTTCCCTGACAGCCCTGACTACCCTATCTGAAGGAAAACAGCATTTCCTGCTGCCCATGAGAGCTCTAGGTTCTGGAACTTGTGCTTGGGAAACCAGGAGTCCTATACATCTTGGTTCTATGGTGAGTTCTAAAGGAGCAGGGTTGGGGTAGGGTTGTCAGTACTGGTCAGGAGCCACCTCCAAGGACTGGCCTGGCAGCATTAGCCTTAAGGTCTATTGATAGTCTCTGGGCATCTTTCCATCAAAGGGTTTTCAACCCGAGAGATTCTTGGTGAGGGACAAAGAGAAGGAATTCTGTGACATTCATACAACATTCAGAGACTGCTATTGCCACAGCAAATCCAGACTTGGTAGAATTAGGATTAGATGAGATTGGGCCTGTCCAAGCACAAGGGACAAGTTGTGAAAAGGTGTTCTTGGACCCAACAGGCCTGGGCTAGGCTCTGTAGCACAGGGAAGGGGTACTGGCTGAGTTCCTAGGCTTGATCTTTCAAGGGAGGCATGAATACCAATTAGGAATCAAGTTGGATAAATATGCATGACCTTTTCACAATTGAAGACTTTTTTTTCTTGTTCTATCAAATGCCAAATTTTTAGTAAAAAGCTAATGGCAGTGGGAAAAGTTAGTGCTTGCCTAAGTTCCAGAGAGGCTCTGCTGTGCACACCATTTTAATGAGCATTCTTTCTGGCAAGGCCTCCACTCGCCTGCTTCCCCAGCTGGCAGTGAAGGGAAACAAGCCCTACTGAGCATGTCCCAAGACCGCCACTGTCTCTTGCCCAGTTCCTTCACATACCCTGCTTTTTCTTCAGATCCCATCAGTCCTTCACCTCATGCTAATCTCCCCAGTGTTGGGAGCCTCTGTACCCCAGATCATTCATGAGAACAGGTTCTTAAGGAGGTGAATAGAAGGCTTTGAGCTGTGTGGCTGTATTTCTTCCCACTCAGAAACCATGGAAGCTGGAACAAAGAAGGTGGAGAAACTTAAGTGTGGAGCAGCTGTCCTAATATCAGATCCAGCCTCTTGGAGAAGTAGAATAGGACCTGCTATGGGACGCCTGTGCTGCCCTTAACCAGTTCCTAGCACCCCTCATCCTCATGGGCTCCTCTCATTCAAAGCAGAATTAGGAATCCTCATCCAGCTCCTTCAAAGCTTTCATAAGGTCATGAGTGTGCAAGCACTCTAGTTTCCAGGCTACCGTGTGGATAGGGGGATTCTGCCCTTGAAACACAGTGAGATGGATGTGGGATTCAGTTAGGAATTGGCCAGTTTGCTTATCCATAATTCAGAGATGATGAAGATCACATTTCCAGCCCTGCTCACGTCCAGCATCTTGTTTAACTCGTACCAGAGACTTTCACTTAATCCTCACAAGGATCTCAGCTACCCTTCTATTTTACAGAGGCAAAAACAAAACAAAACAAAACAGCCTTAGGTTAAATGACAGCTATGTTGGGCTACCTGTGATGATGGTGCTGAGTCAAACCTGTGCTGCCTTAGTGGCAGGCCTGCTCTGGCCGCTGCCAGCCTGTCAGCAGTGTGGAGTCATTCAAAGCCCACCCCTCTAGTTTCCAAAAAGGCAGGGTGCCCCTTAATGTCAGATCCTCCAGTGCCTTGTCACCCCGAGGAGGGCCCTGCGTTTGCACATGCAGTGTCCCTGACGTTGGCTCTCACTGGGGTTTACTTTCCATCTGAAGACCCATCATTTCTGGACCACTCTCTAGAAGAGGTTACCTAACTTGTGGGGAACACACGGTACCCTCAGAGTCAGTATCTCCTGATTGCTCATGACAGTTTTCTAGTGCACTATTTATCATCCGAGGATGCTTGCTGTAATACATATTTTCCCTGCATCGGATGCTCTCCTGACCAAGCTAGATTAGATTTGCTACCCTCTAGAAACTACCATCTGGATACCCTGAGACTTGACAAATGACTAGTATTTACTCTTTAACTGCTCTGTCTCTGTAAAAATGATATGCTGAATTACCGTGGACTAATTGTTGTAAAGAATTTGCCTCTTATGTAAACAGTCTGGGTTTTAAAATTTTAATGGTTGTGTTGTGGCCCACCCTAGAATTTCCACATTTTGCCTTGCCCTTGGCTGAGGAACTTCTGTCCTGTATGCCATTGTACATTCAACACCAGATAATCTTAAAAAAAACCTTCTTTTTTGGTTTGGAAAAATAGATACATATACATTCAACAACATAAGGCATTCAACAGTACAAATGAACATACAATAAAAAGTAAAGTTCTTGGTGGAGGTCAGTTTCCAGTGCCCTCGCCAGAGTTCCTCGTTGTTATCTCTATCTTGTGTATCCTTTCAGAGCAATTCTATGCATTTATGAGTTTATAAATATGTATATTTATATATCTATTTTTAATACAAACAGTAGCATTCTATACACCATGTTCTGAAGCTTGCTTTTTTCCCACTTTCATAGTGTTATAGAGGTTGTTCAAAACTTGAGACACTGGGTCAGTGTAACTCTTTAAAAGCTTCAGGTTTGCTCCAGCGGTGCTCAGCGGTGCTCTGCATGCAGGTGTATGGTTGAGAGTATGGATGTGCGCATGAATGAACACACTGGAGGACTCAACTAGTAATATAATCACAGAGCTCCCGGGCTCACCTAATCAAGATTAGACCTTCTAGATTCTAGAATATGTCCTTTGTCTTCTCCAAGACTGCCACTCACATTTGTCAACACACACTCTGCAGCTTAAGCAGGGAGCACGGAATGCCTTGGGGCTGGACTCCCAAGTAACATGATATTTTTTTTCCAGGTTCCTGTTTAAAATTATTAGCCAGGCAGTGGTCGTGGTACACCTTTAATCCCAGCACTTGGGAGGCAGAGGCAGGAGGATTTCTGAGTTCAAGGCCAGCCTGGTCTACAGAGTGAGTTCCAGGACAGCCAGGGCTACACAGAGAAACCCTGTCTTGAAAAACAAAAGAAAACAAAAAGAAAAAAAAGAAAAAAACCAAACCAAACAAACAAAAAGAAAAAACCAAAATGCCTTTTCATTGTAAAATGACAGATCACTAATAGAGAAACGTAAAACTTGTATTTACACCCCACTCTTTTAGTAAGGCAGTTATCAGTTTTGTATCACCTTCTAGTCCTTTATTCATAATTCAATTTATGGTATAACTATAATAATGGTCATGGTGGTGAATGTCCTAAGGTATTGGGCATACTAGACAAGTGCTCTGACACTGAGCTGCCTCCCAATCTTTGTTTTGTTTTGTTTCCTTTTATTAGGACAGAGTCTTTGTTTTGTAGCCCAGTTTAGCCCTGAATCCTGCCTCAGCTTCCTGAATAATAAGGTTATATATAGGCATATACCACCACACAGACTTTCTAATTTTTCTTGGGTGATCTCAGGAGCTGTTTAAGAAAATGGAGAAAGACAATAATTAAAAATCAGAAATGCAGGCTGGGTGGTGGTGGCTCACGCCTTTGATCCCAGCACTTGGGAAGCAGAGGCAGGTGGATTTCTGAGTTCGAGGCCAGCCTGGTCTACAGAGTGAAGTTCCAGGACAGCCAAGGCTACACAGAGAAACCCTGTCTTGGAAAAAAAAAAAATCAGAAATGCAGTTGGGCAATGGTGACAGTGGTAGCCCACACCTTTAGTCCCAGCAGAGACAGGCAGCTCTTGAGGCCAGCCTGGTCTACAGAGTTAGTTCCAAGACAACCAGGGCTACACATAGAAACCCTGTCTTTAAAAATAAAGAAACAAGGGCTAGAGAGATGGCTCAGCGGGTAAGAGCACCGACTGCTCTTCCAAAGGTCCTGAGTTCAAATCCCAGCAAC
>NW_022196904.1:71090059-71095289 GCF_008632895.1 Mastomys coucha
TGCCCTCTTCTGGTGTGTCTGAAAACAGCTACAGTGTACTTACATATAATAAATAAATCTTTAAAAAACAAAATAAACAAAAAACCCTCACAGGAACACCAGTTCTCGATCCCTGCTGTTGGACAGTCATTTGGTCGCAGGTTGTCTCATCTCCCAGTGATGAGGTTGCTTTGTGTCTTTGGACATCTTGAACAAGCTTGATTCTACTCACTCTGATGTTTATGCCCAGGTAGGAAAGACTGGAAGAGCTCTTCCCCTGCAAGTACCTTTCTTTAGATTTCGTTTGTATCAGGGTTTTTGCTTTTACATGCTGGGTTCTTTTCTATTCCTCTTGCCTTTTGTTGAGCCTTTCCAAATTGGGCTTTCTGCATATGGATAATTCTCAGGCATCTGTAAATCCTGTCATCTCAGCTCTTTAGGGACCTGCATCCAGATGAATTCTTGAACTAGTTCATTGTATAGCGTATTGGCTTTTAAATGTGCTTTTATGAAGCTGGGAAGAATGATACACACCTACAATCCTTGGAGGTCAATACAGGAGGATCAGTATCGACCCAGCCTGGGTTGCATAGTGAGTTTGAGGCCAGCCTGGAATACATGGGACTCTGTCTTTAAAAATCTAAAAACTAAAAAAAAAAAAACTAAAAAAAAAAAAAAATGGTCTGTGTATAAAGATAGTTTTAGTCTCTAGGCTAGCCTGAAATTCAGGCTGGCCTTAAACTCATGAGGATCCATCTGCCTCAGGCTCCCAAATATCAAAATGACAAGTGTAAGCCACCACACCCCTGTATTTTTTTTTTAATTTTCAAATTTAAATTGTGTTAGTTGCAAGAATACTTATAAACCAATACCTGTTATTGACTATGTGGGAAATAGGTCATAGAAATAAGATAAAGTCATTTATTCCAATTACAGCTGGGAGGAGAGCCATCTCTTTGAGTGCTTAAGCGACTATAGATCTGTAATATAACTGACTTCAAGGGTCACAGTACTGTCACATACATAGCCATTGTCCTGATGTACTAGACCTAAAGTCAAGCCCATTCATTACCTTTGCCTCCATTCTCTGAAGTGGGTGTGACTGTGTGTGTGTTGAGACTAAGTCTGTCTGTGTTCCTGGTTGTTGTGGAGTTAACTCTGTAGACCAGGCTGGCTTTGAACTCACAGAGATCCTCCAGCCTCTACCTCCTAAGTGCTAGTGTTAATGGCATGCTACTATCTAAGAAGCTCTGCCTGGGGGGATTTCACAGTTCTTTCCTAGGCTGATACTGAAGAAGCTTTTGGATATGATTTTTTAAATTCATCCAAAGCTAGGTGTCACACACCTTAATCACAGCACCAGAGAGGCAGAGGCAAGATCAGGAGATCGTGTCTCTACACAGTGAGTGAAGGCCAGCCTGTAGTGATTCAAAAGGACAAAAGAAAGAAACAGAAGGAAGCCGGGTATGGTGGCACATGCAAGAGTTGTAATTCCAGCACTTGAGAGGCAGAGGCAGAAAGACCTCTTTGAGTTTGAGCCAGCCTGGTCTACAGAGTGAGTTCTGGGCCAACTATAGCTCTATAGGAAAGTCCTGTGAGGAGATGATGGAAGTGAAAGAAAGCTGTGGAGGTCCAGACCAGCAGCAAGGAGGAGGGCTTCATGCTCAAGCCCTGCCCAGGCTGGAAACTGAGCTAGGGGTGGGTGTGTGGCTCAGTGGTGAGATATTTGCCTGGAGGTTTGGTGTTCAACCCCTCACATTGGAGAGTGGGGTGGGGGTCGACGATGGAGTAGGAGACGGATGGGACAGGTGGTGGCTGGATTTATTAGTGGCGTCACATGCGTGGGCAGAAATGGTAGCAGTTGTTACTGAGAGGCATTCAGAATCTCAGAAGAATGAGAAGATATTTAGGAGACAGAGCTAAGGCTACTAAAGATTGCTTTGACAAAGCCTTGGCAGCACAAGCCTGTGAAGCTGGCACCCAGGGGCCCGAGGGAAGAACCAGCAAGTTCTAGACCAGCTTGGCTAACTTAGAGGAATGAGAAGGCTCTATCTCAAAATGAGAATAAAGGGAAAGGCTAAGGATACAGCTTAGTGGCACCACACTTTGCCCCAAACTCAGTCCTCAGTATTGGGAGGTGGGGGGCAAGAGCAAAAAGGAAGATTGATAGGGAGATAAAAAGCTGGTTTGCCCTAAAAGGAGAAGCCAAGGTCGGGAGGCTTTTCTAGGCTTAGTTGAAGATGAGTTGGTTTTCTGGGCTCAGCTAACTGCTGCCCTGTGACCCCGGGTACCCTTTCCTGTGGAAAGTGCCTGGACGTGTGGCAGTGTGGAGTTCAATCAGAACATGTAGGCTAGAGAGAACACCTAGCTGGGTAGCCTTACTCTGGGGGACCCAAATCCCCCTTCATCTCACACTAGAATCAGAATACCTTCTTGTTAGCAGTAATCCTTCCATTGGTGTCCACTTGCTCCAACACAGCTGCGGCCACACCTCCAGTCCCTGGATAGGAACATGCCAGACTGGCTAGCTCATCCCACAAGGGTGGGGCCCAGAAGCTCCACCCTCTTGGAACAGAGGTTAGGCTGCCTGAGCTAAGGACTACCTAAGCTCTTGGAGAGAGACCAGACAAGCATTTGAAAGTACTGTGACATGGCCCAGTGGCACAGGCTTGGCATCCCAGCCACTCAGAGGCTGAAGCAGGAAGATGGAAAGTTTAAGACCCGCCAGGCCCAAGAATGAGTTCAATGGTAGCCTGTATAGCTTAGTAAGACCTTGTCTCAAGAAAGAGTAAGAAACAGGCCAGAGATATATAGCTCAATGCTGATATGCTTGCCTAGCCCATGTGGGGTGTTGACAAACACACACACACACACACACTGCAGATCAGCTTGAAGGAAGGATAGCCAGCCTGCAGTGTGAGGATAAAATCTCATGGACAGAAAGAACAACAAGGATCTAGGTTCTGTTGAGTTCTCATGCTAGGATTTGGCTTTAAAATGAGAACAAAGAGGAAGTAGTCCCAGTGAGGGTGTGTGTGTGTGTGTGTGTGTGTGTGTGTGTGTGTGTGTGTGTGTGTGTGTGTTTGTGTGTGTGAGAGATGACAAGAGGAACCTGAGGACTCATTGGCCAGTCAGTTTAGCACAGTGAGCTTCAGGTTCACTAAGAGACCTTGGCTCAAAAAGTAGTCATGGAAAAACAACCACCGGTCTCTAGATGTTCCACAAGACCAAGTATGCACACACACACCTCACACATTTAAAAAGGAAAAGAGGGCTGGTGAGATGGCTCAGTGGGGAAGAGCACCGATTGCCCTTCAGAAGGTTCTGAGTTCAAATCCCAGCAACCACATGGTGGCTCACAACCACCCATAATGTCTTAAAAAGGAAAAGAGCAAGGCATGATGGCACTCATCTTTTGAGCTTTCTAGAAGTAGAGGCAGGCAGATGCTAAGTTTGAGGCCAGCCTGGTCTGCATTACAAAGTCCATGTTATCCAGATACCACAGAGTGAGATCCTGTCTCGAGAACAATGAAACGATTTTCTGTGGGTGCTGGCTCTGCACATTTGTGGTCCCAGAATTTGAACTGTCTTAGAGTGGAGTTTAACTTGAATCAAGGAAAAATGAGAATGAGAGGAAGTAGTCCCAGTGAGGGTGTGTGTGTGTGTGTGTGTGTGTGTGTGTGTAAATAGGTGTTTGCAGCCTGGAGCTGTGTGTGCAGGGACTGGGCATCTCTAGGATCAACATTCTAGCTAGTGCTGAGACCCCGTGATGTCAGCGTGGGGATCAAGGTAGAAGGATACGCAATGATACCAACTTTCCTTCTTGTCAACACAGGTTCTTGTTTGAACCCTGTGGCTGTATATTCTACCCTCAACTTACCCCCGTCCCAGTTTGGGGCACTCCGATCTCTAGGAGATCCAGTTAGCCCTCAGAATCTGGCATCTGGCCCTTCTTGTTGAGTGTAGTCATGGGATTGCTTTGCTATTGTTCAGAAGGCCATTGTCTGTACTTTGAGACCCATGTCGGCTAACCCATCATAGCACGATAAGGTGCTGGTGGGGGCGGGGGGAGTTCCTTTTGGGCTCTCCTGTGAAGTTCAGTAGTTAGAGGAAGGGTTAATATCTCAGGGGAAAGCAAACACTTGATAGCCTTTATAGTCTGTAGCGAGAGAAGCCCAGGAGGGAGGGCAGGAGGCTGAGAGCTGACTGCTGAGAAGGCCCCAGGTCTGGGGGACCTTGGAAGGGAACCATAATACACTCTGAAGCAGAGGCTGTTGTGATGGGATGGTAATGGCAGTCTGTTCTTCAAAGCTGCTGTTATTGCCCTGTGGGGTTTGTTTGTTTGTTTGTTTAGTTTTCTGAGACAGGGTCTCCCTGTATAGTCCAGGTTCACCTTGAACTCATAGCAATTCTCTTTTTCCCTTTTGTTTCCTGTGACAGGGTCTCAGTATGTAGCTCAGGCTAGCACCTAGCTCATAACAGTCATTCCACAGCCTCCAAGGTGCTGGGATTACAAGTATTAGTCACCATACCCACCATACGCAGGGTCTCCACTCTCCCTGCTCCTCCCCACCCCATGCTCTGAAGGAACAATTGACCTTTGGAAGTGAGGAGGATGAAGGAGAAGATAGACTCTTTATTTCTGTTTTTAATTATTGCTATTTACAAAAGCTTGTGATATTGGAGGGCCATTCTAAAGCAGCCCTTCATCCCAGTTACAGATGGAAAAGGACAGTTAGGGAAGAGACACCATCATCCCAGCTCGCTTTTTGCTGTATTTCCTTTTTAGTTAATTAATTAATTAATATTTTTGTGTTTATGAGTGCTTTGTCTCTGTGTGTATATGTATGCACACTGTGTACATGCCTGGTGCTCAGAGAGGCTGTCAGATCCCCTGAAACTAGAGTTACAGGTGGTTGTGAATCACCATGTGTGTGCAGGAAATTCAACCTGGGTCCTCTGCAAGATTCAGCCTTAAGTGCTGAATCATTTTTCCAGTTCTCTTGCCAGATTTTGGAATTCCTCCTGCAGCAGGAGGTGCATTCCCACAGCTTTTGGGTCTTGGGGTGTTTGTTGTTTGCTTTTTTTTTTTTTTTTTTTTTTTTTTTTTTTGCTCCTTGTTTATTTCTCCTTGAAAGCCTTGTATTCCTGGTGCATCTCCTGGTCCACCATCTTGCTTCATCCTGACAGGTGCCTGCTGCCGCCCCTTCCCCAAACCTGATTCGAAGCCTGGCTTTTTTTTTTTTTTTTT
>NW_022196904.1:71095355-71153306 GCF_008632895.1 Mastomys coucha
TTTTTTTTTTTTTTTGAGACATGGTCTCACGTTTTAGTACAACTAAAATTCACTATGTAGCCCAGACTGCACTTGGATCCATGGCAATCCTCTTGCTTCAGCCTTCCAAGTGCTGAGATGACAGATGGGAGCCATCATACCTCACTTCAGGGGATCTTTCTTGAAGAGTTAGACAAAAAGAAGGAAAAAGGAAAAGGTCAGTTTAGAAGAATGTGAATTGATGGCCAAGCTGCCAAAAACGGGATTCAGGTTGCGCACTATAAACAGTGGTCCTCCCCTGAGAAAGATGGAGTCCACAGCCAGATTCTGGGTCAGGTACCTACAAGATGGACTTAAGATGGTCAAGGGGCAAGGACCCTAAGATTCCTGAATCAAGTAGGCTATCTTAGTCAGGACTTCTCCTGCTGCAATGAGACACTGTGACCAAAATGCAAGGTGGGGAGGAAAGGGTTTATTTGGCTGACACTTCCACAGTACTGTTCACCACTGAAGGAAGTCAGGACAGGAACTCAAACAGGGCAGAAACCAGGAGGCAAGTGCTGATGTAGAGGCCATGGAAGGGTGCTGTTTACTGGCTTGCTGCCCATAGCCTACATGGCTTATTGACCACCAGCCCAGGGGTGGCCCCACCCATAATGGGCTGGACCCTCCCCATCAATCACTAATTAAGAAAATGTCCTATAAGCTTGTCTACAGCCTGATCTTATGGAGGTATTTTCTTAATTGAAGTCCCTCCTCTCATATGACTTTTAGCTTGGGTCAAGTTGACATAAAACTACCCAGTACACAGGTGAAGTTACTGTCCACTGAACATTATGTTCTTATGTGTGTGGAGAGGGGGTGGGGTGAATAGAGAATAAGGGAAAGAGAGTAGGGACTAGGGGAGGGAGGTCCAGAGTTGTCCCCAAAGACAAGTGTAGGCCTGGGAGGGGGAGGGGTAACGGGCTGGCAAGTTAGAGGTAGAGGAATTCCTGGTAACAATGTTGGAGTGGCAAGCATCTGATTTCATTGCTCAAGGGAAGGGACGGTGAAGGTCTCTGAGAGGATGAGGTCACTGGATCTGCTACCAGGATACTGGCTGAGTCACCAGAGAGGGCAACAGTGGGACCAGAGCCCAGAATACGCAGGACACTCAATGTGAATGACCATTATTATCTTGTTTTGGGGTTTTGCTAATTTTTTATTATTTATTGTTTATTGAATTATTGTCTATTTTTATTTTGTATGTGAATGTTTGCCTGCATATATGTATGCATACCATGTGTGTGCACCATGTATGTACACCATGCACATACACTATGTGTGTACACCACGTGTGTACCATATATGTGCACCATGTGTGTGCACTCTGTGTGTGCACCATGTGTGCATCAGGTGTACCATGTATGTGCACCATGTGTGTGTACCATGTATGTGTACCATGTATGTTCACCGTGTGTGTGCACCATGTGTGTGCACCATGTGTGTGTACCATGTATGTGCCTGATGCTGGTAGAAAACAAAAGAAACGATCCCTGAAGCTGGAGTTGCAGGTGGTTGTAAGCCACCATGTGAGTGCTAGGAACTGAAGACTGTCCCTCTAGAGCAGCAAGTGTTTGTCACTCTTGAGCTATCATTCTAGCCCCCCTCTCTTTTCTTTTTGAGGCAGGGTCTCCTGTAACCCAGGCTGGCCTCAAACTTGATATGTAGCTGAGGATGCCCATGAGTTCCCAGTCCTTTAGCTACTACCTTCAGAATGCTGAGGTTGTAGGCATCCGTGTCTCTACCATCCCAGTGCTGCAGAGCTAGAGACAGCAGGGTCTCTGAGATGCACTGTCCAGCTGCATCAGAGAGCTCTAGGCTCAGGGAGAAACCTGATCTCAAAAGACTAAAGTGAAGAGGCCATGGATGATGGTGCACTCAGGAGGCAGAGGCAGATGGATCTCTGTGAATTTGAGGCCAGCTAGTGTACAGAGTGAGTTCCAGGACAGCCAGGGCTACACAGAGAAACCCTGACTTGAAAAACCACCACCAACAAAAAGGTGGAGCATAGTTGAGGAAGATGCCTAAGGTAGACTTCTGGTTTCTCAGCATGGCACACCTATATGCACTCTCAGAGACACCGGGAAGCTCCACAATGAATTCCATTTGTACTCCATCACCATTCATATCTAAGCAGGCCCTGACTGCCTTCCACAGTACTGTTTCCTACTACAAAGTGGGAACCCTCTTCCTCCTGGCTCTCAGCACCGCCTACAAAGCTCTAGCAGTGGATTTATGGAGATTCGCATTTTCTCCATTGGGAGAGACTCCTGAGGGCAGAGACTATTACACACTCATTTCTGCTCCCCCAGCATCTGACATAAAGCCTGACATGTGATAATTATGCTTATTTAATAAAAATGTGCGGAACCGTGAGTAATGGTGCTCACTGTAACTCCAGCACTTGGAAGGCTGAGATGGGTGACCCATGGATTCCAGGCCAGCCAGAGGCACACAGTGAGACGGTCTCAAAAAACAAGTGGGCAGGAGGGATAGTTTAGCAGTTAAGAGTATTGGCTACTCTTCTGGAGGACCTTGGTTTGATTCCCAGCACCCACATGACAGCTTACAACCATCTGTAACTCCAGTTCCAGGAAATCCAACACTCTGGCCTCTATGGGCACTGCATGCACATGATATACAGGCATGAAGTTCATGCAGGCAAAATACCCATACACACACACACACACACACACACACACACACACATACACACACACAGGCACACATGCACATGCGTGCACATGCACAGATTTAAGCGCACACACACACCACAACCAAATAAAAACAAACAAACCCTTCTTGTATTCTGAATGAGCAACCATAAACTCAAGGATCATAAATCAAATGCTTATTCCCCTTTACAGAGAAAAAAACCTAAAGTACAGGGCCCAAGGTCACACAACTGCTCTGGGAAGTTAAGTGAGTCTCTGGACTGCTAAGCCAGTCCACATTGGACAACACTTTACATGCTCTTTCTTCTGTTGCTGGGCTGTAAACCTGAGAGCAAAGACATTCCTTATCTCTCCATCCTTGAGTTCTTTGACACCCCATCCTCAGCTTTACCCCATCATCAGAGACTTAGGTAAAAAGCCTGTTTAAATCGTCAGATCACAGAAACTGGGAGAATTCTAGACAAAAAGGAAAAGGAGCATGAGAAAAATGAGCTTTAACTAAACCAAAACCAACAAACAAAAAAGGAGCAGTAAGATTTTTGCCTTTCTGGGCTGGAGAGATGGCTCAGTGGTTAAAAACTGACTGTTGTTCAAGAGGGCCTGGGTTCTATACTCAGCACCTACACGGTGGCTAATAATTATCTATAATTCCACTTCCAGGGTATCTAATGTCACCTCTGGCCTTCATAGGTTCTGCATTCACACAGTACTCAGACATACAGATGTATTATGTGTATACACCAATATATATAAAATAAAAATTCTCCCCCAAATTTTAACAGTTTTGCTTTTTTTGCATGGAGAGGACTTTAGAAGTTTAGAAAATGTAGAGATTCATGTTGAAACAGTTTAGACTAGTCCCAGGGTGTGCTAGATGAGTTAGGCCTTTAGGCTCTGGCTCGTGTCTAGTACTGCCTCTCTGCCTCTCTGTCCCCTTTACACTTGAGTGACATGCATGTCTCCTGTGTTTATACAGATGCCTTCCTCTATCTGGAATAGTGTTTTCCCCCCATAGTCTACTTGGTGAGCACCTATTTCTACAGTCATGTTCAAGCTCCACCTCCTTTCTAACCAAATCCCCAGGTAGAACTCCTCACTCTACTTCTTTATGCTTTTATGCCCCTCTCTCTAGCTCTGCTCTTGCGTGTTCCCCTCGCAGTCTTATGTGTTAGTCTATCTATCTATCTATACTGTAAGCCTCTTTGAGGCCTGAGATCATGTGTTCCCAGTTGGCAAATATTTAAAGGCTGGCATTGGGCTGAAGGGATCTTAACACATGCATCTCTAGAGACCTAAGAACAAGGATGAATGTGTGTGTGTGTGTGTGTGTGTGTGTGCTTACAAGGTAACTCCTCCACCTAAGGCTCAGGGGTCATTGTTGAAGAGAGAGTGGGAAGACTGTAGGAACAAGAAGTTTCTGTAACACTGTATCTCCTAGAAATGTCAGAAATTATACACGTGAAGTCTCACCAACATGGCTGCCTAAACATGACCTGAACAGGGATGATACAAGTAAACTTGTTATCATGGAACAGGGAAAGTTCACAGGATCTCAGACCTAGACAAAGAACTATAAGCAATTTAGGAATGCTGAGAGCCAGAGAAATAGTCTTCCCCAGGGGAGAAGATACCAACTGGTTATCCAGTACCAAATGGTCAGCCCTGAAAACATACACAAGAAACACTATACAGACCGAGCCGGTTGTATTTATGTATTTAGGAATACATACATACATACATACATACATACATACATGCATACATACATACATATATACACACACATACAAACATACATGTGTGTAACAATAATTAAAGAAATATTTGTAACAAGAATTAAAGAAAAGGAGGCCATGAATTTGAAATAGAGAAGGTGGAAGAGCAAGGGAGAGTTCAGAGGCAGGAAAGAGAAGAAATTATAGGAAATGCATTTTTTTTAAAAAAAGAATGTTTTGCTAAGTCAGGGATGAAGGCACACACCCGTAGTCCCAACACTTGCCTTGAAGCCATGACTAACATAGAGAATAAACAAATATTCTGGTGAAGACCTTTGATTGGCACAGGTTAGGTCTGTGGTCGGGGACAGATAAACCCACTGTGGTCACTCCCAAAAAATAAGCGCCAGGTTTAAACTGTGCTTAGCAGCTTGCTCTGGAAATGTTGAAGGATAGAGTTGTTTTTCTAAGCATTAGGACTTGGCCCATTTTCTGACCTTAGGAAATGGAGACTGAAGGGGTAGAAGAGGCTGGATTATTCTCGAAGCCTTTGATGAGCCACTAATCTATGCTAGATACTGGTAAGGGTTTGGGGGAGGTACAGAATGTGTTTCCAGGAATTTTGGGCTCCTTTGGATAGGGGGAGGTCTCTGATAGAGGTGACAGAGTAGTGTCTAAGTAGTGGCCCACAGACCACTGGCCGGTGGTCCTTCAGTGTGGTCCCTTTCAGGATCTGTCTTAAGCTCTCCTTCCCCAGGAACTCTTCGCTCCTCTTTCTACATGTTTCTCTGAAAACTGAAAGAAAACCAGAAGTTAGTTGTGGGGAGGCCGGGGTTCTAGGGACCCTTTCTTTCTGTCTCAGGGACGGCATTCACAGTGTTTCTCTGCAGGCCTCCCTGGCTCCCGGGTTAGGCTGAGTAGCTGCGCTAGACGGGGGAGGGACAGCAGCAGGTGACAGCAGCCCCGGGTTATAAATAGGGGCGCGCGTCAGCGTCGGGCAGGAGCCGGGGCTGGAGGCAGGGGCTGCGGTGCCATGGGGTCGCGGAGGGCCGCGGGCCGGGGCTGGGGCCTGGGTGGTCGAGCAGGAGCCGGGGGAGATGGTGAGGACGACGGGCCGGTGTGGACTCCCGGCCCAGCCAGTCGCAGCTACTTGCTCAGCGTGCGGCCAGAGGCTAGGTGAGTCGCCCTGGGCCTTGGGTAGCCCCAGGCTGCTCTATCCCTTGGGTGGTGGCCGGGTGTGGCCAGGCTCTAAAAAGTGCTCCGAAGCCTGGAGGCCTGCGTGAAGCCTGGACGGTCAAACTTTCTCAACCCCAAGGTCTTGAGGTCTGGGGATGAACCAGGCCAGAAGGGACCCTCTTGATACCCTTTTGACCCTTTGAGGGCTTGAGGGCCCCGAAGGCCTCGAATATGTGGCCCAAGAGAAGAAAGCTCCAGTTTGGGGTGATTTTACAGGGGCCTGAGGACTTTCCTTATCTCCCTCACCCACACCCTTCTCTTATCCCCAGGGCTGAATTCCACAGTTAGTGATAAGGAGATCCAGTGTGGCTGAAATTCCACAGGCTTCAAAGGAGGGGAAGCTGCTGGTGGGTGGGTGTGGGGGCAGCCATTAGAGGCTGTTTGCTTAGAGTGAGAGATCAGCCTTGTGATAACTGAAGTTCCTCCCCTGGGCCTAGGGCTTTGGCCTTCTAGCACTGTGTTGTGTCTGGTTGAGAGGAAGGTGCCAGGAGGTGGCTGCTGGCCCTGTCTGGGGATCCAGGGAGGGATCTAGGGCTTCAAGCTCTGAGGGAGTCAATTGCCCTGCCCAGTGTGGACCCAGTAGGGGTTGAGATGCCAAGGGAGGGGTGGGACTGATAAATCATTTATTGGCCTTGCAGTGAAAGAAATTTGAAGGTTTTGTTTTAGGAGCTATATTATCCCTGGTTGCAATGGATACATAGACAGTAGGCAAGCTTTCTAAAAGACACTCTAAGATGCATTGCCCGGGAGACAGAAACTTCCTGCCCATTGTGGGCAGCTCTGCTTCCCTCTTCTCTTGAGCCTATTTTCCAAAAGGAAATGTAACAGGGTGGACCTTGGAGTAGACTAAGTTACTTCTTAGCACCAGAATTTGGCTTGTGTAATGTGCTTCTCCGAAACACTATCTACAGACTTCTGCTCTCTGCTCAAAAAGAGAAAAAGAGAGAAAGAGAGCTCAAGTACAGGCTGGAAGGACAGTCAGGAAAAGTCCTGAGCACTTCCTCCTGGATCGGCTGAGTCCTATTGACCTTGGAGTTGGAAAAGTTCAAATGTAACCGGAACCTGTTTCTGCATAAAACCGGGCAAATGGTGTCACGTGTTTGGGGCAGGACTGAGGGCTGGTACTGTGACTAAGTCAGACTCCAGCAGGCTCCTGGGTTGCTGGGGTCGTGGTGGAGCACCATTTCCCCAATTATTGGCTCTGTGCAACACTGCAAGGAAATGTGGACATTTACTGTAGTCCTTAGTGAAGCTGCTTGCCCAGTGAGGGGCTCATGGCTCTCTGTCACCGTGACTTATGGCTTATCTCACTAGGCCAAGTGACTTTATCTGGGCATTTCTTCTTTCTGTGTTTGTTTGTTTATGTATAGGAGTACACAATGGCTATCTTCAGACACCAGAAGAGAGCCATTACAGATGGTTGTGAGCCACCATGTGGTTGCTGGGAATTGAACTCAGGACCTCTAGAAGAGCAGTCAGTGCTCTTAACTGCTGAGCCATCTCTCTGGCCCCCATTGCTTCTTTCTGTATCTGGCCTTTGCCAATAGCCCTGAACAGGGAGAAGAGGAGGAAGCAGGATTCTTCGTGGAGATGTAGCAGTGGAGGAAGGGAAGAGAGGACACTTTGGAAGGCAGGCAGAGGGGAGTGGGTTCTGGGTTGTTAGGAACAAGGCTGGAGGCTTGGACCTGGGGCTGTTTCCTGGCTTAGCCTGTGTTAGACATCTTTATAGTGTGCCAGCCAGAGGGAGGGAAATAAGAAAAGCTTGTCTGGCTTGAGTCCTTGGACCTTGACGAGGAGGATGCTATTAGAAGAATGTTCTTGTTGGGTATCTGAAGGCTCTGGGCAGGAGCGGTGGGAGGAAGGATTTTCTAGCCTTGGACTTGGGACTATTTCCCCTGTACTTTTCCACCTCCTGCCAACTGGCTACAGACCCCAAGGGGCAACCAGAGCAATCAGATTTGTTTGGCTTCTGGAAGAGCCTATGGCCAAAAAGGATTGTGAAGTGGGCTGAGCTCAGGCTGGGGGAGGGGCCGTTTCCAGTACTGTGGAAAGGTCTGACATGTGCTGGAGGACAGAGCTGCACCGTCTGCTTCCCCTCAAGTGACTGCCTGCCTGTGGAGGTGAAGAGAGCCCAAGAAACAAAGACGGGGTCCCTTGAGGACTTTGCTAGCTCTGTCCAGCTCCAGCCCAGGGTCCTGGCTGAGAAGCGAGTTTTGCCCTCCATTTTGAATCCAACATATTCTGGGTTTGCCTTTTCTGTTGATCTCCTGCGGAGCTCTTTTTGGTTTTGTTGTTGCTACTGTTGCTGTTGTTCGTTTGTTTTGAGAGACAGGGTTTCTCTGTGTAGCTCTGGCTGTCCTGGAGCTCACTCTGTAGACCAGGCTGGCCTTGAACTCAGAGAACTGCCTGCCTCTGCACCTGAGTGCTTGGATTACAGGTGTGTGCCACCACCAGCTGGCTTGCTGTGAAGATCTGAAGGGGTCCTTCCCATGGGCTCAGAGGCTGGCCTTTCCTGGAGGCTCTGGACAACTTGTCATGTGGCTGGAGCTCCAGAGTCTAACTGTGTCCCATACTTCCTGCCTGCCTCATGGTCCCTGGAGGAGTTTCTAGTCTCATTTCAGTTCAAGGATATTCAAGGGCTCAAGTATATTCAGGTCTGAGACAGATATTCTCACTTGGCTAGCCTATCTGATAGACAATCTCTTTGCTCATTTAGCTGTGGGGAGCTGACAAAAGGAGGGTAGCTCATGGGTAGGCTAGAGTATTTCAAAGACTCAAAGTTGAGAGTAAGCAGTAATGACTGACCAGCTTACGTGTGACACTAAGAAGCTGTCAAGTCCCTGGCCTCTCATGAAGGCCCTGATCCTGTTGGCCTCCTGGGAGCAGAAGGGCTGTGACATTGCTCCTGACCACTTTGAAACAACTTCTGCAGTTCCTCTGGGGTAAGACAGATTGTCTAGGGTGCTAGGGAAACTAAGGCACTGGGCCAGAACTTTCTGGAAACCTTTTATGTCTCAGCATAGATGGATAGCAGCTGGATGAGAGGCCCCCTGCTTCCATGCCTGTCTCCGTTCTTCTAAGCCTATTCTTTCTGAGCCCCGAATTCCTATTCTGCAGCAGAAGCAGGACAAGAACTCTAAAACCCTTTAGCTCCCGTGTTCGCTGTCTCTGATGCTCCCTGGCCCACCCCACCCTCCACAAACCCAGGAGCTCTGCTGCTTGGGATTAGTCAATCAAGCCCCAACAGACCTGCCTTCTGATGACCAGGTGCCTAAAGCGGCCCCAGATTCTCTGGCCTGATTAAGATGTAAGGTCAGGGGCCTGTACAAAGGCTCAGCAGCTAAGAGAGCTTACCTGCTTTTTTCCAGGTCCAGCTTCTCACAACTGTCTGTAACTACAGCTCAAGGGATCTGATGCCATCTTCTGGCCTCTGATGGCTTCTGCACACATTTGGGCATCTACCCCACCCAGTACACATGACTAAAAATAATGTAAATCAGGCTAGAGTGATGGCTCAGCACTTAAAAGCGAATGCTGCTCTTTCCGAGGACCTGGTCTCAGTTCCCAGCACCCACACTTGGTGACTCACAAGCATCTGTAACACCAGTTCCAGGGGATCTGATGCTTCTGTCTCTCTGTCCTCGTAGGGCACCTGTACTGGACACACACACACACACATACACAAAATTTAAAAATAATAAAAATAGACTGGACAGTGGTGGCACATGCCTTTAATCCCAGCACCCAGTAGGCAAAGGCCAGTGGACCTCTGTGAGTTCAAAGCTAGCCTGGTCTACAGAGATAGTTCCATCCAGTACAGCCAGGGCTACACAGAGAAACTCTGTCTTGAAAAACCTAAAAAAAATAAATAAGTAAAAAAAAAAAATCTTTAAAAAAAAAAAAAGGTAACAAACAAACATGCAAGGTGAGGGTGACTGACAGTGGGGCCAGGAAGCAAAGCTGTGTGAAAGCGCCTGAGCGGTGTCTCTGCTCAGTCTCTTGCCCACGTGGTGGTGGAACCTGCCATTTTCCGTTGTAAATTAGAAAACTGGCCCAATGCCTCTCCTTGCTAGGGAGGAGGTCCAGACTCAAGGGGAAATCTCTCAGTTCCAAGGAGAGGGACAAAGGTAGTTCGTGGCCAAGGAAGGCTAGAGTTGGCCAGTACCTCGGAACTAAGGGAGGTTGTGCCCACACAGATTTTTTAAGGCTCCAAACAAAGGTGCCTGCGACGTGTGTATCCTTCCCCTGACTCTTCTGGAACAGCAGCTCCCATTGGGGGCAGGACCCATCCTGTTTGAAAATGCCGTTCCTTTTCTCCTCCTCCTCTACCTCCTTCTCTCACAAAAACAATCATGATTACCCACTGTAAGGGTAGCACTATGTTTTGTAGCTTCTGTAGTTACAAAAAGACCTCGATTTGAAGGCTGTGTGGGCAAAAGTTAGCCGGGCAGAGGGAGGCAAGAAATGGGTGTGGCCTTGCCAGTTAGGGATGGGCTTGGCTGCAGTAGAACCCGGATGCTTGTAAAACCAGGGAGGATCTTACTTGTCGATGGCGAGTTGAGTCCACTGGCCATACTTGGGTGCGCACTGCAGCGTTTTCTACAGAGCAGTGTTTGAAGCCTATGGTGGTGCACGCCTGTAATCTCAGCACTGAGGAGGCTGAGGCAGGAGGATCACTTGGAATTCAAAACCAGTTTTGGCTACACAGTAGGTTTGAAGCCCTCCTGGATTTTATGAGACCTTGCCTCCCCAAACCAACCAAACAAGCAGACGGAGTAAAAAAACGAAAACAAAACACAAACAGCAGCCTACGATGGGATTATTGATAAGGAGGGCTGTTGAGCTGTCTGGATTTAGATCTGAGCACAGTAACAAGGAGAGAGTGTTAGAAAAGGAGAAGGAAGTGTTGATTGGATTTATGGGACAGGAGGAGGAAGCGTTCAAGATGGTGGGCCTGGAGCTTAGGAATTTGGAAGAATTATGGTGGCATCCAAAAAGCCAGTGCTCAATGGAGGAAAAGAGGATGGATTATCAAGAGATAGGATCTCGGGCTTTCCTGAGTGCCAGCAAGCAGACTCAGGGTGCTATAAAGAAGAGTGAAGGGGTGAGCATGGGTCGGGTGGCTCTTGCTGTCTTCCAAAGACCTGAGATCAACTGGAGGAAGAGGTCAAAGATGGCTCACACCAAAGGGCTGGTGCTCCATTACTCGTGTGTCTCCCTCCCCAAAGGAGGATGCAGGCTCTAGTCTGTGCCCCAGGACTCTAAGCAGGATGGGAAGCTGGATGGAGGGAGCTGGGTGTCTCTAGCTCCGGCTGAATTAACTGCTTGTCCCTCCTCTTCGCTCTCCCAGCTGGTTTGCCTTGCTCTTTAACCGGACTTTAACATATTAATGGTGGGTGTACTCCAAGCCACCTGTCTGGGCGGGGATTTCCAGGAATGCTGCTTCTATTTCTCAAAGTCGAGAATTGAAGCCACAGCTACCCGAAGGCTGGTAGGCGGTGGGCGGGTGGGGGACCGGCGTAGGCGTCCCTCTGGGGAAAGAGACTCATGCCTGATATATTCCTTTCTCTCAAAGCACAGCCCCCAGGGGCTTCCATCCTGCCTAACAGATTTCCTGGACCCTGCTGCACCTAACGAGCTCTTGGTTTCAGATACATTGGTGTCCAGCGGTGAGGACGCTTGCTGCTAACAGGAGCCGCCAACTAAGACAGCTGGTTCCTTTTAATAGAAAGGCCTCTGGGTCTCAGATGGTGGCTGATTAATACTTGTGACTGTTGTTGATTTTGCCTCCTCCCTCTCCTTGCTTTTGGGCCTAATGATTCCATTTACTGTTTTTGCTTAGCTTATCAAGCAACCGGTTGTCTCACCCCAGCTCTGGAAGGTAAACGCACATTGCATTACATTCTCCGACTGCTTTTGAGAGGCCTTGAGAGGCCACTGGATGTCTGCTCGGTTCACTAACCAGGCTGCATGGGGTGAAGGGAGGTCTGGATGGTGATGGGGAGGGCATAAGAGGGTACTCACATGGGCAAGGGTCGCACAGGAACCAGAGTTGATGCTTGCATGGGCCTGGGATTCCGGGAATAAAGATCTGGGCAGGAACTGCTGAGATGCTTGCAATGATAGCCCTCTGCCTTTGGAATGGACACCGAGGGGATGGAACAGGCAGTCACCAACCACGGGAGCTCCCGTGTCTGGCTTGGGATACCTCATACATCTTCCTGTGATAGTGGTCCCTGCCTTTTACATGTTACCCCTGCCATCCTGGAACTTCACATGCCACCTTCTCTTCCTTTTCATTGTTCCAATACACACCCTCAGTGACTTAGAACTCTGCAAGATAAGAGACCATCTTACTGTCCTGCACATTCTCTGGCTCTGGGGAGCCAGCTCAAGCCTGAGCAAGTCTGTGGTTAAGGTTTGCTGGCTGAAAAGCTACCTTTTTTCACCTGCCAGGCTAGGGACAGCTCTCCAGTCCCTGCTGAACTATCAGCACCAGAGGGGGACCATTTCCTGGCTATTTCTTACCAGTTGGGCCCCATCCCAGAATGGGAGATTTGAGAAAGTTGGCTATGTTTTTGTTTTTGTTTTGTTTTGTTTTTCACACAGAGAAAGTTCTGACTAGCCTACTGGTTTCTGAATAATTCCTCACATCTTCAGGCATGATTAGTTAGATCTTAGCTAATGTGGTTGGTCCTTGACGGGGATGAACACAGAGGAAACTTTGGTGGGGGAGGAAGAGAGGATAGCTCACATGATTCAGAGTGATGTGTGGCAGTGTCGGGGGCAGGGGACGGTATTCACAGGAAGGCGAGTAGCACACAACAGGTCAGGGTTAGGCTCCTTTGAACATCATGGAAACACCAACAATTCTGGGATCCTTTCAAGATACATATTAGCCCATGATACCATTACCAAATCATGGAACTGGAAGGACTTGGAAGTGTCATGTCTGCAAAGACAGTTACCAGATGCGTGTGGATTTCCTGTTTCTCAGGAACCTGGATGGGTTACACCTGGAGTCTAGTTCACAACAGAGTGGAGAACAGGGACAGACAGCTGTGGCAACCAGAAGCCATGTGTGATCAACAGAACAGGACAATATAGGGTGGCTTTCCTCCACCTAGCCTGGCCTTCTTAGAAAGTTCCAGGCAGCCAGGGCTACACACTGAGACCCTGTCCAACAAACAAAAGTCCCAGGAAGTAAGACAAGGTAGAAGGACTCCTCAGCAGTTCAAGGCTCTCGCTTGGCTTTCAAGCCTGGTGATCCATCTCTAGAACTCACGTCAAGTAAAAAAGAAAAACACAAGTTGTCCTCTGACTGCCACCTGTGTGCTGTAGCCCACTTGAGCCCCACCCCTCCCGCTCACACAGTTTCATATTCTCTCTCCACATACACAGAGACACACAAACTCTCTCTCGATCTCTCTCTTTCTCCATATACTCACACTCACTCTTGCTCTAACACAAAGTAAATACATAAATTTAATGAAACCCCAAGTTTGCCTCAAATGACAAGCAAAAATCAAAACAAAACCCAAACAAAAACAACTTATTTAATGTAATAAGGATATACAGCAAGGGCTGGAGAGATGGCTCAGCAGTTAAGAGTACTGACTGCTCTTCCAGAGGTCCTGAGTTCAATTCCCAGCAACCACATGGTGGCTCACAACCATCTGTAATGGGATCCAATGTCCTCTTCTGTTGTGTCTGATGACAGCGACAGTGTACTCACATACATAAAAATAAATACATTGCCAGGCAGTGGTGGTGCATGCCTTTAATCCCAGCACTTGGGAGGCAGAGGCAGGCGGAATTCTGAGTTGAAGGCCAGCCTGGTCTACAGAGTGAGTTCCAGGACAGCCAGAGCTATACAGAGAAACCCTGTCTCGAAAAAAAACAAAAATAAATAAATAAATCTTAAAAAAAAAAAAAAAGGATATACAGCAGTTGGGCTATATTTAGCTTAGAATTTTCTAGAAAGTTCTCCAAAATCAGAAATTGCTATTAGTCTGACAGCAACAAGAAACATCTTCAAATCAGGAGCTGTGGTGCATGTATTTAATTCCAACACTTAGGAGGCAGAGGCAGGTGGATCTCTGTGAGTTTGATGCCAATCTGGTCTACAGAATGAGTTCCAGGATAGCCAGGACCACATGGAGAGATCCTGTCTTGGAGAAGGAGGAAGAAGAGAAGAAGAAGAAGAAGAAGAAGAAGAAGAAGAAGAAGAAGAAGAAGAAGAGGAAGAGGAAGAGGAAGAGGAAGAGGAAGAGGAGGAGGAAGAGGAGGAGGAGGAGGAGGAGGAGGAAGAGGAGGAGGAGGAAGAAGAGGAAGAGGAGGAGGAAGAGGAGGAGGAGGAAGAAGAGGAAGAAGAGGAGGAGGAGGAAGAGGAAGAAAGAAAAAGGAAGTGGAAGAAAGAAAGAAAAGAGAAACACTTGAAACATTTTTAGGGCTGTAAATCACAGGTTCTTGGAAGGCTGAGGCAAGTAGATCACAAGTTCTAGACTACATATCAACCTACTGTCTAAAAAAAATAAAAATAAAAATATTTCCAGATATTGCATCCTGAGTGTTCAGGGAGTTGATAGTTTAGTTACCAAGAGCTTATCTATTTCTAAATGACTTAAAGGGGAAAGAAAGGTGCTGATTCTTGGTGAGAGGAAGCAGCTCAAAGTACCTTGTAGGCCTAGTCCAGTTAGTCCTCGGGTATATGAGAGGGAGATCCCCATCCTGGGTGGACCTTGATGGGAGGACTCTGGCTAACTCTCCGAATGCCTGGGCTCCTGCATTCCCAGACACCACCCATGCACGAGGCTTACTTGATTCAAAGAATTTCCTGGGATGCAAACTTCCTCAAGTGCAGAATAATGCTTACAGGAAAGATGCATTGAGCATGGTGCCTTCTCGATGCAAAGTCTGGAGGGTCACACACTATTTGCTTGTATCCCTCACCTCTCACTCTGTGCCTGGTGGAGAGATGTGGGCAAGTAAATATGGCTATGGGGGGGGGGCACTCCTTCCTGTGAAGCCCAGAGAAAGGCAGCTTGGAGTAATTTGTCCTTCTCCACAGTTCCTTCTGCTTCTGTTGACGTTTCCCCTCATGGGCCCAACTGCTGCTCACAGAGTGTGTGCCTGGGAAGGGGAGGAGGGCTGGGCACAGCTTGTGCACCACACAGTCTGGCTATGTGGTTGAGCTTCACGCCTGGAATGCACTGTCTTTGCTGGCCCATGGAAGGGTTTGGTGTCGAGGTCTGTTTCCTGTGCTCAGAAAGGAGTGGACCGTAAACCCTGAGGACTGTTGGTGAGTCTGGGGTAGACACAAAAAGCCCACAGATACAGCTGAGTTCTGCAGGAAGGACTCGACCACAGGGAACCAAGAGTTCTGGTTTGTTCAGAAGTCAGTCTGTAGCTCTGCAGTCCTACAGTTGGCAGGTTTGTTTTCAATTCAGCATGTGATGTCCATAGACAGAGCAGAAGACCCACACTGGCTTGCTAGTAGTACCAGCCCGTAGCTCTATGTGGCATTAAAATTCACTCGATAGTCCATAAAATAGAGTCTCCTTCAAGGCCAAGGCCCTAGCATTGCTAGCTCATTCTTCATGGACCATGGCCTTTTCTTCTGAGCCTGAGCTCTAGGATAGGGTTCCATGCCTTCAGGACCTCTGCATCCTTGAAGGTTAGCTGGCCTTTCCCACATTGGTGTGGCTGCACTATGCTATGGATCCATCTCCGAGGTTTGACATGTCTACACGTATGTATCTCTCTCCTACACACTAGCTTCCCTAGAGGTAAAAATGGATTATGAAGCCACCTCCTCACCATCCCCCAGTAAGGGTTTGATGGGCATGTATAGGATTGTACTCTTGTGTGCTCAGGAGCCTGGCCTGTTGTCAGCTACCTATTGTAATAGCCCTGGGTCAAGATTCCATTCAGCCCCTTAGTACCCACCCCAACCAGGCCAGGAAGCCTAGGCGCTCTTGAATAAAGATTTGCTCTGGTATGCCCAAGAACTTTGGCCACAGGTGACTGACAAACATGGTAAGATTTATGCTTGGCTCGGTAAGGCCAGAGTGTATTTTGTAGGGAGGGCTCTAAATGGTTTTTGCTTCTCCTAGGAGCACCTTCTGCTCCATCATTGCTCAGCTCACAGAGGAGACCCAGCCACTGTTTGAGACCACACTCAAGTCCCGAGCTGTGTCCGAAGACAGTGATGTCAGGTTCACCTGCATTGTCACAGGTAATGATGCTATTGATATGGTCCCTGTCAGGGCTCCTGCACAGAGCAGGGTCTCAGGAGGCTAGAACAGGCGTGGAGGAGAGGTGGGCTACTTGTATTAAACCAGTTGACTTTAGCTTGTTTTTCTCCTCATTTTAAATCCCCAAACTGTGCTCATCAAAGATTCTTCCCCTTCAGGGATACTCAGAGTACTGATGACTGATTTTTGCAGCCATCTTTTAAACACCCCACTGAATAGTTGAGCCATTTGCGACTTGGGAGTATCCTGAGGGGATGTAGTGTGTATTACTCCAACTGTAGACCCTGGAGGCATGCTTGGAACCCTCACTCCACCCCCTTCCCAGTATAAGGTGCTAAGCAGGTGGCACCCCTTCACTGCATTATGAGGCTGAGTGGATTAATGCCTTCGTAGCTATTGGAATAGCACTTAGTACCCTGGAATAGCACTTAGTACCTTGCTGGTGATTGGAAGCAAGACCGCCACTGTTTGCTTTCTTTTTCTTTCTTTTTCTTTTTCTTTTTCTTTTTTTTTGGTTCTTCGATAGGGTTTCTCTGTGTAGTCCTGGCTGTCCTGGAACTCTGTAGACCAGGCTGGCCTCAATCCGCCTGTTCTGCCTCCCAAGTGCTGGGATTAAAGGCGCGCACCACCACTGCCGGTTACTGTTTGCTTTCCACTGAGCTCCCTGATGGCCTTTAAGTAGTAAGCCCTGTGTCACCTTAGGAGCTGAGCTCATGAGTGCTGGGACACTGGCTCCAAGATTGTTCCTTTCCCACACCTCCCAGCCCAGCTACCCTCTGCCGCATCCTGACCTTCCCCAAGGCCTATTCACCTTCAGCTGTACAGTCAGCATTGCAAAGGGCCCAGACCCACGTGCCTCCAAGAATACATTGGCTTGTTTGTTGGTTTTGTTTGTTTGTCAGTTAGTCAACGGCTTGGTAGGTTTCAGATGTCACACTCCCTGATCCTGAAGGGACTTGGTTAGCCCAGCCAGGTTAACAGCTTCTTTGGGATTGTTTTTCCATGGGTAGTTGTCCCAATTACCAGGACATCAGCAGCAAATCCGCTAGAGAGACACCGACTTCTCGGTACCCTTTATCTTTGTGTGACATGGTGTGTTGCAACTGAATTCTTCCAAACCCCTGTGAAGTTCTATTGTTAGTACAGCTTTGCAGAGGAGGAAGCTGGAAGAGGCTAGGTGAGCCACCCAAGGGGCAAGGAGCCGGTTGCTTTTTCCTTATGCCCTGCCTCTGGCTGAGTCTCCCGCACTGGTTTCTTAGAAAATAACTTCACTTCATGATTCCTCATGTACCGCTTTATGTAGAACGATCTTAATTATCTTTGAAAAAAATCAGGTCTGGGGATGTAGTTCAGTTGGTAGAGCCCTCGCATAGCATGTCTGAGACTGTGGCTTTGTCCTCCAGTACTGTAGAAACCTGTGGAGGGGCATCGCTGTGATTCCCACACTCTGCAGGTGGAGGCAGGGGGATCATAAACTTATGGTCATCCTTTGTTACACAGCCAGTGTAAAGCCATCATGGGATACATGAAACCCTGTTTCCAAGAAAATGAAATTTTATTTTATTCAATTAATACATGTACATAGGTGACGGTTTCAAATTATACTAAAAGACATTTATCAGTGTACAGCAGTTTATTCCTATCACCAATATGGGATTGTAGGTATGAGCTATTTTATCTGGTTTGTTGCTGCTGCTTCTCTTTGAGACAGGGTCTCACTATGCATCTCCTGCTGGCCTGAACACTGTACAGACTAGGTGGGTCTTGAGTTCATAAGGATCTGCCTGTTTCTGCCTCCCAAACAAATTATTAATTAGTGTTATTAATAGTAACTAACAATTATTAATCCCTCCTGAGTGCTGAGATTAAAGGCGCACCCCTCCACACTCAGAAGTTTTTGTTTTAGGATAGGGTCTTAATGGGTCACCTAGGCTGGACTCCAGCTGGAGATCTTGCTCTAGCTTCTGAGTGCTGGGATTATAGGTGTGCATACACTACCAGGCCCAGCATTGTGTTTTTAAAGACATTTTAACCTCCCCTCTTCCCTCTCCACCCCTAGTCACCAGTCCTGTGCCCTATGGGGGTTTTCTGGCTAGTTGTCAGTTTCTGCCACTTCTAACTAGGCTTCTCTGTGTAGCTCTGAGTGCCTGTATACTTCCTGTTTACAAAGTTTTAGGACTTTACAAAGTCCCATTTCTCTTGTTGCCTGTTCTCCCTGTTCTCCCCGAGCCCCATCTTTCTGTCTCTCTCTCTATCTCTGTCTATGTCTCTGTGTCTGTCTCCCTCTGTCTCTCTGTCTCATGTATCTCCCTCTTCTTTGTTTTGCATGTTCATTCTGCTACTTGGAGGCCACAGCTGCTTTGCCTGGCAGATGCCTTCTTCTCTCAGCCACCTGGGCCAGCCTCCGCACTTCCAGAATCCATTTCCCATCCTCCATAGCTCAGTTACTTTGCCATATTTTTTTTCTCTGGGATCGTGAGATCTGTAAGGACAGGGTGCATGTGGGCCTTGCTGGTGCCTCTTCTGGAGCTGCCACAGTACTCACGTGCCAGATGACCTCCCTGACCCCTGGCCATGTTGATGACAAATTTAGTATCTTTTCCACTTGGCTCATGTCAGCAGCAGCTTGGGGTGGGGCCGCGGCAGTATTTGCTGTGGGGATCTGTATGGGGAGCATCAGGAAGAGCAGGCATTGGGTGTCATGGTTTCTCAGAATCAATGTGGGCTTGCCAGACACCAGTTTGGTGTACAGAATCTTGGGACGTTTTATTGAATGCTCTCAATCTCCCCATGGGAGTAAGCCTCTCCTGCCTCAAGCTCAACCCAAAGAAGCAATTGAAGAATTATTATTACTGTTCTGTGTGTGTGTGTGTGTGTGATATGTGTGTGCTGTGGTGTGTGTGTGTATCTGTGTGTCTGATATGCGTGTGCATGTGTATATGTGCGTGAGATGTGTGTGTATGATATATAGTGTGTGTATGTATATTGTCTTAGTCAGGGTTTGTATTCCTGCACAAAACATCATGACCAAGAAACAAGTTGGGGAGGAAAGAGTTTATTCCATTTACACTTCCACATTGCTGTTCATCATCAAAGGAAGTCAGGACAGGAACTCACACAGGGCAGGAACTTGGAGGCAAAAGCTCATGCAGAGACCATGGAGGGGTGCTGCTTACTGGCTTGCTTCCTCTGGCTTGCTCAACTTGCTTTCTTATAGAACCCAAGACTACCAGCCCAGGGATGGCACCACCCACAATGGGCCCTCCCCCCTTGATCACTAATTGAGAATATGCTTTACAGCTAGATCTCATGGAGGCACTTCCTCAAGGGAGACTCCTTTCTCTGTGATAATTCCAGCTTGTGTCAAGTTGACACACAAAACCAGGAAGTACATGTATGTGTGTGATATGTGTGAGTGTGGACACATATATACTAAAGCACATGTGTGGAGGTCAGAGGACAGCTTTCAGGAGTCTGTTATCTCCTTCTATCCTGGGTTCTAGGGTTTGAGCTCAGGTGATTAGGCTCACACAGCAAGTGTTTTAAAAAACCTGAAAAGGAATAATTACTTTTAAATGTGTGCCATGCACCATAGTGTGAATGTCAGAGAACGACTTGGGAGCTGGTTCTGTCCTTCCATTATGTGGGTCCCAGGGATAGGCCCTGGCTTGGCAGGCTGGGTAGGAAGCACAGCAAATCCATCCTATGGATTTTGGGAGTAATGTGTTTTTTTGTTTTTTGTTTTGTTTGTTTGTTTGTTTTGGTTTTTCAAGATAGAGTTTCTCTGCATAGCCCTGGCTATCCTGGAACTCACTCTGTAGACCAGGCTGGCCTCCAACTCAGAAATCTGCCTGCCTCTGCCTCCCAAGTGCTGGGATCAAAGGCGTGCGCCACCACTGCCTGGCTGGAGCAATGTGTGGTTTTTTTGTTTTTGTTTTTGTTTTTGTTTTGTTGTTTTGCTGTTGTTGTTTGTTTGTTTTATCCCTGCACCTCATGGTGTGTCATGGTCTCCTGCTGAGGAGCATCTACCTGAGCCTGTGCAGTTGTCAGGGCTCTGGCCAACCACAATATCCACATCTTCAGTCACTGTTGTTCCCCTCCTTATCCCACATGGATCCCAAATCTCAGTTCATTCAGTTTTCTGTAGCGGATTAGAAAGAGGTCGCCATGGTATTACCATGTGTAGGTTGTGGGGAAGGGGGAAGGGAAATGGGAGGGTGAGAAGAACTGGGGAGACAGTGTTAGACATTCGATCTCTGTCTAGAGGTGTTCCTGACTGATCAGTGGCTGAGACTGGCCTCCGTGTGAGGCTGCTGCTGTCCCTGCTTGTCTTAGTGGAGGCAGGGTGACCACATCAGTTGCTCTTCCTCCCTGGGAGAAGCACTCCCTCCTCCAACAGAGGTAGGATGCGTCAGCCCTGACTCTCCTTGCCAGGCGAAGATGATGCTCTCCTGATGGCTGAAACCTTGTCCTGGCAAGGAAGATTCAGCTGGAGCAAGGGAGCAGGGAACTGGCTGTTCCTGGAGGGAAACCCCTGTGGACGTGGAGCGGGAACACAAGACCTGCAGTGCTCTTTTTCACTCACAGTGGCTGGGCAATCTGACTCCTGCAGGCCTCTTTAGGCTGGAATGCTACTTGTCTGAGATTGCTCATTCCTGCCCAGTGTGGTGGCCTCCCACCTCTACTCTCTTCAGGTCTGGGGTACATTCTGTGTTGGGGTACGTATGTGCTTTTTCACATGCTGAGAAGAAAGCAACAAATGAAGCCAGGGACCTAATTTGTGGTAAGAAAGAACCACATTTCTTGAAAGAAAGGAAAAAAAAGAGAAAGAGTCCTATTTGGGGGAAATAAGTCTATATGATAACTTTAGGTGCAAAATGTTATACATTGACCCCAGAATCCTCATTGGAAAGAATGCTGGAGAAGGAAAGTTCCAGTGTCATGTGCCAGCCATGTGGTCCTGGGTAGTAATTCCCTTAGCTCCCGTGGGGCTTGCTTTCTTCCTGTGTGAAGCAGGAATCACACTGATGATCACTTCATAGCAGAGAGGGACTGGAGTTTGGGCCCTTCTCCTTCCTCACTAGGTGACTTTTGCAGAAGTCTTAATTCATGAGCCTGGATTTCCTTTTCATTTTTTTTTTACTTAAAAAAAGCCTTTAGCTGGGCAGTGGTGGCACATGCCTTTAATCCTAGCACTTGGGAGGCAGAGGCAGGCAGATTTCTGAGTTCAAGGCCAGCCTGGTCTACAGAGTGAGTTCCAGGACAGTCAGAGATATACAGAGAAACCTTGTCTCAAAAAACAAACAAACAGGCAAAAAAGCCTTTAATTTCTTTTTTTTTTTTTAATGTATTGTATGCTCCAGAATATATATGTATATCATTGTGTACCAGTGCCCTTGGAGGCCTGAAGAGGGCGTCAGAGTCTCTGGAACTGGAGTTCCAGGTGGTTGGGCATGGCCATGTGGGATCTGGGAACTGAACTCCAGGCCTCTACAAGTGCAGCAAGAGCTCTAAACCTCGGATGGGCACTGGTTTCATTGTCTTGCACTGGGGTTGTAACTACATCCTTAGGAGCATTCTGAGGGTAGATGAGACAGGCACAAAGGCTGTGTCTCTCAGCTTGGTTTCTGGCACACAGTTAAGTCTTCCTCAAGAAACATGATCAATTTGTGTCCAGAGGAACCAGGGAAAACTCCATATGTGATAGTTCTGTTAAACTCTAAACTCCTGAGCCGGGCAGTGGTGGCACACACCTTTGATCCCAGCACTTGGGAGGCAGAGGCAGGTGGATTTCTGAGTTCGAGGCCAGCCTGGTCTACAGAGTGAGTTCCAGGACATCCAGAGCTATACAGAGAAACCCTGTCTGAGTTTCTTCAAACTGGGAGTGGCTGGGAAGAGGCTGTGGGTGTCCAAGTTGGGTTCCCTAGGTGATCCTGCTGGCTGTGAAACAGGCCATAGGCTGTGAAGGGGCAGGGAAAGATACTGGCTCAGGTTCTATTTGGAACTCTTCTAGAACTGGTGTGTGTGTGTGTGTGTGTGTGTGTGTGTGTAACATGCATGGAAGTATGTGTGGAGTGGAGTTAAGAACCTAGTCCTCTCCAGCTTTTGTGTATTTATAGAATATAGTTCATATTATCCAGGAAATAACCAGCATGTCCCCCAAATAAGTTTGTTTTCAAAGCCATCCTTGCTATGAAGCCCTGATTCTCATTATCAGCAGACTCACAGGGAGTTCCTGTGGCTCAGGCTCAGCTGTGTAGGCTACTCAGTGTTCTCCTTGCCCCAGGCCTTTGTCCCACTTCAGCCTCTCTGGACTGGAGGCTGAGGATGTCCTGGGCAGGTCATGAGGCAGAAGACTCTGAGGCCTTGATGGGTGAGATCATAGCACAAGATGGTGAGAGCACCTGTGCTGGCCCTGGCCACATGCACAGTGATGTAACCGAGGGCTTTAGCGCACAGTGGAAACACAGGGCTCCGTTTACAGCCAGCACAGCCCAGTTTGTTCCTGGCCCAGCCAGCTGTAGCCCTGCCTCCCCTGATGCCTGCTGATGTTTGAGTTCCCTTGGTTGCCCTTTGCTCTTCCTTATGTGGCTGGGGTTCCCTGTGTTTGTTTCCTGTTCCCTTACTCCTTTACTTGTTCATCGGACAGGTGGTTATGGAGTAACTGCTATGCAGGCACTGGTGCAGGTAATAGATACGGTAGTGAACAAAGGATGGCTCCTGCCCACTTGGGTCTCTGGTCTAGTAGGAGGGATGGCCAAGGAGGGAAGGAGAGGTGCAGGTGACTGGGGGTATGCACCCATGTCTTCAGTGTTACCTGATCCAAGACCAAATCCCCATCCAAGGAGCTTGCTTCCTTCTCTGGACCATAGCTCTTCATACTGTTGATGTATTCTTCGGTAAATATTTACTTATTGTGGATTACATTACCAGGCACTATTCTAGGAACTGGGGAACGCAGCAGTGAAGAACACAGATAAGTTCCTGCTGTCATAAAGCTGATATTCCATGATGGGCATGTCTGACAGACAGGACACACACAAATTAACAAGCTCAATGTGTCTCACAACAGTGTGTTCTAGGGAGAAAGAAGCAGGAAGAGGGAGGATGGCAAGGCTGAGGGGAGAGAGCCACAGGCTTGCTCGTGTGTGGTTTCAGGTCTCTGTGAGGAGTTAGGCAGGGAGCAGAGCTACGCAAGATGTGGCCTCCTGTGCTGTTAGGGTGAGCCAGAAAGACTGAGGCTGGGGTACACCTCGCAAAGGGGAGAGGGAGATCAGGCCACTGCAGTGACAGGGTGCAGACCATGTGTGCCCATGTAAGGTGGGGTTCCTGGGTGCTCTGAGTCTGGGTGAGAGTAGACTGATCTGGAAGTTTCACTCTGCTTGTGGTGTCTCCTGTTGAAGAGAGGCCACAACAGGAGCAACGAGGCCAGTGAGAAAGGTCTCCCTGGGACCCAAGTGGGAGAGGAAGGTGATAGGGATTAGGCTGTGACAGGAAATGGTCAGATTCTGGGTCTGCTCCCAAGGGAAAGCCTGTAGGACTGTCTGACAGGGTGGGTGTGAGGAGAAGAAAGGACAAAGGACTTGGGGCTCTGGCCTGAGCCACACTGGAGGATGGGTTGTCCATTTACTGAGCTGTGTGTGAATCAGCTTGGAGTAAGGATTAGGAGTCCGATGGGTCACACCTGTTGCCTCTTAGGCCTTCAAGTGCACATATGAAGTCAATATGAAAACAATGAACAGTCAGGAGTTGAGGGGAGAGGGTTGGGCTGGAGATGGGAACAGCAGGGGTCCTTGCTGCTCCTTGATCAGCTTGAGCCAGTCTAGGAAGTGAGCAGTCAGACCTAAGGATCAATGAGCGATTTAGCAATGTGCAAGTCACAGGTGACCTTGATGGACAGTTCTGGTGCCGCAGAGGAAACAGGAGCAGAGCTGGAAGATGAGGCCTAAAAAGCGCCACAAATGGCTTCTGCAGGCCTGGGTGCTATGGCGCACATCTCTATCCCAGCACTCAGGCAGAGGCAGGCAGGGCTCTGTGAGTTCAAGGCCATCCTGGTCTACAGGTTCCAGGACAGCAAAGCCTACAGAGAAAAACCCTGTCTCAATAATAATAATAATAATAATAATAATAATAATAATAATAATAATAATAATAATAATAGTAGACCAAGTGATGATATCATGTGCCTGCTTTTAATCCCAGTACTCTGGAGGCAGAGGTAGGTGGATCCCTGTGAGTTTGAAGCCAGCCTGGTCTACAGAGTGAGTTCCAGGACAGCCAGGGCTACACAGAAAAACCCAGTTTCAAAGAAACCAATAAACGAATAAATAAACAAATAAGTGAATAAATAAAAAAAAAAATCTCTCTTCTTCGCTCTTTATCTTTTTTTCTTTATTTTTTCCCTCTGAGACAGGGTAGCCTGTCATTCTGTAGCCAAGGCTATCCTGAAACTGTAGTCGTAAACCACTATGCCAGGTTTAGAACAGGATTTGGAAGTGTGTTGGCCACCATCTGACTCCCATCAGTGTCTCCCTGTCTCTCCCTGTGTGCAAGCATTTTCTTTCTTTCTTTCTTTCTTTTTTTTCTCTGTGTAGCCCCAGCTGTCCTGGAACTCACTCTGTAGACCAGGCTGGCCTCGAACTCAGAAATCCGCCTACCTCTGCCTCCCAAGTGCTGGGACTAAAGGCATGTGCCACCTCTGCCCGGCTGAGCAAGCATTTTCTACTTCTTAGGTTGTGTGTCAGAATAGGGCTGTCTTACTTCCCCTTCAGAACTATATTTCCAGGTGTGGAGGAATGGCTCAGTCAATAAAGTGCTTGCCATCCAAGCATGAAGACTGAGTCTGGTCCCCAGTGCCTGTGTAAAAACTTGGAGGCAGTGGCAGGAGGGAGGCAGAGAGGGAAGACCTCAATCCAGTGAGAATCTACATAAAAAATAGGGCAGGGAGTTGAGCATTGCTGAGTATATGGGCAGGGTCAGAGGAAGGCACAATGTTCACCTCTGGGCTTCGCATGCATGCACGCCTTCTCTCACACACATATGTGCATAAATCCACATGTGAACATGTGTACAGGCATACCCCACAGACATATAAAAATAAAAGTTACACTTCCAGACACAGTGATTGAATTGCACTTGGTGCCTCAGTATACATTACTGGGTAATCAGCTGTGTTCAGGGAAGCAAGAGGCACATGACTATGAAGTTAGTAGCTCTGCTACATGGGTAGTCAGGGAGTCCCCAAGGAAGAGACTGGTAGAGTCTTTTTTTTTTTTTTTTTAAAGATTTATTTATTTCATGTATGTAAGTACACTGTAGCTGTCTTCAGACACTCCAGAAGAGGGCATCAGATCTTGTTACAGATGGTTGTGAGCCACCATGTGGTTGCTGGGAATTGAACTCATGACCTCTGGAAGAGCAGTCAGTGTTTTTTTTTTTTTTTTTAATTTTTTTTTTTTAGGGGAGTTAAGAGGGTAGTAGAAGTAGAGAAAGGTAGAGAGAGAGAGGCAGCAAGAGAGCAAGAGGCAAGAGAGAGAGGAATAAGAGGGAAGCAAGAGTAAGAGCAGTCAGTGTTCTTAACCACTGAGCCACCTCTCCAGCCCATGGTAGATTCTTTAGTTAGTCTCCTTACAGTGACTGAGTGGGTGGGTGTGAATGGATGGATGGATGGATGGATGGATGGATGGATGGATGGATGGGTAGGTGGGTAGATGGATGGGTGGGTGGGTGGGTAGATGGGTAGATGGATGGATGGGTGGGTAGATGAGTGGGTGGACTGGTGGGTGGATGGGTGGGTGGTTGTTTTAGTTGTGTTGTAGAAGGATGTAGCTTAGGGACTTGGAATGAAAGGAGAGGTCACAACAGTGATCGTAGTGGTGGGGTTCGAGACGAGGCCTATGAGGCAGAGTCCTTTCTCTACTTGAGGGTACTGAACGGGCCACTATAGATGGAAGCTTGTTATCCCCAGTTAGCAGTTGCTGGTGACTCCTTACCCCTCTCTACTTGGAAGCTAAGAAGTCTCTTCCCTCTAGTTCTCTTCCTTCCAGTCAGACAGATTCTACTTTCTGAAGCTGAGCAGAGTGACAGGGACGGTGCCTCCAGAGGGCTTGGAGCACTGCTACTGTCCAGCCTCTTCAGGCAGCTCGAAGCCCTTGCCTCTGTGTTTCCTCCCACTACTCTGGATCTCACCTGCCATTATTCAATCTCTTGCTTCCTTGTCAGGATACCCAGAGCCAGAGGTGACCTGGTACAAGGATGACATAGAACTGGACCGTTACTGTGGCTTGCCAAAATACGAGATCACTCATCAAGGCAACCGTCACACCCTGCAGCTGTACAGGTGAGGGAGAGGGGCCGGCCTGGCTCTCTGCCCTCGTGAGGGCCCTGCGCTGGATCCTGCCATCAGACATGGAGTCAGCTGGGTGGAATGCCCAGGCACTCTCTGGAGTTAGAGGGCAGGGCTCTGCTACTGAGTTGATCTACCTGGTGAACTGTGCTTTCTGCCAGTGTCTGGGATCTCCCCAGGCCAGGGCAGACGTGCTCTGACAGCCACAAGTGAGTGCAACCAGAGGAGGCCCTGACCCTCAGAAACCTTTTCCATGAGGTCAGCAGCCAGGAAAAGCAACAGTGCCGTCATTACTACTCTCGGGGCTGTGCTGATCACCTGCTTCTGAAGGAAGCTCTTCTGGGCCCCGAGTCTAATCCCTCCTGGGACAGCATGACCTTGGTCAGCTGCCCTCTTGTGGCCTCAGTTTCCTCCATTGTAACTGAGGAAATCCATGATGCCTAAGGTAGGGCAGGACTTGGATTGGGAGGGAGCCTGTGGTCAGGGCCAGAGTCTCTGGCTGTGGGGAGGAGGGCTCTCACCTCCCGGGGCGGGGGAGAGATGGCGCCTCATGCTCCTACCTCTAGGTGTCGAGAAGAAGACGCTGCCATCTACCAGGCCTCTGCCCGGAACACCAAGGGCATCGTGTCCTGCTCGGGGGTCCTCGAAGTGGGGACTATGACGGAGTACAAGATTCATCAGCGTTGGTTCGCCAAGTTGAAGCGCAAAGCTGCAGCCAAGATGAGGGAGATTGAGCAGAGTTGGAAGCATGGGAAAGAGGTTTCAGGAGAGGCTGACACGCTTCGCAAGATCAGCCCCGACCGCTTCCAAAGAAAGCGCCGACTGAGTGGAGCGGAAGAGGCGGTCCTCTCCGCGTCAGGCCGCGAAATGGAGGAAGGGTCCTCTGCAGCTTGGCCGGAAGGAGAGACTGAGTCTGCTCAACACCCAGGTTTGGGTTTGATCAACAGTTTTGCTCCTGGAGAGGCACCCACCAATGGGGAGCCTGCCCCAGAAAACGGGGAAGACGGAGAGCATGGCTTGCTGACGTACATCTGTGAGGTCATGGAACTGGGGCCTCAGAACACCCCTCCAAAGGAGTCTGGGGCTAAGAAGAAAAGAAAAGATGAGAAGTCTAAACCAGGAGAGCAGAAGCCAGAGTTAGAAAAGGCAGAAGGAAGCCAGTGTTCTTCAGAAAACGGCACCCCCAGTACAGACAAACCCAATTCCAGTAGAAGGGAGAAGTCTATGGATACGCAGCCAGCTCAGACCCAGCCCAGAGGCAGGGTAGCACGGGGGCCTGGGCCTTCTGGGATAGAAAGCACTAAGAAGACATCCTCTGTCCTGGGCATTCAAGACAGGGTCCAGGATGTCCCAGCCCCTGCCCCAGCCCCGGCCCCGGCCCTGGCCCTGGCCCCGGCCCCAGCCCCTGTCCCAGTCCCTGCACCCACCCCTGTTCCAAGTCTCAGCTCAGAGCAGGTGTATTTCTCCCTGAAGGACATGTTCATGGAGACTACCCGGGCAGGCAGGTCCCAGGAAGAGGAAAAGCCTCCACCTCCACGTACCAGATTAGTTGGAGAGAGTCCCCCAGGGCAGGTACCTGTCAAGGCTGGAGCGGGGAAGGTACCTACGGTCTCCAGCCAGCCCACCTCTTCCGTGGTGCCCCCGCCCATTAAGCCTTTGAACAGGAAGAGATTTGCCCCTCCTAAATTCAAAGTGGAGTCAACTACCACCTCTTCCTCAAGTCAGACTCCAGAATCTATGGCCCAGAGCTTAGGGAAGGCTCTACCTCCAGCCTCTACCCAGGTCCCAACACCCCCTGCCCGACGGAGACACGGCACCCGAGATAGCCCCTTGCAAGGACACACAAGCCACAAGACTCCGGGAGAGGTAAGTGTGGATATTGAGTGGTTAGAGGTTGCTCTGGGAAACTGACCTCATGGAAACTCTTGCTGTAAGGGCTTGGCAGCTTGTGAGTGGTGGGCTATTTATAGAAGGGGTGGGGAAGGGATGAAGTGCCAGCCGGGAGCAAGGGGCCGCGGGCATGGCCATATTCCAGATAGGAGCATCTAAGCAGCCTAGCCTGACTATGTCTCTTTTTGTCTGAGAGAATAGACAGATTCCTGGCCCAGGGAAGAGGGGGAAAATACTGTTCTCTGGGAGGGAGAAGAGGGATAAGTAGTTATGCGGAAGCTTCAGTGCTTCATGAGGGAAATGGGAGTGTTCTGGAGTATGTAGCAGTATACGCGATGCTCGCTGGAAGACTTAAAAATACTGTATGTTGCCGGGTGGTGGTGGCTCACGCCTTTAGTCCCAGCACTTGGGAGGCAGAGGCAGGCAGATTTCTGAGTTTGAGGCCAGCCTGGTCTACAGAGTGAGTTCCTAGACAACCAGGGCTATACAGAGAAACCCTGTCTCGGAAACAAAACAAAACAAAACAAAAAACAAACAAACAAACAAAAACCCCAAAAAACCAAAAAACAAAAAACTGTATGTTAGCAGGGCAGTGGTGGTGCACACCTTTAATCCCAGCACTTTGGAGGCAGAGGCAGGTGGCTCTCTGAGTTCCAGGACAGCCAATGCTACACAGAAATCCCCTGTCTTGAAAAACCAGAAAAAAGGAAAAAACTGTACATATTAATCCAAGCACTTGGGAGACTTAGGCCAGAAGAGTGAGTCAAGGTCTAGGACATGGAGCAAGACCTTGTTTCAAAACAAAATCACCCCCAGGACCCGCAAAACTGAATGTCTAAGAAGTACTGTTTTACTCTGGCTTTACTTAAGGTTTTGGGATGTGGCATATCTATGTACCTGGCTGATAGCCCTTAGCAAGGTGTGATCGTGGGCTAGTAGTAGTCAAAATAGTAACTCATACCCGCACTGCAGACCATTACAAGAACTGTGTGATTGGTAGGCATGGTAGGTGTACATGAACTTAGTGTGGTGGCATAAGATGTACTACGGTGGCAGGTGGGGGTAAGCTGGGAAGAGGAAGGAGTCCATCCTTTCTAGGGCCAAGAGGAAAATGTGTTTGTGTGAAGGAGGCAGATGCAGATGGGGTTAGCAGCATAGACCAAGGATCAGGGTGCAGAGGACGAGAGGGGCTAGGGTTTCATGCTCCAGGTAGAGGGAGGGAAGGTTCCCCTAGGGTTAAAGTTAACGCTTTGGTTAGTGTTAGCATGTTAGCATTCCTTCCAGGCTCTGCTCAACAGTTACCTGGCAATAGCCAGGTAGGCCTGGCTTGCTATAAAAGGACTGTTTGTCCCTTCCCTCTCTTTCTGACTCTTTTCTCTCTCTGATTCCTTTCTCTGTCTTTCTCCTTCCCCCCTCCCCCTTTCCCTTCTCCTTGTGTTCCTGGCTGCCCACTTCTCTTTCTTCTCCCCTTTCTCTCTCTGTCCTTCTCTGTCCCCTCTCTTCCTCTGCCTCTACTCCCTTCTCAACTCCCCTTCCCACGCCCCCAAATAAACTCTGTTCTATACTAGAATAGAGTTCTATTCTAGTCTATGACTGGTCCCTCAGTGGGGAGGGATGCCTCAGCATGGGCCCACTAAGGCACCCCCTCCCGCCACACCATACCCCACTTTACAAAACACATCCTTGGCCTTACAAAACTTACATCAGTCAGGAAGAGGGAAGATAGTATTCTGATGTATGTGGGTGGGATAGGATAAGTGGGGCACATTTATAGTAAGAATATCTCACTGTTTATCAGAAATTTCAGTTTCATTGTGCTCCATAGTTCTCTCTGCTAGATGCAATGGTGATACCCTCTGACTTGGGCGGGAACTAAGCTGAGATTGTTTCTCAGGGTAGAAGAAGCCCAGAGTGCTGGCTCCCTCCATGAGCTGAGGCTGTCTGTGGGAAGGAGTGTTTCACAGGCACGTGGGCAGGACAGACGGTTGGAACTGTGAAGGGAAACACACGAGGGAACATTGATTCAGCAGCTTAAGGCAAGATGGGGAGGAGGGAGTTTGGTAGATAATGGAGATGGACTTCCCCACAAAGAGAGAACCTTCAAGAGGGAAGAAAGACCCCTGGGCTCAGGGGTGACTGCGCTGTGGTTTTATTTCAGTGCTCTGGTTCGGCTGTGGGAAGAGTACATCAGAGGGCTTTGGAGTGGGACGAATCTCAAAAGCCTCACACCACACTCTGCGTCTTTTGCCTACCTTGATTTCAGTTCCTGGTGACATCAGCTCCCAGTGGCTCTAGGAAAGCTTGCTAGGACTACTCTATGTCCCCCAACAGCCACAGGCTGCACAACAGCTTTCCAGAGAAATGACCTTTGGTGGCCCCAAGGGAGCTCGTTTAGGAGGTGATCAATCAGGCTAGCTGCCAAGTGTGTGAGTGAACCTGGCTTCTCTGCCCTTAAGGGTGGGAACCCCACACCCAGGTGGCTGTACCCTCCTGGCAGGCCTAGGGGCAGATGTGCCAGCTCACCCCTGCCTTGGGTGGGGACACTGCAGGCAGCTCAGGCACCTCAGAAGCTGAGTCTGGTTCTACTTCTACCACAACCATGTTTGGCTTTTATTTTATGTCTATATTTTTGGTAAGCTTTAAAAAAATTAAATGTTTGTGTGAAAAATGCATTTAACATGTAGATAGATATGTATTTTACTTATTTGTTCACGTGTGAGTATGTATGTGTGTGCAATGGATTTGTCACCAAGTGTGTGGACATGAGGGGACAACTTATAGGAATTGGTTCTCTCCTTCTGCTGTGTGGGCCCCAGGGAGGGAACATCAGATCCCTGATCTGGGGTTATGGACAGTTCTGAAACCCAAGTCCAGGTCTTTTGTAAGAGCAGCAAGTTTGCTAGGTGTGGTGTCGCACACCTTTGATCTCAGTGCTTGGGAGACAGTGGCAGGTGGATCTCTGTGAGTTGGAGGCCAGCCAGGACTACAAAGAGAGACCCTGTCTCAAAAAACAAAAACAAAGCAGTATTTTAATCATTGAGCTGTCTCTCTAGCTCTTTATTTCCACTTACCACTACTACTATAATTATTGCGCGCGTTCGCATGTGTGTGTGTGTGTGTGTGTGTGTGTGTATGTGCGTGTGTGTGTTTTGGGGGGTAGTTCATCTTACAGTGTATGTTTAGGACAGAGAATAACTCCAGGAGCTGATTTTCTCCTCTCACTGTGGGAACAAGGGATTGAACTCAGGTCATCAAGCACACCAGGCTCTTTTATCTGCTCAGCCATCTTGCTGTCCTAATGTAGTTTTGTATACTGCATATATATATGTATGTATATATGCACATATATATATGTGTGTGTATATATATATACATATGTGTGTGTGTGTGTGTGTATTTCATGAGCATTTCTCCATGGTTTTAAAAATTCCACATGATTATATCTTTGATGCCATAGCAAGAACATTTTAAGCACTTCTTCCACCTGCACAGGTGTGAGAGACCTGAGTGTGACTCGTCTCTCTTTAAAAATTAAAAAACAGTATTTATATGAATGAGTTTTTTTCCTGAGGATCCCCTGGAACTGGGATTACAGTGGCTGTGAGCCACCATGTAGGTGCAAGGGCAGCTATCTCTCCAGACCTCTGAGCTTATCTCCTGATAAACCCTGTAGGTCCTGAGAAATGGTCACCCCAAGGGGTGGGAACTCCTGCCTCACGTTAGGCCTGTGTCCTCTGGGGTGTACAAGAACGGATCTCCTGAGGGTGAAGATTTCTACTGAATCAAGGGATGGTCCACATTGACACTAGTGATAAGTGCAAAGACGATACAGTGGCTAATAACTGCCAGGCTCTGAGGCGGAGCAGGAGTGCTACCATCTCAGGTTTCAATGGGAAAGACATCTGAGAAGAGGCCAGACCTGTTTAGCATGATAGATTTGTAACTAGTGATATAGCGTTAGAGGAAAATATTGAATGAAATTATTTGAAATGGAAAACAATACCATAACATCTTCAGATACAAAGAAACCACATGCAAGGAAGGAGGGTGCCATTATAGGAAGAGCAAACAGAATGAAACTAGGGTGGTGAGGTACCATGCTCACAAAGCCGCAGAACACCAGGAGCTTCTCCGCACGTTCTTCCCTCCTATGGCTTGTATTCTGGGCCCTGTCTCCCTACAGCACTAAGGTTTGGATGAGGCAAAGGAGAGAACTGGGACTTCCTGAGTACCATCTTCCATTAGTGCTGGGTTAGGTAGTTCAGACCGACCTCACGCTTCAGCAAAGCCAGGAAATCAGAGCAAGACATGACAAGCATCTTCTTGAAAGCACCAGAGAGCTAACAGAGCGGGAATTTAGTGGGCCGGGTTCTGAGAGGAGACTGAAACCAGGAGTGCTGAGCCCAGACGCTCGCTCGCTTGAGAGATGGCTCAGTGAGTAAAGAGCTTGGCTATGGCCATGCAAGGGCCCGTGTTTAATTCCGCAGTTCTCATGGAATGCTGGGCAGGCGTACTGTCTGCCTGTACTCACAGTACTGAGGAGGTGGAGACGGGACTCCCAGAGCCTCAGTGACTCTAACTTGCTGCAGTCCTCTTATCTCAGCTTCCCAAATGCTGGGTGGGATTGTGTGGGTGCTTAGGATGCCTGTTTTTTTGTTTGTTTTGTTTTTCTTTTTTAAAAAATATTTTATTTATTAAATTATTATATATATATATGATGAGTGCACTATAGCTGTCTTCAGACACACCAAAAGAATGCATCAGATCCCATCATTACAGATGGTTGTGAGCCATCATGTGGGTGCTGGGAATTGAACTTGGGACCTCTAGGAAGAGCACTCAGTGCTCTTAACCACTGAGCCATCTCTCCAGCCCCTGTTTTTTGTTTTTGTTTTATTCTTTTCAAATTATTTCATAAAAGTATTTCATATATAATATTTAGCACCAATCTAAGATAAGTAGTAAAACTAAAATACTTTCTGAGTTCAAGAAGGTAAAAGGGTGAGGTCGGAAACCTCAGCAAAGAACTAGCTACTATAAACAGTAGCACAGGGCTGGGATGTGACTCAGTTAGTAGAGGCCTTGTCCTGCCCTGCCCAGTATACAGGAAGGCCCGGGTGAGATTCTCACTACCATATAACTGGGTGTGGTGGCTAATGCCTATAATCCTAACACTCTGCAGGGAGAAGCAGTAGGATCAGAAGTTCAAGGCTATCCTTGACTTCATAGAGAGTTCTAGGCCAGCTTGGGAGGCATAAGACACTATCTCAAAAAAGAAAAGAAAATCCAAATGCCCCTAGAAAGGCCTTGAGAAATGGGCCAACAGGCAACTACAACCTCAGAGGCTGGAATGGAAGTTACAGTACTACAAAGGCACCCGCTGAGACTCTTCTCTGCTGTGAGGTCGGGGGTCTGAGGGGAAAGACAAGTAAGTTCTCATGGGAAAACACTGAGTTAGAAGTCAGGCAGCTCTGAGAGTGTTTCTCCTGAGCCCTGTCTCCCTCCCAGCCTGATGTTGAGAGCAGAGGCTGTGATGAGCCTGCGTCTCCCTGTGCTAACTCTCTTCAGGTTCTAGGGTGTGCCCTGGTCATTCATACTGACCTCTGTATGAACAGTTCACGAGACCTCTGGGTATGCTGCTGGGAGAGAGCTCATGGCTGAGGGGCTGTGTCAAGTGTGCCACCTCTGACCTGCTGGCATCTGCCCCTTTGGCTATCTTACTGGTTAGATCTGGCTGCCAGCTGAGGACATGGCCCTCTAGGTCAGACCTGAGGCTAGGTCCCCCTTGTGACCATGGTGACATGGTGGCAGAAACCAGATGTCTAGAACCTTGAGGGAAGAAAATGTTCTCTGTGTTTACAGGACCATGGCTCGAAGCTCTGATGAGGGGTTTTGTTTGTTTTCCTTCAACTCTCTTCTTTGTCCAAGGCAAGGCTCACGGGTGAAATTATATAGCAGAGCTGAGTAATGAAATTCCAGAGACCTAGGGACCTAGAAAGTCCTATGGAGATCATGAAAAAGGAGTGGCTTGAAGAATGGACCGCTGAGACTCATGAATAACCTGACTTCATAAACGCTACACATTTTAAAACTTGTATGAGATTGGCCGTAGCTGGGACCATCATTCCAGTATCAGGCTAGCCACTTGCGTGGAACATGCAAAGGACAGATCCAAATACTACAGAAAAGGCCTTGAAAATGGGCAGACACAAAAACTACAACATCAGAGGCTTGCAACTACCTTTGACTCTCACTCTAGGGGATCCAGGGTCATGTCTATCATTTACCACATCTCCAACTTCTGGAAACTGTTCCTCCTCCTAGCCATACCTAGGTCCTTTGTTTGTTTTGTTGTTTTGAGACAGGGTCTCACTATGTTACTCTGAATGTCTTAGAACTCATTATGTAGACCATGGGGGGCCTAAAACACAAAAATCAGGGCCTGGAGAGAGATGGTTCAGCAGTTAAGAACACTGACTGTGCTTCCAAAGGACCTTGGTTCAATTCCGAGCACCCATATAGCAGCTTACAACTGTCTGTAATTCCAGAATCTGACATTCTCACTCAGACATATATAATGTACATTAAAAAGAAAAAAATACCAAAAGTCAGAAAACTCAGAAATCTACCTGCCTCTGCCTCCCAAATGCTGGGATCAGAGGCCTGTACACCACATCTAGATAAATAACATGCATTATATGTGAGCAAATATAAAATACATCTAGGCTTGGCATGGTGAATTTGAGGCTAGCCTGGTCTACATGTGAGTTCAGGGCCATTTTGGGTTAGGTGGTGCTATGATTTAAAAAGAAAAAAGCAAGCAGAGAGTAAGATTCTGTCACCATTCTCTGCAGCAGGGCCGCCTTCCAGCTGTTTAGGAGAAAAGAGGAGTAAGAAGGAAAACACGTGATGCTTAGCCAGGGATTAAAGTTATTGGATAAGATTTACAGAAATATATACACAAAAGAGCTTAATTCCAGTCATTATGATCAGATAAAAAAGTTAAATTTGATAAGTTAACTGCCATTGACAAATGCTGTAAAAGCTGCCACTGCAAATCGATCAGCTTTCTAGAAACATGCGTCAGACCGTCTCAGTTACGCTGGGCCAGATGTCTCTGATGTGAGTGTGCTCAAAGCAAGGCTGGAATTTCTGCACGTGTGTGCGGCAAACAGAAGAAAAGGTAGACAATGTTGCCTTGAAACAAAAGATTAAAATCGCCTTGTTATTTTAAATGATAAAGAAAAAGAAAGTTTAAAGCTCACCATGATCTACAAGGAGACACAGATTTGCAAGAAGCTAGGAGACAAATACCAGGAACTTCTCTTTTTCTTTCTTTTTTTTTAATTGGAGAAAGAGGAATGTTAGCTACGGAAAAATACTAGTTCCAACAGTTTCTAAAGAAAGAGGAGGAAGTCTAGAATATACTCCAAAGAGCAAAAAATCTTTCTTGTTTGATGCAAAGACAATGACCATGTACCTGGGCGAGAAGGGGATAATGTTATGGTATCATCACAGTAGAAGGCACTGTGGTGGAAAACAAACAGAAAAGCCAGGTAGCAGTCCAAAGGGGACTCATGGCAGCTATTGGGGGGTGGGGCTGGGACTGCTGAAGATGGAGAGAAATATCATGGAAAGTAATCTTGGGAAATAATGAGGTGGGGAGGGGATTGGGGGGGGGGGAGAAAAGAGTGCATCAGAGAGGCCAGAGAATGAGTGGACCTTTATTCTCTGAGAATTTAAGCAGGAAGAGGTGAGACAGGATGAAAGTAAAAACTGCTGATGTTGTTTGTAATGGAGAAGCTTATCTGATACCACCCGGGTTTGCTCCACACAATTAAAAATTAGATTTATTATGCACATGTGAATGCTTTGCTTACATTTTGTATTGCACCATGTGTGTGCCTGATGACCACAGAGTCCGAAGAGGGCAGTGGTGGCACACGCCTTTAGTCCCAGCACCTGGGAGGCAGAGGCAGGCAGATTTCTAAGTTTGAAGCCAGCCTGGTCTACAGAATGAGTTCCAGGACAGCCAGGGCTACACAGAGAAATCCTGTCTCAGAAAGAAAAAAAGAAAAAAGAAAAAAGAAAAAAGAAAAAGAAAAAAAAAAAGAAATATGTTGTTGGGACTGGAGAAATTGCTAAATTGCTTGCCACACAAATATGAGTACCCTAGTTCAATTTTCAGTGCCCACTTAGAACTGCTGGGCATAGTGTCATATGCTGGTAATCCCAGCCTGGGGGAAGCAGAGCCGTGGATTCTTGGAGTTCACTGGTCATTCGGTGAGCCCAGGTCCAAGTAAAAGACCCTGCCTCAAAAATCAAGGTAAAAGTTCCTAAGGGACCATACCCTAAGTTGGCTTATGGCCTATGTGTGCACCTACACACACACACCTGTGCACATACCTATGCACACCATTCACAGAAATATATTGTTTGATCACACATTCTATTTCTTGGAAGGCTCTGCCCTTGTAGACATGTAGAGAAGTATTCATTCATCGACCATATATTTGTTGGTCTCTAACTCTAACCTTGACCTCTACTGGATCGTCTTTATAGCGAAGGCCTGTGGATTAGTAAACGGATATGCACATAGGGTAAATAATTGCCACAAAGTATGAGGGTGTGAGGACGTCTGTTCGCTGTGTGCATAGGATATGAAGTCACTAATGCTTTAGAGGGTTGTGAGAAGAAGGTCTACGGTCCTCAGAGGAGAGAGGAACCATGAATAAGATATTCGGGGATGAGAGCGGTTTTCCAGGTATGCAAGGATCAGGATCAGTATGTCTGACAGAGAAAAGACATGCAGAGCAGTTACAGTCAGTACAGTAAGTTAGTGTTAGGTTGAGGGACCAGAGAGATGAACCCAGAGATACTGGGACTCTTGTTCAAGTTAGACCTCATTTATCACATAAGAGTTTATCTTACTTCTACTTTTTTGAGACAGGGTCTCACTGTGTAGCTCTGGTTGTCTTGGAATTGACTCTGTAGACCAGGCTGGCTTTAAATTCATGCCAATCCACCTGCCTCTGTCTCCTAAATGCTGGAATTAAAGGCATGCTGTGCCACCATGCCCAGCTGAAGAGTTAATTTTTTAATTTTCATCTTATATTAAATTTTTGATGAGTATGTGTCATGTGTACATAATATAAAATGAAAAGATACATAAGAGGACTGGAGTGATGGCTCAGTGGAGAGATGGCTCAATGGAGATTGGCTTAGGAGTGTTCTTATAGAGGCCCAAGTTCAGACCCCGGCATATACACTGGGCAGCCCACCTGTAACCCTGACGCCCTCTTCTGGATGTCTTAGGCATTCCACTCAAGTGCACATAACCATATACAAATACATCTTGGTTGTCAAAGAGAAATTAAAGAACATTTAAGTTAAAAATTCTTGGGGGCTGGTGAGATGGCTCAGTGGGTAAGAGCACTGACTGTGTTTCCAAAGGTCCTCAGTTCAAATCCCAGCAACCACATGGTGGCTCACAACCACCCGTAATGAGATCTGATACCCCCTTCTGGTGAGTCTGAAGACAGCTACAGTATACTTACATATAATAGTAAATAAATCTTTGGGCAGGAGCAAGCAGGGACTGAGCGAACAGAGTTGACCAGAATGAGCAGAGGTCCTAAAAATTCAATTTCCAACAACCACATGAAGGCTCACAACCATCTGTACAGCTACAGTGTACTCATATACATAAAGTAAGTAAATAAATCTTTTTATAAAAGTTAAAAATTCTTCATTTAGACTACTGATATTCATCAAATATGAATATTTCCCCCATAGTCATACCACCCATTCAAAAGTCTGCATTTAGTGAAGAAACTACATTTTATATATTTTGGATACATAGAATTTAAACATTGATATTCTATTGTTGAGATAGGGTCTCACTCTGTAGCCTTAGTTGGCATGGAACTCTCTCTATAGACCAGGCTAGACTTGGTTGTAGAGACTCAACCTCTGCCTCCAGAGTGCCAGGAGAAAAGGCATTTGCTACCATACTTCATTTAATTTTTGTTTGTTTGTTTGAGGTTTTTTTTTTGTTTGTTTTGTTTTTGTTTTTTTGTTTTTTTGTTTTTTTGGTTTTCTTTTGAGACAGGATTTCTCAGTGTAACAAGCCCTGGCTGTTCTGGACTGGCTTTGTAGACCAGGCTGGTCTTGAACTCCCAGAGATCAGCCTGCCTTTGCTGGGATTAAAGGTGTATGCCCTAGGTCTGGCATTTTGTTTGTTTTAAATGATTTTAACAATTATTTTTAGTTGTGTGTGTATGTAGGTATGTGTTCATGAGTGTAGGTATACTGGAGGCCAGAGGCATTAACTTCCCTGGAGATGTAGTTATGGGTATTTTTGAGTCACTCCATGTAGTGCTGGGAGCCAAACTCAGGTTTTCTGCAAGAGCAACAAGGAGCAACAGTGCTGTCAACCATTGAATCATTTCTGCAGTCTTTAATGTTTTTCTTTTAAAAACAGAACAACATAGACTTATTATTACTAAGGAGCAGCGAGACAGAACTCCTACAGTAGAAGGTTCTCCAAGGGCAGACTTTCAGTTGTTTGACTTTTGTTTCTTTATGATGAGCAATGGCAGTGATGCCTCCTCCTGACCTCTGTTCTGTTTCTCTACTATCTCATAGTAGAGAGTTTTATTTCTAAATGATGATCATTGTATAGTTAGATCTCTCTCCCTCACACGAATGCACATGCTACTTATTTTCAGACCAGCTCTTCCTGTGTGGCTCCAGCTGGCCTGGGATTCACTAAGCAGAGATCTGTTTGCCTCTGCTTTAGAGTGGGAGATCGGAGGTTTGGGACAATCATGCCTGCCTGTTTGTTTTTGAAATAGGGTCTCAAGTATCCCAGACTGCCCTTAAACTAGGTGTGTAGCTGAGGAGAACTTGAACTTTTGATTCTTCTCCGCTAACTCCTGGGGCTAGAATTAAGAGGCATCACCATACCTGGATAATATGGTGCTGGGCACGGAACCCAGGGCCTTGGCTGTGCCCTTCCTGGAGCATTCTGCTCTTTGAGCTATGTCTACAGCCTGGCTCGTGGCTTGCTCTTAAGAGTGACATCATCAGAGAGCTTATTCCACCTGCCGTATTCCTGCCTCATTTGTTCATACCGTCTGTGCTGCTGAGCGCTCAAGCATGTCCCACTGACGTTCTGAAAAGTCCTCTGAAAAGTCCACACGGCCTTAGTCTTGGTCCCAGGATTCCATGTTCATATAAGATAAATACATTTGGTGCTTCCCACTGTTTGTTTGTTTGTTTGTTTTCTCAAGACAGAGTTTCTCGGTGTGGCCCTGACTGTCCTTGAACTCACTCTGTAGACCACCTGCCTTTGCCTCCTGAGTGCTGGGATTAAAGATGTGAGCTGGCTTCACACTTTATTTTAGTTAATTATTATCCCCCCTCCATAGTGTGTGTGTGTGTGTGTGTGTGTGTGTGTGTGTGTATGTCTCCGTGTGTGTGTGTGTGTGTGTATGTGTGTGTGTATGTCTCTGTGTGTGTGTATATCTGTGTCTGTATGTCTGTGTGTGTGTTTATGTCTGTATGTGTGTGTGTGTGTCTGTGTGTATGTGTTTATATGTGTGTCTGTGTGTGTCTCTCTGTGTATATCCATGTGTATGTCTGTGTTGCGTCTTTGTATGTGTGTCTGTGTATGTGTGTCTATATATGTATGTCTGTGTGTGTCTGTGTGTCTGTATGTATCCATGTGTGTATGTGTCTGTGGGTGTGTATGTCTGTGTATATGTCTGTGTGTGTGTTTATGTCTGTATGTGTGTGTGTGTGTCTGTGTGTATGTGTTTATATGTGTGTCTGTGTGTATGTGTGTGTGTGTGTGTGGGTGTGGGTGTGTGTGGGTGTGTGTGTGTGTGTGTGTAGGTCTGAAGACAGCTTTGGGGAGTTGGTCTTGCCTTCTGTCCTGTTGAACTAGGTTCATTCTGGCTTTCTGCCCTACTCGCAGCACAAGTGCTCTTACTCTGGGAGCCGTCCACTGTTGTTCTTTAAGGGTGGCTAGCTGATGCTGTGGTGAGAAGTGAGAGGGCAGCCTAGTGTGTGGGAACCTAGCACAGTGCTCCACATCAGCAAGTGTAGAGAGACACCGGAGGGTGTCATTCAGAGTTCTCCGACTCTGGGTTTGAATGACGCCCTGTTATTTCCACATGCCTGGTAATTCTGCCAGATGCTATCCTTGAAGCCATTATCAACACACATTGTGACATTCTCTCAATTTACTGTAATTCTAAGTCAGGTGTTACATACGAGAAAGACAAGTCAGCCTGGTGGTTTGTGCCTGTAATCCCAGCACTCAGGAGGTTGAGGCAGGAGGATGAAGGCCTGCCTCAACTACAGAGTGAGTTTGAGACTAGCCTGTGCTGCATATAACCCTGTTTGAACCCCCTGCTGTCTACCTCCCAAAAGATAGAAAGGAAGGAGAGAGGGAGGCAAGGAGGAAGGAAGGAAAGGAAGGAAGACAGACAGATAGGAGGAGGTTAAGAGGGGAGGCAAATGGAGGTTCTGGGAGCCCTGGGGCAATGACAATATCCTCCACATGATAGAGGAGTCACTTGGCAGGATCAGTCACAGTCTCTCAAGACAGGCAGGTTGCTTCAGGGAGAGGTCAGAAGGCCAGATGGGCCTGGGTTCTTGATATTTTTTAATCTAGTTTCTGGGATCAGTACTGGGGCTTTGAGTTCTTTTGGGTTCTCAGCATGACTGAGGAACCCTGTGGCAAGATTTTCTGCAGAGCAGCCCTGGATGCAATCAGGGAAAACTGGGGTGCCAACTGCACAGAGACCAACATGCGCAGTTAAGGCTGTGCTTTTAACCATGTGTTTTCAGGCTCTGGAGTCCCCAGCAGCCCTGGCTCCTTCTGTGTCTGCCAGCAGCAGCTCCGATATTGTCTCAGTAGATCACAGCAGCTCTGGAAATCAAGGGGTCACGGTGCCCATGGATATGGAAACTCAGGAAGATAGGAGGACGCTTGCTGATGGGAGAACCGGAAGCAGGGAGAAAACACACACAGATGGAAAGCTGCAAGCGGATGGGAGGACTCAGGGAGATGGAGCACACACTTCGCCGAGGACACAGGCAGATGAGAAGGCACCGATGGACATTGTGATACAAGGAAGTGAAAGACCACAGTCAGACAGGAGTTCATGGAAGGATTTGGTGACACAGAGAAGAGCGGATACGCAGGTAGGACAGACGCAGGCAGGTGAGAAGTGGCAGCAAGACCCAAGAGAAGCAAGGATACAGGAAGAAAAGGAGACACAGTCAGCGGGCAGCATTCCCACAGCCTTCGAAACCCAATCAGAGCAGCCGTCTGTGGCCAGCCTCAGCTCACTGCCAGGAGCTCTCAAACTCTCATCATCAGAATGCTCTAGAGAGCCCCAGGCTATAGAATGTATTGAGAAGAGCACAGAAGCATCTTGTGTCCAAGAACAATCTGGCAGGATGCTGCGGTCTGAAGAGCCAGCCTTCAGAAGCCATGAGGACATGCTGCTAGGCCCCCCACCAGGGAACTATACGTACCCACCACAGTTGCCTCCTGAGGGGAACCCAGAGCATTTGGGAGGAGAAACCCATCAGAGGCCAGAGTGGTTAGGTAAGGCCAAGCAAGAGGACAGCCTGTCTCAGTGCCCCAAGAAGGAGCAGCCCCAGGAGACCCTGTATATGGATCTCTCTGGTGGGCATTCAAATAGCTTGAGTCAGGAAGTGCCCAGCATGCCTTCTCTTCCTGGGACGGGCCTAACCAATAGTCTGCAAGAGGAGCTACCCAGCACCACAGCTTCTCAGCCTATAAGCACCGATGTCCCCCTTCCCTCCAGGGACCAGGACTTGCTGAGTTCTGCTCCCACTCTGCAGCTGGGGCCAAGGTCCCCCACTCAGAGTCACCCACCAGAAGCCATGGCTACTAGTAGTGAGGGAGCCTGTGCCAAGGAGCCAAATGTGGACGGGAGGTCCTCAGGTACACGGAGCTGTGACCCTGGCCTAATCGATTCCCTGAAGAACTACTTGCTTCTGCTGCTGAAGCTATCCAGTCCAGAGACAAGTGAAGCCAGGGCAGAGTCCCAGGAAGTGACTGCCACCGGAGGCTTAACTTCCTCCTCCACTCTGGTCCCCACCATGGAAGTGGCTGGGCTGAGTCCCAGGACATCGAGGCGCATCCTGGAACGCGTGGAGAACAATCACTTAGTGCAGAGTGCACAGACCCTGCTGCTGAGCCCCTGCACCTCCCGCCGCCTTACTGGCCTCCTGGACCGAGAGGTACAGGCTGGCCAGCAGGTCCTGGCTGCTGCCCAGTGCTCCCGGGGCCCATGCCCCAGCCCTCTCACCATCCCTGCCATTGTGGTGGGTGAGGAAGGATCTGCAGCTGGTGAGGGAGAGGATTCCAGGGAGAGGACTTCCCAGGAAAGTGACAAGAAGGGCCTGCTAGAGGAGGTGGATGGGCAAACAGCAGAGAACAGAACCCAGGAGCCCTGCCAAGAAGCAATTCCAGGGGAGGCTTTGACGGGTCTCCCTGCAGCTACACCAGAGGAACTGGCTCTAGGGGCCCGGAGGAAGAGGTTCCTCCCTAAGGTCAGAGCAGAATCAGATGGAGAGGCAAACAAAGCTGAAGAAAGGGAGAGCCCCACGGTTTCCCCCCGGGGACCCAGGAAAGGCCTGACACCTGGGTCACCAGGGACTCCAGGGCGGGAGAGACGTTCCCCTACCCAGGCCAGAAAGGCCAGCATGTTAGAGGTGCCTGGGACAGAAGAGCCTGCAACGGGAGATTTGATCTCCAGACCCAAAGACAGTGGCCTGGACTCAGAACCTGCAGTGGATGAAGTCAAGCAGGAAGCTCTGGCCAAGCCAAGGAAAGCTAAAGACCTGCTAAAAGGTGAGTGTCGGGAGGGGAGGGTGGGAAAGCTGCAGGGAACATAGGACCCCTTGTGAGCGCCACCCCATGATAGGCACCTCCCTGCCAGGAGGCAGTAGTTCCTTTAGGAACAGCACTTTAGGAGCTCTCAGAAAGGCCTGGCTGGTGCTTGTTATCCTTGAGTTCCCCAGGAAGGGAGATGACAGTGGCAGCAGCCGTGGCACTGTGAGTGAGGGGTAAAGGCCTGGGAGAGATCTAGTGATGGGCGAGCTATTGTAGGACCTTCTTTGCTCCCTGAATTCCAGTAACTAAGGCAGGAGACTGAAAGTTCAAGGTCAGCTTGGACTACATAGGGAGACCCTATCTGAAAACCAAATCAAACAAGAACAAAGCATGCAAGTGAAGGCACTTCACTTGCCTCACTTGAAGCTCAGCACAGGCCCCAGCTTCAGGGGCCTCCTGGCCTCACCGTTATTTCTCCCTTTATAGACTTGTTCCAGGGTTATCCCATGGTCAAGGTAGGACTCAAAGGCAGATTCATAGAGATAGTAACAGCAAATGCAAAAGCCTTTCTTTCTTTCTTTCTTTCTTTCTTTCTTTCTTTCTTTCTTTCTTCCTTCCTTCCTTCCTTCCTTCTTTCCCTCCTTCCTTCCTTCCTTCCTTCCTTCCTTCCTTCCTTCCTTTCTTTCTTTCTTTCTTTCTTTCTTTCTTTCTTTCTTTCTTTCTTTCTCTTTTTCTCTCTTTCTCTCTTTGTGTTTGTTTGTTTGTTAAGACAGGGTTTCTCTGTGTAGCCCTGGCTGTCCTGGAACTCACTCTGTAGACTAGACTGGCCTCAAACTCAGAAATCCACCTGCCTTTGCCTCCCAAGTGCTGGGACTAAAGGCGTATGCCACCACCGCCTGGCTGCAAAAGCCTTTCTTGACTGCTTGTCGCTGTTGATGGGCTTAGCCTCAGAGTCCCTGCATCCTGGCTCCCCACCTCCTGCCCTGGTTTAGATGCCTACCCTTGGGGTGGGGGCACAGCTGGGTTTAGAATGTGCTGTTTTCTTTCAGGCTGTTCCCTAAGGATACTCAGGGATCTAGTGGGTGTGGCCAGAGAAAGCAAGGGTGGTAGGGAGTCGGCTTCTGTGTTGTGACAGATGTCCTGTTCTCAGCCCCACAGGTGATCCGGAAAATTCGGGTGGAACAGTTTCCAGATTCCTCTGGTAGTCTGAAGCTTTGGTGCCAGTTTTTCAACATTGTTAGTGACTCAGTCTTGACATGGGCAAAGGATCAGCACCCAGTGGGCGAAGTAAGCAGGAGGTAAGCAGTCTAGAAAGCACTGGCGCCTGACTGGGCTCCCCAGTTACAGTCATGCTGGGGACTGACATTTTGAACCTGTCCCCTCATTTTATCCTCACCCTAGTCCCAGTGAGTGAGTCTTTTATTTCATGTGGAGGTCAGAAAATTGAAACTCAGAGGTCTTAAATCATGGGTCTCAAGTCACACAGCAAGTAAGTGTCACCTGTGTGATTGAGGACCAGTTTCTGACCTGGAACCTCTCACCACCTTCCCAGGGCTCCCAGAGCCTGGGTTCCCAGCAGCCTGTGAGAGTTGGGTCGAAGGCCCTGGGTGATAACCCTCACGAGAAGGGTCTCCACTCTCTGCAGTGCAGGGGATGAGGGGCCAGCGGCCTTGGCCATCGTGCAGGCGTCTCCCATGGACTGTGGTGTGTATCGCTGTACCATCCAAAATGAGCATGGCTCAGCTTCCACTGACTTCTGCCTCAGCCCCGAGGGTGAGTGTCCTATGGATTTTAGCCTGCCTGGCCTTGCATTGTGGGAGGCAGCACTGTGTTGTGCAGGGATGGGGCTCTGCCTGGAGAGACAGCCTGAAGACAGCAGTACTCTCTTTTTCTCCACATAGTATTGTCCGGCTTCATATCCAGAGAGGAAGGTGAAGGTATGTTGGCCCTCTGGTAGGGGGCAAGTCTTCATCCCCAGGCCTGCCCTTTGCAGGGTTTCTGTCCTTAGGGGCTTACAATCCTTCCTAAATCTGCACGCTGTTTCTCTTTGCCTCCAGTTTAAGATATGGCTTGTAAGGGGTGATGGGGGTCTGGTATTTCTAAAGATTGTGGAGGAAGATGAGCTGGGGTGAGGGTGGGGGTGGGGCACTTAGCAGGAGTCAATGCAGCCCTCTGTCCTCATCAAAGTACTTGAAGAGTAGGACAACCACCAAGACCCAGAGTTTCTCACAGTGCTCTGTGGACTTTGGCATTAGTCACAGATAGTCTGCTGCAAGCCCAACAGCTTCTTAGCCCCTTGTTCACACATCCTGAATGTCTAGGAAAGAAGCATGCATTTTCCACAGCTCTTCGGATATATAACCTCAAGCTGGCTCTTTGTTTCAGAGTCAGCATTTCACTGTGTAGCCCTAGTTGCCCTGGAACTCATTATGTAGACCCGGTTGGTCTCAAACTCACAGAGATCCACCTGCCTCTGCCTCCTAAATGCTGAGATTAAATGTGTGTGCCACCATGCCTGGCTACCCCCAACATTTGACAAACACTTCAAGGGTTTGCCTATTGGAGGAGAGTTTGCTGTAAAGTCTCTGTGTTCAGTTGTCTGGTAGCATTTAATCTATCACACTGAACCACATCTGGGCTAGGCATGGAGGTGCATGCCTAGCCCAGCACTTTGAGCCAGAATCTAGAGAATTATCATATATTTCAGGCCAGCATGATCTACATAGCGAAATTACAACCCATCCCAGTCTATAGAATGAGACCCTGTCTCAACAACAACAAAATCAAAGAAACTAAAACCTCAACCAGATCAAGAACTTAGGAATTCTTTAATATCACCCAATGTCCACTTTCCCCAGTGGTGTTCATGCATCTGTTTGAGTCAGGAGCCACTAGTTAATTAGTCTGATATGTCTCCTATGTTGTCTAATATGTTATTGTTCCTCCCCCCTTGCTTGTTTTCTCTCTTGGCTTTCATTTGTCGAAGTCTCTCCCTCTCCCTCTCTCTCTCTCTCTCTCTCTCTCTCTCTCTCTCTCTCTGTCTCTGTGTGTGTTTGTGTGTGCTATACATTTGTGTAGATGCTAGTGATCAACTTTAATGAGTATTGCTTCTCAGGAATATTGCTCTTTTTGACATAAGCTTACTCACTGAGACCTGAGTCTATCCAATTGGGTAAACCCCAGGGCTCTTCCTGTCTCTGCGTCTCCAGTGCTAGAATTTACGGTGGCATACCATGACTGGTGACTGAAGTCAGGCCCTCCTGCTTTAGTGGCAAGCACTTAATGGACTGAGCCATCTTCCCAGCCCCTGTGGAATGTCTCATAGTCTAGCTCCTGTTCACTCTGTCCTCATGTACCAAATCCTTCCAACCATATGCTTCTTCCAAACTGATAATTAGAGTAGAAAGTTGCTTCAGACACAGGGGTGATGCTGCTTTTGCTTTGTTTGTTTGTTTGTTTGTTTTTGTTTTTCTTGGCCAGAGTAATCCACACACTAGATGTAGTGTTACATGTCTATAACCCTAACCCCTAGGAGGCTGAGGCAGGAGGATTATGAGTTCAAGGTTTGCCTGGGCTGTATAGTGAGCCACTGTCTCCAAAACCACCACCAATGGAGGCGACGGTCCAAGACATACTGTTTATTCCCTTCTCATCCCTCCCAGAAGCAGCAGTGTCACATCTACCACTTTTAGCAATGCCAACTGCACACTAAGTTCAGCAACCTTTTGTAAAGTTAAAAAATACTCTTCCCCAGCCCACTCTGTCGTGCGGTGACTCAGTGGGCACTGCCTATTGCCTGAGCCCACCATCTCAGGCAACTATAACATAGGGGTTTGCAATGCCACCATTCACGCTATAACATGGGAGTATGCAATGCCACCATTCACGCTATAACATGGGGGTATGCAATGCCACCATTCACGCTATAACATGGGGGTATGCAATGCCACCATTCACTGCACTCACTGAGAAGGCATGAGCACCGGTTGCCTTGACACAAACGTTCTAGGAGTAGATGAAAGTGAAGCGCTCGCTTTCCCTGTACTGACTACCTTCAGAATAATTAGCTTATCTCTGGGAGGCCTCTAAGGTGACTAGTGAGGCTTGGTTCTTTTTCTAGGGACACTGGGAGGTTTTTGGGTTTTTTTTTTTCAATTACCATTATGAACTAGTAGACCTTTTAATATATTTGATATGTTTAGTACCTTACATTAATTATTTTCTTTGTTGCTAAAATTTCTTCATTCTTAGCCAAATGAAATCCCTTCAGTTGGCTCTTCGCTCTTTTGACAAACCTCTGATAGTCTGCATTATTGTCTTGCCTTACAGTAGCAGAGATTGAACCCAGGGCCTGGCATATGCTGAGCAAGGGATCCCTCCTGAGCTGTCTAACCCCCCTTTCCCCTACCTTTTATTTTGAGACAGTCTCAGTAAGTTGCCTACACTAGCCTCGAGTTCACCCACAGTAACCCAGGCAGGCCTTGACCCTGTGTTCCCACCTCAGCCTCCAAGTACCTAGGATGAAAGGCCTGGCTTCCCAGGAGCTGATGGTCATGTCCTTGTATCCTGGTGCCATATGGTTTGGATCCATCCCATGTACTTCCTGTAAACCTTGGAACTAATCATTTCTTCAGGGAGCTCTGCTTCTGTTTACTGGGAAACAATGCCTAGGAGGCATTGATCTATTCCCTCAAAACACTTCATTGTAGGAGGTAATTCTGGTAATCCATGCTGGCTGCAAATGTGATAGAAGACACAGGTCTTCTGCAGGCAGGTACTGAGTATTTGCAGTGTGGTGGCCACCGTAGGTAGGAGTTCACTCAGATAGCTGCCCCAAGCACCCTACTATGTGACAAGGGAAAGCACCCTACTGTGTGAAGGGAGTCTCAGAGTTTTGCATCCCAAGAGCAATCTCAGATTAAAAATTGAGTGCAGTGGATAAACAGCATAGGGACTGTCTGAGCCCTGTCCTTCCCTCTGAACCCTGCATCACTGGAGGGAGGTGCGAGTTCCCATGTTTCTCCTGTTCTCTCTCAGTTGGAGAAGAGATTGAGATGACCCCCATGGTGTTTGCTAAGGGTCTGGCTGACTCTGGCTGCTGGGGGGACAAGCTCTTTGGGCGATTGGTGAGCGAGGAACTGCGAGGGGGTGGACATGGCCTTCAGAAGGCATCCCGGGCCAAGGTCATCTATGGGCTGGAACCCATCTTCGAATCTGGTCGCACGTGCATCATCAAGGTATCCAGCCTGCTTGTGTTTGGACCCAGCAGTGAGACTTCTCTTCTGGGCAGAAACTATGACGTCACTATCCAGGTACTGTCCCTCCCCTTCTCTGTACTCCATTATCTCTTCCCCTTCCCCATCTGGCTTCTTCTGGAAGCCCCATGTAAGATAGAAGCCACCTCCATTTCAAGCTTATGAAACTTCTAGGGTGGGTTTCAAGGACTGGCTGAGGTACAGCTGTGACTCCAGCTCCTTGGCCTCAGCGAACCATTTGGAACCTACTTTTCAAATTCCTGTGCGTAGGTGCATGCATGTGTGCGCCCATGCAGGAGACAGAGGAGGATTCTGGGTGTTCTGCTCTGTTACTCTTTGCTTTATTCACTCAAAACAGGATCTCTTACTGAACACACAACCGGGATGACAACTTGTGAGCCCTAGCAACCTGGGTACAGGATGGCACATAGCCAAGGCTGACCTTTACATGAATCCTTGGAATTTGAACTCAGGTCTTCAATGCTTGTGCAACAAACACTCTCACACACACACTGAACACTTTACCTTTTTCTGCGTAGTTCTGGCTGGCCTCAAATTTTCTATGTAGACCAGGCTGATCTTAAACTCAGAGATCCACCTGCCTCTGCCTCCTGAATGCTGAGATTAAAGGCATGTGTTACCACACCCAATTACATTTTTTTTAAAACGATTTATTTATTTATTTATCTTTATGTGTATGAGTACACTGTAGTTGTACAGATGGCCATGAGCTCCAGCGGCCACGTAATACATTGTAGCTGTCTTCAGACGCACCAAAAGAAGGCATCAAATCTCATTACGGGTGGTTGTGAGCCACCATGTGGTTGCTGGGATCCGAACTCAGGACCTTTGGAAGAGCAGTCAGTGCTCTTACCCGCTGAGCCATCTTGCCAGCCCTACATTTTTTTTATGTATATGTGACACCAAGAAAAGGGTGTCAGATCCCCTGTGAGTCTGGGAATCAAACCTAGGTCCTCTGGAAGACTAGTGAATCACAGATTTGATCTATCTCCCCAGCCTCTAAATTACCATTTTTGTAGCAGAAACCTTTCTCCTTTTTCAAATCACTCACTGAAGTCTTATTATGTGGAGTAAAAGAGAGTCATGTGGGTGGGAAGGATAGTTCCCCTCCCCCACTCTGCAGAGGGGTCCCTTGGGCTGCATTCCCTAGCATTAAAGATCCAGTCCACCCAGCTCAGAAACTACTTGGAAAACCTAAATTTAACCAAAAGCCCACAGCCTGTTGTTATTCAGAAGAGAGCCTTAGGCACAGAGAGGCAAGCCTGAACAGTGAGCCCTGCTTTGCAGTGGCCTGGAATTCTCCCTGCAGTCACCTGGCAGGAGCCTGTTCTCTCAGACAGGCATACCAGCCAACTGGGAGCTTCCTCAGTGATGAGATTCGGTTTCTTCTAATCCATAGGGATGCAAGATCCAGAACATGAGTCGAGAGTACTGCAAAATCTTTGCAGCTGAAACCCGGGCGGCCTCTGGCTTCGGAGAGGTGCCCGAGTGAGTATGCCAAAGGGGGCTTGGGAAGCATGTCTTCAGCTTGTGTAAAGCAATTTCACAGCCTCCCAGGCCCCTCGTGAGTTCCTCCCAGGTACAGATGGCCTCACAGCCACCCCACACTCTGCTCGGTGATCCTACATATGGAAGTAATGACATAAGATCACTATACACTTTAAGACTATAAGTCTCTCCCCTTAGTGCCCCCCATTCCCACCCCCCATTCCTTCCCATCACCTTTAGTCCACATTTTGCCTGTTGCGGGGCTTCAGCCACAGGCTCTAGGCTGGTTCCACTAGGCAGCTGGGTAAGATGAGGATGTGGCAGGTGGGCAGGTGGGTCAGTGTGGACTTTTGGCATGAGCTGTAAATGCCTGTGTGTGCCTGGTCTCCTGCTGGCATCAAGTCTAGCTGAGTCCCTTGAGTCCTTCCTTCAGGTGTTCTTTCTCTTTGCACACACTTTCCTCAGCCCTCACCCAAACACAGGCGGCCCTAGGGTGCACCAGGGTCTAACTTTAGTCCTACAAACCACAGAGAATGGGCTCGACTCTGAAGTCAGTGGCCATTTTCTATCCTCCCTCCATCCTCTATACTCAGAGCCAAGAACCCATTCCAGGAAGATCCCTTCTTTTAGGTAAAGTGAGAACAGGGTGTGCTCTCTGTGGCCACTCCTCCCACTCACCGCTGGGTGCCACTATCTTTAGGATCATCCCACTTTACTTGATCTACCGGCCTGCAAACAATATACCGTATGCTACCCTGGAGGAAGATCTCGGCAAGCCCCTGCAGACTTGCTGTTCCAGGCAGTGGGGCTGTGCTGGGGCCCCAGCAGCAGCCAGCAGCTCCGAGGCTGTGCAGAAATGCCAAACCTTCCAGCACTGGCTGTATCAGTGGACGAACGGCAGCTTTCTTGTCACAGATTTGGCAGGTATGAGGGTGGGGGACTCGCAGGTGTGTGACATGGAAGCACGTAGAGAAGGCAGAGCACAGAGCGTGCTCACTAGCTCACATTTATTCTCCTGTGTGTTTCATGGGGGTTTCTGTGTCTAAGACTGGACAGAGGCTGCTTTGCATGCATTCCTTAGTAGCCAAGTAGTAATGTAGTTACATTTAAAGGAGTCCAGACCCACCCACCAAAAATTTAAAAGATTTCTTTTGTTTTAGATTTATGCAAAGTTACATAAAATAGTTTTAATTTTTAGGACATGTCTTGCTATATAACCCCAGCTGGCTTGGAATATGTAGACTAGACTGGCTTCCTGTCTCCAAGCACTGGGGTTACAGGTGTCCCCAATGCCACCCTGTTCTCCTCTGCATCTAAAGAAGTACGTTCAGGCCACTTACAATTTAAAACAAAGTTGTTTTCTGGAGCACCTCATGGAATCCAGTTCAAAACCCACAGCCAGCTTTCCAGTACCTCCTTTGCCTGCCACTGTGCTCTTGACTTTCTCACTCCTAAACCTCCAAAACTCTCTACTACCATAGAGCAAAAGCTTTATTGCCATTCACGGTCCTGCATGCATCTAACCGTGGAATCATGAAGCCAAAGCAGGAGAATCTTGAGTTTGCTGTCAGCTTGGGCAGCAAATGAGAGTCCTTCACAAACACAGAGAAATTGTCATCCCAGCACTCTGGAAGGAGAAACAGAAGGATCAAGTGTTTGTGGTCATCTTTGGCTGAGCTACCTGAGAACTCTCTCTCTCTCTCTCTCTCTCTGTGTGTGTGTGTGTGTGTGTGCGTGTGCGTGTGCGTGTGCGTGTGCGTGTGCGTGTGTGTGTGTGTGTGTGTGTGTGTGTGTGTGAATCTAGGTGATAAACCAAGCCATTATTATTCAATATATTAATTCACAACACACACCTGTTATCCCAGCACTTGGAAACTAAGCCAGGAAATTATCTTGAGCTACATAGTAAGACCCTCTTGTAAACAACGAACACCAAAGCTCAAACAGATCAAGTCATTCAGTCTCTCTGGGTTGGAGCTGCCTTTCATCCTCTCAAATGGTGTCTTCATAATGCTCAGACCCTACATTTGGAAAGACCTCTTGCAAATTAGCATTCCATGCAAGTATAAGGGGCCATTCATATAACACAGAATGGAGTAAGTGCTGAAAGAACACAAAGTTAGAGTCCTCTACTCGGGAGCTTCTTAATGTCCCGGGATAGGCCTGCTGTCCCCTCTTGTACAACTGTGGGTTAGACCAGGATAGGCCTGCTGTTCTCTCTTCTACAGCTGAGGGTTAGACCAGGATAGGCCTGCTGTCCCTTCTTGTACAGCTGAGGGTTTGATATGAAGTGTTATTACGTTCACACAGCTCAGGAGCGATAGAGCTGAAGTGTAAGTCTAGAGCTGCCTGAGCCCCACATGGTTCCACCCTGGCAGACAAGGATCCCCAGCCTGTGAGGGAAAGGCAACTCCCTAGAGAGATGCTCAGCTTAGAAATGAAGAAGGAGGATCATAGGCCAGGGCCTGAGTGCTGAGACATGTGAGAGATCTTTCTCCTATCTCCATTGTGTCAGGCTATGTTCTCCAAGTCTCCCTTTACCTAGAAGGCTCCCTGGTTCTTAGAGCTCCCTGTTATGAGGAAGGAGAAAGTTTGAGTCCAGAGCCCAGGGATAACTCATCGCATGCTGGTCTGACCTATGAAGTTGGTCTTGCACAGTTGCTGCAGGACGTCCCTCTCTTGTCCCTCTCTCGGTGACCTTGTGCTGGAAACACAGGGTCCTGGGAGCTGCCAGGCTGGGATCAACTCCTCCTTTCCCCCCCAGGGGCTGACTGGAAGATGACTGATGTTCAGATTGCTACCAAACTTCGAGGGTGAGTGTTTCTTGAGGATAGAACGTCATAGAGAGTCATTCTTCTTGGGGTACCTCAACTCCTAATGACTCTTCATTCCTGAAGTGCTGGGCCTGGGCCTGTATAACACCAGTCACGTGAACCTGAAGTTATGTGACAACTGGTAATACCCTGGGGACACTGATCCTCCCTGCCCTATACCCCTGCCCATAATGCCCACACAAAAAGTTTCCTGCAATCCTGGGTCCTCTCCCACTTCTTTCCTCTTTAAGAAAGCTACAGAAGACAATACACACACACACACACACACACACACACACACACACACTCACACATTCACACACACACACTCACTCATTACACACACCAGCAAGGGTCCTGTAGCTACAGCTAGGTAGGGATGGAGGGTTGGGATGGGGGCAGACTATAGTAGACATTTACATTTCAATGAATGGCCCAACTGATGAATCTTATGTGTATATCAGGGTATAATGAACCTGTTCAAAGTTTGAGTTTGAGAGGGAGCCACCTGAGGTAGCATTCTGTCGCAACACTCAGGTGTCAGCCACCCAAAGCCAGCTACCACGGACCTGTGGCACAGTAGGACCCACTCAGCTCTTTTGTTTGGCTACAGATACCAAGGCCTCAAGGAGAGCTGTTTTCCTGCCCTGCTGGACCAGTTTGCCTCTTCCCACCAGTGTAACACCTACTGTGAGATGCTGGGGCTGAAACCCCTCAAGGGCCCTGAGGCTGCCCACCCTCAAGCCAAGGCCAAGGGCTCCAAAAGTCCATCTGCTGGCAGAAAAGGCTCCCAGCTGAGTCCTCAGCCCCAGAAGAAAGGCCCTCCCAGTCCTCAGGGCTCCAGGAGGAGCACTCCAGGCTCCAAGGCCACACCTCAGGCCTCCCAGGCAGCCACTGTTCAGTTACTGGGACAGCCCCCTGCCCAAGACAGGAGCTCTAAGGCCCAGAGCATGCGGTAGCCCCACCAGGAGGCTGGGGGGCCACTACCCAAGAGCAGACCAACCAGGAAGCAGCTTGAACCAGATGGAGACTTTTTTTTTCAATTCAGGACTAACCAGAGAAGGTGCCCAGAGGAGGCATGCTTTGGGGACCTCTCTGAGTAGTTTCACCTCATTGGAAGGCTTTGGGCACATGACCTATTGGCCTCTTCTATTTTCTTTATCACCCAGGGCTCCCAGGCCCCAAGTGGGGCCCACCTCCAAGTGCCTGGTGGCCTAGGCCCTCGTTTAAGTTTACACTTGCCACTGCTGGGGGCTCCTGAGTCCTCTGCATGAGTTCTGCACTCTGACCCTTTGCCCTAGTCACCACACGAGCAAATGTTGCACTCTGGGGCCCGGTGGGCCAGCATTTACCTTTTTACCCCTCCTTATCCTGGCTCTTTCCCTGTCCTCAGGGCACTAGACTTCCTGTGGGGTCTAGCCTTGTGCCTCTCAGGGTTTCGTCTCCTTTCAGCTTCTTTGCCTCATTCATCACAGTTTATCCTGCCACTAACCTGTCCTGAGTACCCCGGGCCCCAGAGCCTTCCCTCTGGAGCCTGTCACGTCTGTGTGCAGTGTTTTTTTTTTTTTTTTTTTTTGATGGTACATGTTGTCACTCTGCACTTACTTGTTTCCCATGCTGCCTTGCACACACGCCCATTCCCCACCCCAGGCTTTGAACCCAATTCAGTCTGTTGCCTGCTCTTCACTGGCGTTTGCTTGTTCCTTTGTCCAAGGGCTCCTTCCATCCTGACCCTGCATCCTACCCACCAATGTCTGGGTGAGGAATAGACATTGGCTTCACTCTACCTAAAGCCCTCTCTCCTGATCTCCCAGGTTCTCTGCTCAGGAGGAGGGAGGCAGCGTGAGAACCTGTGAACTGGGGCCAGGGATTAACTCTGAGGTGCCTTATGCTCTGTTCTGAAAAGAGTGAGGTTGCAGTAAATGTCACATCTCTGTCCTCAAGGACTAGAAGACTGGGACTGTCCCTCATTCGAAGGAAGGGGAGGCCCAGGGTGTTCCTGGAGGGTTGCAATCCATTCATATGCTTGTGTAGAGAAGAATGTCTTTATGTCTACCTCCAACCATTTGCTCTTGATCCTGGGGCTCAACTCTAGATACTCAGGTGTGGGTTCCCAGGGAATTTCTGTGCTGGGTCCAGCACCCTGGGCCCTTTCTAGTTACCCCTCCTTGAGACCTGGGATGGGGTATGTCTGGAGCTAGCCTGCTCCCCTTGCTATGCAATAAAGGCAGCGACTGTGTGTCCTGTTTGTTGCCCTCATGTGGTGTGATTATCGATTAAGAAAGGTCAGGCAGGCTCTCCGTTGTCCCTGGGCCTGGGCCAACATGGATCTGATCCATGTTTGGCTCCTATCCTGAGGTTCAGTCTCAGCTGTCTGTGGCCACCTCTGGATGGTCAGTGCTGAGGGGCAACTGAGCTCATGACTCCTGCCCTGCGGCAGGGTGTCTGAGAACTCAACCCCTTTGGAATTAAGCCTTTGATTTAGAAGAGGAACTGGAAGGGATCCAAGAAGGAAGAGCAGAGCTAGCTAGGGGCTCAGCAGAAGCTCCCTCATCACTGCGGGTCACTGCTGCAGCCACCACTGCAGGAGGAGCCCAGCAGGAGAGCATCTTTCTTCCACCTACTTACCGGGTTCTTTCCTCCTTTCCAGCAAGTGCTCATGACCTGCCCTATTCCACCCTGCCCAGCCCTGGGCCTTCCTGTGATTGACACTTCCCCTTCCAGGGGCATGCTTCTAACTTCTACCGTCTCTCTGCTTAGGGGACTCTCTCCTTTTTCTTCCTCCCCCAGCGTGTCCCCACTTATAGCCTGAGTATCCAGTGAGAGTTGTGTCATTTTTATTTTATTTTATTTATTTATTTATTTATTTTGGTTTTTTTCTAGTCAGGGTTTTTCTCTATAGCCCTGGCTGTCCTGGAACTCACTCTGTAGACCAGGCTGGCCTCGAACTCAGAAATCCACCTGCCTCTGCTTCCCAAGTGCTGGGATTAAATGTGTGCGCCACCACCACCCAGCCCATTTCTATTTTAATATTATATGTTGTCATGTATTTAGTTCCACTACTGGTGGAAATGTGGTTATGTTTCACATGACTATTTAGAAGGATGGGATGGAGTGAAAGCTCATGTGTTGAGGACATGGTTATCAAAAGACTGTGGTGTTGCAGTGAGAGGCTCAGAAAGCCAAGACTAAGGCTCAGACAGACACAATCCTAAGAGCAGCATGCTTCACTTAGGACCCGCTGCAACAACTGCCTGAAACTAACACTGGTGATGGCGATCAAGTTATTTCTCCTCAGGAAAGAGTCTATAGGGAGGAGGACATCTGTCATGGTCCACCCAGAGCTGGCCAAGCAGCCTACACTGTCCTTGAGACTGAGGCTTCTTCAGCTGTCTGCTTGCCTTGTTGGTCCCAAGTAAGAAGGAGTTTCACATGTGGCACCATGGGAAGAACTAGACATGGTAACAAAGCTGTCTAGCCTTGGAGAGTAGTGATGTGGTGGTACATGCTTGCAGCCCTAATGCTCAGAAGTGTGAGGCAGGAGAGTACTGTTCAAGGCCAGTTTAAAATGCATAGTGATGCTACAGAGCAAAGGCTTATCTTGTATAACAGAAGCTGGGGCTAGGAAGATGGCTCTGCTCAGCAGGAAGAAACATTCGCTGTGTAATTGTGAGGACCTAAGTTTGAATCCCAGCATACATGTAAAAAAAAAAAAAAATGGCATGCACATGTTGGTGGTAACCAACAACTCCCTAATTGGACTTAAGACCAACCCAACAAGAGGCCACCTGTGCCTGGTACTGGAACCCCAGCTAACTGCCAGTGTTAGAGCCATCATGGTCACTGGAGGAGAATCTACATCCAACCACTAATGTGCATACTCCCTAACAACAGCCTGTCCTTGTAGCCATAGATGAGTGTCTTCACGCATCATCAAGGAAACTTCTCTTAGCATCAGACAAAGAGTACTACAGAAAACCACAGCCAATCAAATTGCAGAGTTGTGGAGCCCAGTCCCAATGAATAGATACATCTACAAAACACTCCTAAGTCTAAAACTTAGGGAACGCTGTGGAAGAGGAGATACGGCAGAGCCAGAAGATCAGGAAGGTTGCTATGAGCTTGCGTTTCCTAGTAACATCAGCAGCTGCACCTGAAAGTCTCACCAACATGACAGCCCGAAGGCGAGCTGAGCAGGCAGGACACCAGTGCGTGTGTCAAACTGTGTGGTGAAAAGCCCATTGAGACCTCAACCCTGCACAGAGGACTGTAGGCTAGGCAACTGAGGCTGCCGAGGAAAGCTGGGACTGAGAGGGGTTCTCTTCCCCAGGGAGGAGCACACCGACTGGTGGTCTAGTGCCCAATGGTCAGCGCTAAAAAAAACATACAAGTACACAATATGGATACACAGGTTTTGTTTAAGAATATGCATGTACATATATACACATATACATATATGCCTACAATAACAATTTATGAGAAAAAGAGGCCATGAATTTGAAGGAGGAGGATGGGGAGGGATACATACATAGGAGGGTTTGGAGGAGGGGAAGAGAAGGGAGGAATGTTGTAATCTCAAAGAATGTTGGGTATAGTCAAAAGCACCCATCTGTAAACCCGGTTCTTGGGTGCGGGGCAGAGACAGGAATCATTGGGGCTCATCAGCTTCCAGCCTAAATCCAGGTTCAGTGAGAGACCCTGTCTCAAGGGAATAAGATGGGAGAGTGATGGAAGAGGTCACCCAACATCATCCCCTGGCCTCTGCATGCACATGCACAGGTGCATACCCCCAGACACCTGAACAACCCCCCACAATTATACAACTAAGAGTGCTCTATTGTGTGGCATGCTGGGGTCACCTGGCCCTTTGTGGCTTCACGCTTGCCACTGTCTCTGGGCAGGAAGAGCCTCCTACTGCTACTAGAGACCCTGGAGTCAACAGAGCTTACAGATAATTTCTAAATGGCGAAGGAGGTAGTGGTTGCTCCCTTCCACACAGCCTCAGGGATGCACTGTGCAGGAGGAAGGACCTTACCCTGGAACTGAGGCCTAGAGGAGATGGCGGAGTTATAATAGGAGAAGATTATATAGATTTCTGAGATGAGGTAATGGCCTTTACTCACTACCATATATCCAGGCCTATAGTGAAATATGTTCCTATGAATTCAATCAGCTGACAGTTCTGACCAAATTAAATGTCCTGGTTGCATGCTAAACCTCTTCAGTTCCACCAAATTCCTGATAAAGATTCTGAAAGGAAGCTGGGCAGTGGTGGCTCATGCCTTTAATTAATCCCAGCACTTGGGAGGCAGAGGCAGGCAGATTTCTGAGTTTGAGGCCAGCCTGGTCTACAGA
>NW_022196904.1:71153330-71236131 GCF_008632895.1 Mastomys coucha
AAAAAAAAAAAAAAAAAAAAAAAAAAAAAAAAGATTCTGAAAGTAGTGAGCAGGGTTCAGGTCTTCTCTGGGATTCCTGAGGCAGGCAGGGTCCCTGTGGGAAGAGACTGTCTGGTCTTGGCCTATGTTATGGGAGTCTGTACCCTGCTTCTTGCTCCTAGGGAGCCAGAAATGCCAAAGAAGCAATTGGTTCCCATTTGTCTGAGCCACTGTCACACAACCTAAGCCCCCTCTGCTGTGGACAACCACATCAGGGAAGGTGGTGGCTCACATCTGCTCTTCTCTGAAGCATACACTGAAACCGACTGGAAGCAAAGTCACACGGGAGACAATATCAGCCCCCCCCCCCCGCCCCCTTGCTGGCTCATGACTGTCAGAGGGTTTGACAGGCAGCAGGATGTGTTCTGCATTTCCCCTGTGTAGTCTGACCCAGGCCAGCTTCCAGCTGAGAGCACTTTTTGGCTTCTCACCTTCCCCGGATTCTGCACCCCTCCCCCATCTTCCAAGAGCAATCCCCAGTACACTATTCACTACAGAGCATGCCTCAGACCTGGCAAGCCTTGTGCTCTACTGATTCTCTCAGGAACAGAAATGTCACAGGGCCAACCAAGCAAACTGTGTTCTTGGAGAAGTTGGGTTCTTACTCAGGATATCGGGCTGCCGGCCCAGTACAGTCATCCCTTGCAAAATTCACACTGGGGCTCACTTGGAAAGCCATCCAGGGACACAATGTCCTTCACAGTACAGATCGTGAGCAGAGACTGTAATTCACCATGAAGGGGGTCCAAGTCTGGGCCCAGAATCCATCTTGCCCGCTTAAGCAGCAGACCACATGGAACCATGTTAGATACCTCAAGAGAAGCTCAGATTCCTCAAATCCCAGCCGGGGCACAGCTGCCTGCTCAGTCCAACTCTGGTTGTCTCTCTTCCAACCAGTCAGTCAGTCTACTGCTGTACTTGTTCCCTGTCACAACTCTGTAGAGGACAGCCGGAAAGACGGTGGCCAGCGCCTACTTCACTGAGTTATTGTGACTGAGGGTTCATTGAAACTGCAGGCAGAGCTCTGAGGTTGTCTCTGTCTCCTGGATCTGTCTCAGAACTACCCTCCATCCCCCAGCCCCACATACTGGTTCTTCAATGCTTACAGGGCAGCAACCAGTGAGAGCTCTCTGTCCCTGATTTTTCCAGCTCTCATCTGTCCAGGAGGAAGTAGTCAGCTTTGTCCTAGGAATGGAGGACTGATGGGAACCACAGGAAATGCTGCAGGAGCCTGCTGACCTATAGGCCGGCCAGTGCTTAGCCCAGAGGTGGCCAGGTTCACTTACACACTCTCCTAGTCATGGAACTGAGAGCATGGGCTGATGAGACATGACAAAGTGGAAAGGAGTGTGTCCAAATGGGTCAAGTGATTTGGGCACATAACTCAGTTGGCAGAGTGCTTGCCTAGTGTGTAGGAGGCTCTGAGTTTGATCCCCAGCACTACACAAAGCAGGCATGGTGGCAGCCTATAATCCCAGCCTTAGAGCATTGAAGGCAGGGGCTTCAAAAGTTCAAGGCCATCCGTGGCTACGTGGTAAGTTCCAGGCCATCACAGGATACATAAAAATCAAGTCTCAAATTTCGTTGTTGTTGTTTTGTTTTTTAAGACTGGGTTTCTCTGTGTAGCCCTGGCTGTCCTGGAACTCACTCTGTAGACCAGCTGGCCTAGAACTCAGAGATCTGCCTGCTTCTGCCTCTCAAGTGCTGGGATTTAAAGCCATGTGCCACCATTCCTGGCTCAACTTTTTTTTAAATATAAATTTTTTTTTTTTAGGAAAGCACATTAACTGAGTCTGTAGTCCGTAGCACATCGGTCAACTTCTCTCACAGGAAGCAAGATGAGGGACTAAATAAGATATCATTTTTGTGAATATAATGAACAAAATCATCCACAAGTAGAGAGCTCTCAGCTAACAAGGCAATAGAAACCAAAATTAACAGCCACCTCACCTCCTCTCACCCTTGCCATTGATGGGAGGAGACTGGCACACTCAGAAGGAAGATGTAGCCTTTGCTGTAAAATCCATGAAATCCAGGTGCCCCATCCTGGAACCCTCAGAGTGACTCTAAGGAAGGTTGATCTTGGTTTTCAGAATAACTTGCTCAGACTGAGGAGGGAACCCCTTAGTTACCTCACTGTGTGGGGAATACAAGAGAGAGCCAAGCCAGATGGAAAGTAAGACCCGATCAAGAAGCAGCCATTCCAAAGCTCCAGCCTATTAGAGATTTGCCAACAGTGACCTCTAGACTGAATCAGTTCTCCCTGGCTGATGGCCTTGACCCTGCTGGGTGTGGGACCAGGTATCCCTGCTCTAACCAGCTCTATGCCATGACTGAGATCAGTGAGTGACAGACCCGTTCTTTCCCTTTGGACTGTGGCCATGAACATGCCAAGTAAGAAGGGCTCTTTGCCAGCTTTTTGGCTAAGTGTAGCAGTGAATTAATTAATCTGCTTTGGCTCCTGGCGGGTTGTGTGCAGGTTGCATTGGCCCAAGAGCCCTTTAGATTCATGAGTGAAACACACACACACACACACACACACACACACAAACACACACACACACACACACACACACCAGCTAATTTTGATATGCCTCAACTAGCTCAATGGCTGGCCACTTCTAAACCTCCCCGTGGCTAGCACACACTCCCCTCCGGTATTCCTGAGTTAACATCTTTTGCAACCTATATTTCATCTCTGTTACCTCAGACACAATCAGGGGAGTGGCTCCTAGGCCTACTTTCCTGGATTCTTACATGGTGGAAGACCTTTAAGTCTGCTCTGTTCCCCATCATGGTGATTCTGCCTGTTCTTGTGTCCAGGTCCCGTGCCTGCTCAAGCTAAAAGCCCTGCCTCCATCTCCCTGCCCAGCCACTGTCTGTATGGCAATTCTTTATTACTAAATGAAGCCAGCTGGGGGCAGGGAACCTCAGCGACTGGAAGCTTGGCTTTTGGGAGCCAAATTAGCATAAAGCATTAGAACCAATTCCCAACAGCTAAGTGTGTTCCTGAAATGAGGGGTGGCTCCTAAAAGAGCTAAAGCAACAAGGCACTGCCTCCAAAGAGCAGCATGGGGTTGGGGGTTGGTACACCAGCAGCTTCTTTGAGGCAGTTTTGATCTCAGGAGATTACATGTGTAGTCACATGATTTTCTTCAAAGTGTTTCATGATCCAGCACCCTGCTTTCTCATGTTTGGGCCTCCCTCAGCTGGCCTGTCAGGGTAAGTGGGACCTCAGAGAACCATTCCCTCAGGAAACAGACAGCAGCCTAGGGGGCAGTGAGGCATTAAGGGGAGAGTCAGAAGCAGGACACCCACCGGACCTCCAGCTCTCTGTCCTTCCCTGTTGTCTGCATCCCAATCCCTCAGTCTTCCAAGCCTCTGTGCCTCAAAGAGATTTGACTTCCTGGGTGAGATCCCTGGTGGCCACTGCAACACTGAGGGGAGCAGTCTGGGAAGGGCACAGGGCATTCTGGGTAGTAAGCAGGGAGCAGGATACCAAGACAGTCCGGGATGGGCCTGGAACAGCAAAGGCAGCTGCCAGCCTGCACAGTGCTAGGCTCCCTGCCAAGCACTTGGTTTAATTCTCAGTTTGTTCCCACCCTCAGCAGTTCACAGATTAAGGAATAGTTAATTTAAGAGTCCAGGATGAATCTAGATCTTTGGGCTCCCAGCTCAAGGTTCATCTTGTGAAGTGCTTAACACTAAATCGTTGTTTGAAGGCCGGAGCCCCTGAAGCTGCAGTGTAAGGAAGACTGCGAAACAGCCTGCTGACTCAGTGTACCTCTGCCTGCTTCTGGGCACCAAGAGGAAGAAAGGGTGGTATGCTTGGGGTGCGTGAGAGGAGCCACTGAGGACAAAGGCATCAAAGTGGATAAGATCCTTTCCCTTCTTTGAGGCTGAGGGGGCTCCTTCAGTATCTGCTCTGGCCCCATCTGGGTCTTGCTCAAGGTAAACATTTATTTTATGATCAAGGGGACCCAGTGACCTGACAGTAGGTATTGTATCTCCAGATACAATAAATGCTTGTGTACCTGTATGTGCATATGTATTTCCAGATAAGCAAGCTTAGAAAACCCTGGAACAGTATGATTTCCTATTGGAAAATGAATTTTAAAAATAGTATATAGTTAGCTGGGTGGTGATGGTGCACTTGGGAGGCAGAGGCAGGTGGATTTCTGAGTTCAAGGCCAGCCTGGTCTACAGAGTGAGTTCCAGGACAGCCAGAGCTATACAGAGAAACCCCGTCTCGAAAAACCAAAAAAAAAAAAAAAAAATTCTTATGCTCTGTTTAGTTCTATAACACCTTCATGTTTCATTCTGCATGACTGAAGGCCTGGTGTGGAAACACACACCTGTAATCACAGTACTTGACATGCAGAGGCTGGAGGATTGGGCATTTAAGGCTATCTTCAGCTATGCAGCAGGTTCAAAGTCAGGCTGGCCTAGATGAGATGATAGTCTCCCAACCCCAATAGAAAAAGATGCTTTCCAAGAGCAGGGGTACCCCTATGCCCAGCCTCTTCTGTTTTACTATGTACAGACACACCCTGTCTCAGAGGAGTATCTTTTGTATCATAAAAGATCATTAATTATTAAAGAGTGTGTATCATTAATTATTAAATCCTGTCAGGTAAGTTGAAGTTTAGTTTGGGGACTGAAGATGAAAGTGTTGTCCCTCAACTTTGCATGTGTAACTCGAGTGTCACTTTAGGAAGAAAGGAGAGAAGGAAATGGTGTGATTTTGGCTTGGTTTTGGGACTGTGTGATGCTTAGCCCTGAGCCACCTCCTGTTTGTGACAGAGACAGCGCTTTCCGTATCTTCTAGTTTTGGAAAAATGAGTTGCTGAAACTGTAAGAAAAGGAGGCTGGGCCACAACATGAAGACACCTTTCCAGGATGCTGACAGAAAGAGGAGGAGGGTGAGGATAACCAAGGTGGCTTCCTAGAGGAGGCTGCCTGGAGCAAGGCCAGGAAGAGGTTGGTTTGGGGAAGGGCAGCAGACAGAGGGCAGGACCACAGAGGACCTGGCTTGAGTGAGCCAGGTTACCCCATCATGCTTTTTCTGAAACAAGGCTGGGGTCCCCGCCCCTGCGGTGGACCTGAGCTCTGGGGAAGCCCAACCTACTTCAGTTTTGGACTCTGCCCAGGAATTTCCACAGAAGTGAACAGGCCAAAGCCCAAGCAGGTTGGACCCAGCCCTCCCCAGTAACCTGTGCTTCACAGTCAGTCCTTCCGGACGCTGCCTTCTTCCTGCAAATATGTGAGTAGTACAGGATCCTCTCCTCTCTCCCTGCAGTCCTGTGACAGCCAGAGCTCAGGTAGCAGTCATTCCCCAGCTCTGGCTGCATGCTCCACACACCCTCTGAGGGTATGTGCTGGGAAGATCCGCTTAGCCAGCTGCTGGGAAGTAGGAAATGCCTAAGGTGTGGGCAAGAGAGGGACCGTAGTGAGGAAACGGGAGTTTGGGCTCTTCTTTACAGGTGAGCTAACTTCTAAAAGCAGCTTCACTGAGAGTGAGGAATATTGGGGTTTGAAGGGAAGGGTCCTGGGTAGCACCTGTTGTAGGAAGTAAAGATCACTAGGGCCTCTTTTCTGAGCAGTGCCCACAGCAGGTGCCTACACCTTTCACTCTTTCCCTTCCTGATGACTGGTGACTAAGGGGCAGTTCACTGTTGGAGCTTACAAGGACTTGCTTTCCCAGGATCAGGGGTGAGGGCAGAAAGGGGCTCTCTCCCTTCCCCTCCCCCCTCCCCCCTCCCCCCTCCACTTCCCACTTCCTCTCTCTCTCCTCTGGTTCCTCTTTTCTCACCTGGCCCTCCCTTCAGCTTTGGACCCTCCATGATGTCTTTGTCTTTCAGCTGAAGAGCCTAGCACATGGCAGACAACACAAGAGACTCCATTTCTCTCACATCTGTGGCCCACGGCCTGGAGAACATGGGTGCCGAGTTCCTGGAAAAAATGGTCTGTCCCCTTCCCCTAGAGCAAGCACCTCCTCACCTTGGCTGGCATCTCACAGGGGTGGGGTGGGGGGGCTCAGTTTGACCGGCAGCTCATGGGCTGGGGGACTGTGTGTTCACTTCTCTCTGTCCTCTCAGCTTTGCTTGCATAGTACCTCCCCAGTACAAAACGTCCCCCTTTATTTCATCCCTTAAACATGTCTGAGTACCCATGGTGTGATGTACCCACTGTGTGCTGTCAGCAAAGGTCCCACGAGGGAAGGACATCTGGTCTACAAGATGAGAGGAGAAGCAGATGATGGGGTGGGATGTCCTCGGCTTTCAAAACACTTGCAAGCTTGTCTTGGCTCTCCGAAGGCCAAGCGGAGGACTATAAAGCCTAACATGATACCTTCTACCCTCCCTCCTTCCCTAACAATGCTTCCTCTCCTTTACTAAATGCCCCCCAGCTACCCCACATAACTGCTTGGATAGTGAGGCAAGAGATGCCCTGGAGTCATGCAGTGGGGTGAGCCTGCCTGGGACCTTCCTTAGGGGTTTTCTTTGGGTCTCCAGGAAGCCACAGTGAAACTCTGAGGCAAGATGTGTCTGTACATAGTAGATGCTCAATGCATACATTGAAGAATTTAATTAAGGGACCCTCTCTTTCCCATGCAGAAGCCCAGTCTCTACCTCAGTCTTCTCATGAGGGGCCTGTATGTGCATGGGGCTTCCAGGGTCTTTCCTATCTCCGTGCCCTTCAGCCATGTTGTCTCGTGGTGGGAAGGCTGGCTCTGACTGCTCCCTATTGGCTTTAGGAGGAAGGCCGGCTCCCACACAGGCACTCCAGCCTGTCAGAGGGTGGAGGCAGCAGGAACAAAGCAGAGAGGAAGCCCTTCTCCCAATGGTAGGTGATCTTTGTGAAGGCACAGGAAAAGAAGATGGAAGTCTGACCAAGGGGAGTCGAGGGGCAAGTGAACTTTGTAGGTCTTGGGGTGAGCCAGGTCAGGTGCTCATAACCAGCCAGGATGTAATCCCAATGCATACGCAGGGCTTCTCAGGCCCAGACTGACCAGGCCTCCCTGCAACCTCCCTCGTTTGCCTACTACCCCATTCACTTGTTGAGCCACTTTGGGAACTCCAGGGCTCAGTTTGTAACACTCCTAGACCAGGTCAGACTCCCCACTTTACACAGAGGTGAAGGGACCAGCCCACAGGGTCTGGTGGGAGCCTAGAGGGTCCTGGGTGGCCGAATTCTGCTCTGAACAGAGCAGAAAAAGAATGCCCTAAGGACAAGGTGTGACGGTGGTGGGACCTCTAACTGCTTAGGGGGACTTGAGAAGATGCCCCCCTCCCCCACATGAGGAGCCCTTGCAACAGTAGCAGAGGGTTGAACTTCATGAGCAACCAGTGTGCTAGGAGTAGTTGCTTGGCCAACAGGACCTTCGAGATTTGGGGAGCAGCCCTTCCTCCAGGGACATACAAGTAATCAATTGACCATAGGACTAGAGTCCATTCTGGACGCTGGAGGCAATGGAGATAGCCAACTGCATACTTTTATATGTCCTTTCAGTCACTGAGATAATAAATGTCCCTGTCCAAGGGGAACCAATAGTTCAGAACCTCTTGGCCTTGCCCAGTGGGCAGGTAGAAGCAAGGAGGAGGTTGACAGCCAGGAATCTGTCCTTCTGAATGGCCATAAGCCTCTACCTATGGGTTAGTTCCTTCCCTCACTCAAGATGAGAGGTGGCCCTGTGGAGTGGCCTCAACCCTCAACCTGTGCAGGACCGTGTCTTGTGTCTTTGGACTATGGTCGCTTCTCAGCCGTGTAAGGTAGCAAGGGCAGCCCGGCCTTAATCCATTACCACACTGTGAATGAATATACCTGAGTAGCCTCTACCTGCAGGTTTGGGGCTCCCCTCTGGGGTGAAAATTGAGGTGGGCACTTATGAACCCTGGTGGTCCTCTCCTCAGGAGGAATCTGCAGTCAACTGTGCAATCGAGAAGCTTTTGCAGGGAGCACCGGCAGCTGTTCGGATGGATCTGCAAAGGCCTGCTCTCGACTGGTAACCATGGCTCATCCTGCTCCATTCAGGAGACAGTTACTGCCCCTCTAGTCTCCATATCATGAAGCAGGCTCATTCACTCGCCCAGTCAACCAAGAAAGTTTGTCGAGCACCAACTCAACCAACTCAAGATAGGAGCTCAGGTCTCCTTCAAGCCAAACTAGAACCCATTCCCAAGTCCTTCTCCAGGAATAAGGGAAAGGCCTAAATACGCTCACACAAAACAAGCCATCTGGGAGGATGATTACTTTCAGGTTCATGGTCTTGGGTCACCTGGATAGAGGGGAGGGCAATGAGTGTTGAGACCCTCCCATATCCCACCCCTCAAAGCTCAAAGGTCAGGGAGCAAAGGTGAAGACAAGCGGGGTGTGGGCTTTGATAGTCTAGTGTAGCTGGAGCTAGGCTTCCGAAGGGTGCCCAGCCTGAGTCTCCTGAGACTGGAGGACTCTGAAAGGCCTGGTAATCAGGAGTGAGGAAAATAATTGATCTATTCAGGAACTTGGATTTGACCCTGAAGTCCATAGATATGCATAGAAGGATTTAGACTAAGGAGTGTCCAGGTTGGCATCACACTGTGAGACCAAAAATGGCTGCAGGAGAGACAGAGAAGAGGATGAAGCCCCAGTGTGTGTAAGGATGAAGTAAAGGACTGACTGGCTGAGAATGGAGGGAGCGATCATGCTTGTTGACCCTGGGAAGTGACCAGTGTACAGGATGGAGGAGGTCTTAGGTTAAGGCTGGCCCAGCTTCCTGCTTGGATGATGGGGACATGATGGTCCTTTCTACAGAGCACAGGTGAAGGAGATGGTCTCCACAGGGAGGGAGAGACAGGAACCATTTGCTAGAGGCAGAACTCCTAAGTCACGGACAGGTGAAGTTGTTTCCAAAGGATACTTGCAGGTTGAGTTGAGAAATAAGTCGGGGACAGAAAGTCTTGGACCAGCTACATGGAAAGAACTTGCAAAGCCCATGCCTTCAGAAAGGGAAGGGAAGGGATAAGGGCTGAGCAGTGTCCACTGACTTAGGGACAGGGATGTAAGAGGCTCATACCTTTAATTATAATGCTCAGAAAGCAGAGGCAGGCCGATCTCTGAGTTCTACGCCAGCCAGTTCTATACAGTGAGACCCTGCATTTAAAAAAGAAAAAGAAAAAGAAAGTGAAGAAGAAAAAGAAAAAGAGGAAGAGAAAGAAGAAGAAATTGACAGCCTGGCCTGCATAGAGAAACCTTGTCTCAAAAAACCAAAACCCCAAAGAAGGAGGAGGAGGAAGAGGAGGAGGGAGAGGAGGAGGAGGAGGAGGAAGAGGAGGAGGAGGAGGAAGAGGAGGAAGAAGAAGAGGAAGAGGAGGAGGAAGAGGAGGAGGAAGAGAGTTGTTGGTTTGTTTTTGAGACAGTCTTACTTTGTAGCTTAGGCTGGCCTAAAGTTCACTGTATAGCACAGATTAGCCTCAAACTCATGGCAGTCCTCCTGCCTTAGATTCCTAAGTGCTGAGATTATAGGCATGAACCACCATTCCCTGCTGAAAGATTTTTGTTCATTTTTTTTTTGTTTGTTTGTTTTATGAGAACAAGAAGGGACTCCTAGGGGTCAAGATGCCAGGTGGTTTTTTTGTTTGTTTGTTTTTGTTTTTTTGAGACAGGGTTTCTCTGTGTAGCCCTGGCCATTCTGGAACTCACTCTGTTAGACCACACTGGCCTCAAACTCAGAAATCCACCTGCCTCTGCCTCCCAAGTGCTGGGATTGAAGGCGTGTGCCATCACTGCCTGGCAATGCCAGATGTTATTAAGGGGAGAGACTGACTATGTTTTTGAGCTGAGGGTACATTTTAGAAAGAAGATGAAGAAATGGCTCACTGGTGCTTGGAAGATCAAGAGAAAAGGCTAGCCTCATCTAAATAGTGAATTAGAAGCCAGCCTGGGTTTCATTAGACCTTGTATCCAAAACCAGGTTGATCAGGAAGATGATGGCTTAGTGGCATGTGTCACATGAACTGAGGACTTGAGTTCTGACTGCAACACCCAGGTAGGTGTGGAAGTAAAGACCAGGCTCCTAAAAGTTGTCCTCTGAGCTTTGTAGCTGCATGCCACCCTCACGATAAATTACAATTTTCTTAAATTAAATGGGCTGGGGTTGTAGCTCAGTTGGTAGAGTTCTCACCTAGTGTGCACAGAGCCCCGTGGTGTTCACTCCCAGCACTGCCCAAAACTGGGAATGATGGCAATGATGTCCTGTATCCTGGCACTCCAGAGATGGAGGAGGCTAGATCAGAATTCAAGGTAGTCACCAGCTACATGGTGAATTTTTTGCTCTTATGGTATGAGATCCTGGGTTTGTTGTTGTTGTTTGGTTGGTTTTATGGTTATAATTCAAGGTTTTCTTGGCTCTGGAGGAGAGAGAGAGAGAGAGAGAGAGAGAGAGAGAGAGGGAGAGAGGGAGAGAGGGAGAGAGGGAGAGAGGGAGAGAGGGAGAGAGGAGAGGAAGGAGGGTAGGAGCAAGAGAGAGACCTTACTGCTGGAAGGGGTCAAAAGAGCCTCGCTCTTTGGGAGCTCCTAGTGAGACAAAGGGAACTTTATTTCTACAGCTTGACACACACTTCAATTTTGTTATCCCTTGAGTGGACAGCAGCTTGATTTCTGTCACTCTGACTATCCAATCCCTTCAGAACCTTTTCTCCAGCAGGCCTTAACTACTGTCCTCAGTATCTAGTGACTTCTCAGTATCTAGGCTACTTCTGCAACTGTCCTAGCTTCTCTCAGGGTAGGTGACTCTGATGTCCCTTTTCTCCACTGTGTACCTGCCCTGGGCCCCCACCTCCCCCCTTTCTGAACCCCTATGTGGGGACAGGAGTTTTTCTTCCAGAGTTTCTGTGCTTGCTGCGGGTGTGCAGAGCTCCTGAGTTCTGCCTACCTACAGGCCACACACACAATGTTCCATTTCTCTCTGAAGGCCCGTGCTCTGTCGGGAGTCCTTTCAGGAAGCAAGGCCTGGGTTCCTCAGCTTGCCCTGCCACAAAATCCCTCGGCTTTGTCCAGTTTGTGAGGTTTAAGCTTTAATCTTCCCCTCGGCCCCAGGAACATTGTTGTGTCCTGTTCTAAGTAATATGCTAACCGGTGGCGGGTGAGGTGAGACTCACATTTCTATGAATTGCTTCCCCATATTTTCCTTTGGTTAGCTAAGCCCTTTCCACTCTTCGAGGCCCTGGATTCTGAAACTCAAAAGCCAGGGAGAAGCATCTTCCCTCTGCTGGTGCCTCTTTTGTGAGGCAAAAGCTCAGACTGGCTCAGTGGCTCACAGAAGAGCCAGGCCATGGAAGAGGGAACTCTAGGAGGAAAACTGTCATTGGTGAGGTTGGGAGATGGCTCCATCAATAAAGGGCTTGACACACAATACCCATGTAAAAACTCCATCATGAGTCTGATTGACATTTCGGGTAGATGTATTCATAGTGCTGTGGGGCACCCATCAGAGAAGACTACTCAGACACAGGTTCAAGTCAACAGAAAGGTTTTATTAGCTAGCCGGTGACCACGCTGAGTGTTTCTGGATCCCAGTACAGCCCTAGGCTTCCTCAGGGTGAGCGTTTAGGCACAAAAAATTATGTCCTGAACTGACATACTTCAGTTAACAAGAACAGTTAGCCAGACGCAGAATTACAGAGGCTAAAATGCAAGGTTAGTATACTTAGAGATTGTCCTAGAACCGTGGAGTTTGATGGATTAGGTCTTTGTTTTACTTTTGGCAGGTGGTGCTGTCTTTGTGCTGAGTTTCATAGCCTGAATGGTACTTCCATCATAGGTCAGTCATGCTAAGGTCTAGGGGCCTTCTAAGATCTGGAGCCCTGTTATAGTAGAGTTCTTAACTCCATGAGTAGGCAGTATGGCAGGGACTGTAGGAGTTCTAGGCTGGGAGACAGTCAAGTTCCCTTTCTTAGAGGTTTCAGAGCGAGGAGAACAGTCACGTGCCATATAGTTAATAAGTAGTTCATAGCACGTGCTTGTAGTCAGGTTGCCTGGGCTGCAAGGGAATGGGGAAGCAGCCCTCCTCAGTGACTGTGGGGCCACAGCAGGGGGCTTATCAAGTTCCCAGAGTTCAGTAACTGAGCTTGCTGAATTCTTAGAAGTGAGGATTACAGACACAGTAGGGCGCCTGCCATTTCTTTTATAGCAGCTGTGAGGGTAGAGGGAGAAAGAGGCTAATGTGCTAGCAATGCAGTACACATATGCCCACAGAGACATAAACAAACATACCACACACACACACACACACACACACACACACACACACACACACACACACACGGTGGGGGGGTGCGGTCACTGATTGACAGATAGGATGGAGGTACACTCTGGAGTCATATAGAGTCACTGACATATCCAGCCTGGTCCTCTGTACACCTAACATGGCGTGGTTCTGGCCAGGCCCTCGGTGGATGCCCATTACATTGTCTCTCAGTCTCTGCCACCACTTTATAATGTACAGAGGCCCTTTCCCCACATATGCCAGGGCCTCAGGCTTTTTGGGCAAGCCTCCACCACTGAGCAGCGTCCTCAGCCCCCTAATAACCTCTGACCCAGTAGGGAAGAGGTCACTTCTAGATTTGGAAAGTGAGGCTGGGAGGAACTGAGCGAGTTCCCTGCCCTTAATGCTCTGGGTGGATGAGGCAGAGCCCAGGAACTGGGCAGCAAGGTTTAAGAACAATGTCTTATCCTGATGAGCCTGCCAACCACTCCTGCAGCATATATTGGCTTCTTGATCGTCGCCTGCCTCCTGGACTTCCAGAGGGCCCTGGCGCTGTTCGTCATCACCTGTGTGGTTCTCTTCTTTCTGGCCTACGGTCTGCTAAAGAGGCTTCTGGGGTCCAAGTTGAAGAAGTATGTGAAGTTTCAGGGCCATTCTTGCCTGAGCCTCTGGCTGAAAAGGTGAGTGCACTCTCACCCTCAGAAAAGGTGAGTGTACCCTCAGCTTGTCCCTGGAGTCCTGGGCACAGGTGCTGGGTGGCTTCAAAAGCATTGGCTAGCCCCGTTTCACCTGTTTTTGTTGTTGTTGTTAGTTTCTTTGTTTTGATTGTTGTGCTGGGTAACTGAGGGCTAGGGCAGACTTGTGCGAGTTTCCTATATTCAGAGAGTCTGGCCACCAAGCACAGAGGCCTTTCCTAGATGTCTTATTAGGTGGATCCCCTGGGGCTAGCTTAATTCCCCACCACAGATATCATGGATCTCTAGGGACATCCCTGGAGCTCAGTTCAACAGACGAGGTTGGGCCAAGTGCCAACACTTTAAATTAGCCCCAGAGCATTCTGATGTAATTAGCCATGGCCCTGGATAATAGTTTTGTGTTTGATCACTGGAGTCCATGATGGAAGGGAAGAACAGGCTCCCAAAAGTTTTCCTTTGACCTCCATATGCATGTGGGCGTGCACGCGTGCATACACACACACACACACACACACACACCAGTAGGAAAGCATTCTTTTAATAGTCCTAGAGTATAAGAAATGGGTTGGTGGTTAAAAAAACTACTAGTAATTCAGACAAATTGAAATCATGTAACTTTTCTCATCATAATGCAATAAAAGTTAAAAAAAAAAAAAAACTACTACTGTTGCAAGAGGACCCTTGTTTAGTTCCAAGCACCCACAATGGATGGTTTACAACTGCCCATAATTCCAGCAAATGCTCAGGCCTCAGCAGGCACCTGCACTCACATACCTACTCCTCCCATATACATACATAATTAAAAAGAAAATAAATCTTAAAAAAAAAAAAAAGCTCTGGAAATCACAAACCACAGAGATACCATAGAGAGGAAAAGAAGGCTAGAGTGTCAGACCTCTGCCACTCTTTTCTGTTGCTATAACTGAGCACCGCAGACAGAACAATTTATAAAGAAGAGAGGTTTACTTTGGCTCGTGGTTCTGGAGTCTGAGAAGTCCAAGAGCCCGGGGTTGGCAGCTGTTTGGCCTCAGGCTTCAGCTCATGGTAGCAGAAGGGCAAGCAAGGGACTGTGGAAGAGATAAAATCGGAGACTACCCACCTCCTATCCACGGTAACTAATCCAGACTTGAGGAGTGAGCATTCACTTGGGTCCCCTATGATTAACCTGCTTCTTCAAGGGAGGACTAATTATCTCTTAAAGGCCTCTCTTTCCAGCACAGTGACAGTTATATTTCACCATGAAAAAACCGACATGGTGGTTAGCACTTATAATCCCAGTGCTTTGGAAATGGAAGCAGGAGTTTGAAGCCAGCTTGGGCAACATGGGGCTCTGTCTCAAAACAAAAAAAAGTTCAACATGACTTTTGATGGGAAAAACCACACCCAAGCCATAGCACCTCCTACTCTTGGCCCAACCCCTGCTTCTCACATAAACAACATGGCTTCCTATCTGAATTGTTCAGAGTCTTTACTAGGCCAGACGTCAACATGAGAGTTCAGAGTCAAAAGTCTCACCTGATGGTCAGGGTAAACTCCTCTTAGCTGTGTCAAAAGGGTGAGAGAGATAAGAAGGTAGGGTAACAGGACCCAAGCAAGTGTGAAGGTCAAGAAGGTGAGACCCTATTTTTTTAAATTATCTTGTTATATTTGTATGTGTGTGTACAGGATAGATGTGGGTGGGTGTGAATGTGCATGTGGTGAATGTCAGAAGACAACTTTTGGGGGGTTGTTCTCTCTTCCCACATGGAGGGTTGAATTCAGATCATCAGATTTATCTATTGAGCCATCTTGCCAGATCAAGACCTTAAATCTTCAGACCCCAGAATCATTTTTCACGCCAGGTGCTGCATCTTGAGCACCCTGGGGCAACTAGACAACTCAGCCGTGTGGCTTTGCTGGGCTCAGTCTGTGGAGATGTTCCTATAGGTTGGAACTGTATATTAAAGCCTGTGGTTTTCCTAGGCCAATGTTGCCTATTGCCCATAGATCTACTGTTGTAGGGTCTCCAGGGAAGTCTTATTTCTGCCACATGCTTCTATACTCTCATTCCCAAGACTGTTCCCAGCATCATTTGCAGTCTACTGGAGGAAGCCAGCCCCATAGTTCTTGCATCCTATGTATCTGCAGAAGCAGCCCCATGTGGACAGCTGGGATTCAGTCGAGGATTATTATCTGTGCCATGGCATATTGAACTGGATATGAGGCTAAGAGAGAAAACTCCAGAGAGCTACAGGGTTTCTCTGGCACATCCAGATGAATTCTGGTTGGTGAATACCTCTGAGAAAACTGTCCCAAAGAACCACCCGAAAGGATGGGAGGGAATTGGGCTGGAATTGCCAAGAGCCAGGAAGATAATCGTGCCCAACACTCAGAGTAAAGAACCTATAACCCACAGGACATTGGGTAGAGTCCCTGGGCCACTAAGTGTATGTATGTGGGTGCCTGCGTGTATGTGTGTGTGTGTAAGAGAGAGACAGAGACAGAGACCGAGACAGAGAGAGAGAGAGACAGAGACAGAGACAGAGACAGAGAGACAGAGAGACAGAGAGAGAGAAAGAGAGGGGAGGGAGAGAGGGGGAGACAGAAAGAGATATTAAGGCTGATGCTTTCTATCTCTCTTATCTCTCTCCTACAGAGGTCTAGCCCTTGCTGCTGGCCTGGGTGTAATCTTGTGGCTATCTCTGGACACCGCCCAGCGGCCTGAACAGCTGGTGTCCTTTGCTGGGATCTGTGTGTTCCTTGCCCTTCTCTTTGCTGGCTCAAAGCATCACCATGCTGTGAGTGTTCAGCTGTCTACTCAGGCCCGAAGCCAGTGGATGCTCCCTGTGGTCTGGGGCTGGAGTGAGATGGATGTTCCTGCTGGGAGAACACCTGAGGTTCAGCAGAGAAGAGCAATGTGCACTGGGATAAGCTCCCTGTGCAGCTGTTGAGGGACATATTGGGACTGGAGACCCTAAGTGGAAAGTTATCTGTCGAAGCAGAAGCCCTTGAGTTCTCCAGGGGACCGGGAGCTTTCTGGGGAGAACTGCTGATCTCTCTCCAAACTCACTGGCTGCTGGGGGCATTTATCACCTTGGTGATAGGCTCCTCAGGTCTTTGGCCTCAGGAACCACCTTAAGAAAATAAGGAACCTGAGCTTCCTGTTCCATTAGAGAGTCCAAGGGTATCCTGAAATCATTGGCTTACAATAGTGGTTTGAACTCAGCTTCCCTAACCAGGGTCACAACATCTCCTTGGAACATACTAGAAACACTAACTCTTGGCCTTAACTCCTCCCATATTGAGTTAGAAACTCTGGGGCAAGGCTGGCCCAGCAAGCCCTCTAGGTAACTGGTATACACGATGTTCTGCCCACGAGGAAAGTCCCTGCTGTACTGGATGGATGGGCTCTTCTTTCATTGTCTCCATGGCAACCATAGAGCAACCATGCTCTAGAATCAGGACCCCTGTATGCTTCAGAGCTTCGCTGCATCAGTGTCTGATGCTGTCCTGTGAGGGAGGGGTCAAGGATTCATTCTGTGCTGAGTGAGAAATGCATCCCTAGGGTCTGGGCTCTTTTCGGTCACATGGGCCATCAAGAGATGTGAGGTCAGGTCTGCTTAGAGCTCATAGAGGTCAGACAGTGAGGGTCCAGGCAGAAATCATACACTGAGCCTGGGAGGAGCTGGGCTTGGGCAGCCTCCTGCCTATATCATAAGGCCGTGGTCTGAGACACAAATGCCATGTCATGGAGACCAGGCAAGCTGTACATCAACCTGCAGAAGGCTGTACTGTCTCTGCTTCACCTGCCAAGAGCCTGTGTAACTGTTGGCAGCAGCCCAGTGCTAGGCTGGATCCAGACTACTACAGGCAGGACAAAGCTCATTGTGTCCTTCCTGGACCCCACTTCCCCCCCATACCCTGCAGTGGACCTGTGGATCCCCCAAGCGGCTTTGCTCACTAGGACCTTTCTGTTGGCTGGCAGGTGTCATGGCGGGCTGTGTCCTGGGGCCTTGGGCTGCAGTTTGTGCTTGGACTCTTCGTCATCAGAACAGAACCAGGGTTCATTGCATTCCAGTGGCTAGGTGATCAGATCCAGGTGTGTATGTTGGGCCCTGCTTCTGGAGAGTTGGGGAGAGGCCACTTGATTTAGGGAGATAGATGTGGATGTCACAGAGATAGTTCAGGACCAGAAAGACTAGGGCCCCATATCTGGGGTGAGAATAGGACTGGCCAGGGGCTTGCAGGGGCTACCAGCCCAAGGTCCCCCAGTCACTTCAACCTTTCAGAAGCTGGTGATGGAATGGATTTCTAGATGGTGAGGTTCTTAGGGTATGAAGATGCCAGGTCATGTGACATGCTGTGTTTTTCAGTGCCTTGGGATGTAAATGAGTTAAAATTGCTAACAACAGAAACCTTTAAAATAATCCATTTGGCATTTGAATTTAGAAACATTTATTGAAATCATACTTGGTTTTCTTTCTTTTATTTTTTTTTTTCAGTTGCTTGTTTTGTTTTGTTTTGTTTTGAGACAGGGTTTCTCTGTTATAACCCTGGCTGTCATGGAACTCACTGTGTAGACCAAGCTGGCCTCAAACTCAGAAATCTGCCTGCCTCTGCCTCCCAAGTGCTGGGGTTAAAGGCGTGTGCCACCACTGCCCAGCTTGCTTTTTTTTTTTTAAAGACAGGCTTGCATTGTGTATTTATTGCTGGTCTGGATCTTACTCTATAAACCAGGCTGGCCTCAAATTCACAAAGATCTGCCTGCCTCTGCCTTCCAAATGCTGGGATTAAAAGCACGTGCTGTCACGCCTGGCTTACATCATCTGGTTTTTATTATGTTGAGTTGTTCCACTTAAAAATTCTGGGAGCCAGCCTGGCTTAGTGTGTGCATACATGTGCATGTGTATGTATATTTTCCTGGTGTGTAGCTATACGTGTACATGTATGTAAAGATTAGAAGACAATCTTGGGTATTGTTCATCAGGCATTGGCCACTTTCTTTTAAGGCAGGGCCTCTCACTGGCCTGGAGGTTGCCAAGTAGAATGATTGGCCAGGGATCCTGAGGGATCCGCGGGTGCCCACCTTCCCACTCCAGGTTATAAGCACTGACACCACACCTGGCCTTTTTTTTAAAGCTATAGATTCTGAGGATCAAAATGCAGGTCCTTATTATGAGGCAAACACTGTACCAACTGAGCTATCCCTTTAAATTTCAGAGGTTGTTATTTGTTTTCCTTTTTGAGATAGTACCACTGCCTAGCCCAGGACTGCCTTGAACACCTGGCAATCCCCCTGCCTCAGTTTTCCAACTGAGATTACAGACAGGAGCTGCTACTCCTAGCTCTTTAAGTTATACGTCTTTTTTTTTTTTTTTTTCTGGGGGGGAGTTGTTTTAGGTTTTGATTTTGTGGTGGTGGTGGTGGTGGTAGTGGTGATGGTGGTGGTGGTGGTGGTTTGGAGGTTTGGAGGGGGGTGTTGTTGATTTTTTTGTTTTTGACAGTGTCCTGTGTAGTTCAGGTTAGCCTCAAACTCACTATAATAAAGATATGTAGCATAAAGTCTACCAATCTGACTCTTTGTCTTGTTAACTTCATGCACATAGGTTGGAGGCCACACACAGGGACCATGTTTCAGAGGTACATCTTGAGGCAGGAAGGCCTGTAGCCTTGGCATCCTTCTATCCACCTGCACTGGGCTGAAGCTCTTGCTCGCCCCGCCTGGGTTCCTGGCCATGTTTCCTGCCTCCCTTCCTAGCCCAACTCCCCGCATTGTGTCTCCTCCAGGTCTTCCTGAGTTACACTGAGGCCGGCTCCAGCTTCGTCTTTGGAGAGGCTCTGGTCAAGAATGTCTTTGCCTTTCAGGTCAGTTGACTGTTGCCCCAGCAAGGGTTGGCACTCGCTGCTCAGGTCCCAGCTGTGGGAGCCAGCTAAGCTGACAGGAGGTGAGCTCAGGCGGGAGGGCTCCTGTGGGCACAGACTAGTGCCCAGGATGCTAACAAAGCCAAAGCTTGGGGCCAGGAAAGACCCAGCACCCTGTTTGTTGGATGATGTTTGGTAAAATGTGGGGAAGTTTGCTGTTTCTGCATTATCTTTCCTAAGCATGACTCACCACTTGACATAGCTGCTAGAAGGCTAAGAGCAAGAGGTGGCGGTGGTGAGGGGTGCTGAGAGACAGCCCCAAGGGGCCCTTAGCTCCTAACTTGCTGCAGGGACACTGGATCCATAAATGCTCCCTCTTCAGGCTCCCTCTTCACCACCTCTCAGAGCCAACCTCCTCCACAGTCTGACTCTAGCGCCTTTGCTTCTTTCTCTCTTTCTTCTCTCTCTCTCCCTCTGTTCACTCAACACTACATCTACAGTATTATAGGAGGCATTAAGGGTTAAGCCACCCTTCTGTTTTAAAGACTCCATTGCCCCTGGCAGAGCCCAGCTGTAGTTTAAAACAGAGCCACTCATGCTGGAGACACAGCTCATGTGCCCTAAACCCCCACCCTCTTTGCTGTTCTGGATGGAGCTGTGATTCTATTTCTTCTCCCTCTGGTAAGCTGGCCAAGCCTCTGAAACACCCTGGTGAGTGAGAGTTTTAGTACAGTCCCCCCTTTAGTATAGACAGCTTTACAGCCCAAAACTCACTCCAGGCTTACACTGCATTTCCCAAAGCCAGGCCGAGACAGTGGCAGCCTGGCTCCAGTTTTCTGCCTCATTACTTGTGCCAAAGTAACAAGGAGATGAATCACAGTTGCCTGTCTAGACCACTAAAGCCATGGAGGGGCCGCACAGGCAATGTTGGTAGGTTCTGGAATTTCTACCTTTCTACCCTGCTGGGGATGATGGGCCCAGGGGTTTCTATTGTAGACTTCTGGGCTTATGTAGAGACAAATGAAGTCCAGGTCATCCTTCTGGGCATGAACTCTGACCTCTTACTAGTTTTTCTTAGAGCTCAGTGGCTCTTGTGGCTGTTGTGCCAGAGACCCCTTGAGGAAGATCCTGTCCAAAGAGTTTAAATGACTCCAGTGCTGGAGGGAAAGGGAGGGTCCCAGGTTCCTAGAGTCTGTCTGGCCCTGGGCAGATTTACCCCATCTCCCCAAGAACTATTGTGTATAAAGATATCAGGAAGGCAGCCTTGGCTATCCTACAAGTTCACCCAAATACCGTCCCCATAGGGCGTGAGGACTACTCTCTCCATATAACAAGTAGTGTGCACCCAAAGGTCCAGGGGAGTTGGTGAACATCTGCTGTGGGTAACTTCTTGAAGGCCAACAGTTTCTCAGCTGTAAACAGCACACAGCGGCTCTACCTCCAGTGTGCGCAGGGGTGGGGGGGGGGGGGGGTCAGATGCGTGAGACATACACAGAGCCTGTAACAGAGAAGCTGCTACTAGGGATGGTTTGAGGAAGACTCCCCAAGGGTGTGGAAGAGTTCCAGGACATGGAGGATTGAGGATTGGGAGGTCCTGGAGCCGGAAGCTGGAAGATGCAATAGTGAAAGCAAAGACTCAGAGGGAAGCTGGGGATGGCCTCTGGGCTCAACCGGACTCTGTCTTGAACAGTCTCAATGCCAGGCTGAGGCGTCTGAGGATCCTTTGTTGAGTCTGTGTTTTGCGTTGTCTTTTGTTTTGAAACAGGGCCTGGATGTAGTTCAAACTGGCCTCAAACTTGTGATCCTCCTGAGTTCTGGGATGACTTGCATGCACCACCATGGGTGTCCAGCATCTGGGCTTTTTTCACTAACTGAGGCTCCATTGAAGAGTTCTGAGCAGTCCTGCTATGCATTGGTGGCTTTACATGTCAACAGCAGATATGAAAGACAGTAGTAGGATGTTGGTGTGTGTGCTGGAGAGGGGCCCACCAAAGCAAATGCTTTATGGTCTAGGAATACTGGGTTAGGGGAAGACAGATGTCGGTTACGCCTCAATTCCATAGGTGCTGTCACAAGAGCATTTACCATTTGAGGACAAGGCTTAGTCTTACTTTGCATCCTTCATGTAGCCTTAAGCCCCAAAAGGCTAATGGCTAGAGACTCTGCTGTTTGCTAAATGAATGAAACAAATAAGTGATGGTTCCAGAGCAGTCCTGGGAAATTCCTGTGTCTGCTAGGGCGTGTGCTCAGTGAGCCCCAAGGAGACAGTCTTTTCTGGCCAGGGTACCATATTCCAAAGCCCTGGGGTCCTTGGTCTGATACAAGGTCTGAACTACCTTTTTAAAAAAAGTATTTATTTTATTTTATTTTTTTGGCTTCTTGAGACAAGGTTTCTCTGTGTAGGCCTGGCTTGTCCTGGAACTCTCTCTAGACTAGGCTGGCTTCAGACTCACACAGTTTTGTCTGTCTCTGCCTCCTGTAGTGCTGTGATAGGGCCTCATGTAGCCCAGGTTGGCCTTGACCTCATCACAGAGCTGAGGATGAACTTAAATTCATGATCTTTCTACTGCTACCCATGAAGTGTTAGGATTACAGGCATGCAACACCACACCAGATTCCAACCTCCATAGCAAGACCCAGGGCTTCTAATCCCTCAAGGGTCAAAGGTGAACTTTGAAGCAATTCAGGGATATTATGAACCACTTTGTCCCACTCGATGCTGGATAGTCTAGTACGGCTGTTTTCAACCTGTGGGTCTCCACCCCTTTGGGTTTAACGACTCTTCCACAGGGGTCACATATAAGATAGCCTGCATATCAGATATTTATATTATGATTCATAACAGTAGTAAAATTTATAGCTATGGGGGCTGGAGAGATGGCTCAGTTGTTAAGAGCACAGACTGCTCTTCCAAAGATCCTGAGTTCAAATTCCAGCAACCTCATGGTGGCTCACAACCATCTGTACAGCTACAGTATAGCTGTACATAAAATAAATAAATAAATCATTTATTTAAAAAAAAAGATTTATTTATTATTATAAATAAGTACACTGTAGCTGTCTTCAGACACACCAGAAGAGGGTGTCAGATCTCATTACGGGTGGTTGTGATCCACCATGTGGTTGCTGGGATTTGAACTCAGGACCTTCGGAAGAGCAATTGGTGCTCCTACTGACTGAGCTATCTCACCAGCCCTAAATCTTTTTTTTTTTTTAAATTCTAACAAAAATAATTTTGTGGCTGTGGGTCACCACAATATGAGGAACTGTATTAAAAGGCCACAGCATTAGGAGGGTGAGGTTCCACTGCCCTAGTGGAAAAGAAAAGAAAAGCTCAGGCAAGGAGAAGAAAGCCCTGATAACAGAGGAGTCATGGCCAAACTTCATTTTAGTCTCACACTGATCTTTCAGAGAAAATACAATGATTACCCCTTTATAGGTGAGGAGCCTGATGCTCAGGGTGGCTGATGTTTGTGCAAACTCACGAGGCTAAAGAGGCTAAGATTGCAGCCCCAACACAATGTCCTTGTTTTAGTTTCTGTGCCCTGACATTAGAGCCCTTTTCTTAGGTGGCAAGGGGCTCTTTGTCACAGAACATTTGTTCTCCTCCTAGCTTTATACGAGGTTATATTCTTTTAACAGTTGAGAGTGACAGAAACCCACTTGCACATAGTTTCCCAGGGAGGAGGGGACTTCTTGGCCTACACACTAGCTGGTCAGGTGGAGCCAACAAAGGCTAGAACCAGGCTCCAGAACAGCTGCAGCCTCATATCCTCTCTGCATAGCCTTCAGGGTCAGCTTTATCCCTCACACCATGTTTACCCCATCAACACCAGATGTTCATTCTTACAGCACATCAGATAGCATGGACGACTCTCTTTTGTAGCCAGACAAGTCCTGGGCAGGATTCTGATTGTGCTGTTAGATAATATGACCATGCTGAGCCAGTTAGCCTGCATCCAGCCACTGGGGCAGCTGAGCTCTTGTTCTGATGTGAAGCCAGGGCCATGGGATGAAATCACTGATGGAATGGAAGCAACCCTTAGAAATATATCCTTTAGCCCGGCAGTGGTGGTGATGCAAACCTTTGATTCCAGAGGTGGACAGGGAAGCAGAGGCAGGCAGATCTCAGTGTGTAAGCCAATGGCAGCCTTAGCAAGACACATACACACACTCACACACACTCATACATACACACAAACACACATACACACCACACTACACACACAAACACCACATACTACACATACCACATACACATACCACACACACTACACAGACACACACTGCATACACACACACACTCACACACACTCACCACACATACACACTGCACACACACTCACACACACACACACTATACTACACACACAAACACCACATACTACACATACCACATACATATACCACACACACTACACAGACACACACTGCACACACACACACACTCACACACACATACAACACACTACACAAACACCACATACTACACATACCATACACACTGCACTCACACACACACACACTACACACTACACATGTACCACATACACATACACCACATACACATACCACATATACTACATATACATATACACCACATATACTACACACGCATTATACACACACACACCCCACACACCTCTTTCAGTCTTGAGACTTGCCCTCCAGGTAGGGTGGCTCTGTTGGGTACTGAGTTGAACTCAAGGCTCTTCCGTGCCTCTCAGACTCTAGTCGGCCAGTGTCCATGCTGGGAAGGCTTCCTTGAGCTCCTGCAGATCTTTAGACCTAGGCTGTCTCCTGCTGGGACCTAGTCCAAATGATCTTTTCTCCAGGAAGTAGAATCACCCTGGGACTTTTTTAATCCTCTGCTTCTCCTTGGCCTAGAGCTTTGCACAGTCCATGTGGTGTCCTCCTCCTGGCTGTATCTGGTTGATTAGTCACCCTCCCACCCCTGTCCCCACCCCTGCTTTGGCTCCATCTCCTTTCTAGTAACTTTCCACCCGACCCCCCAGTACTCCCTCCTCACACCCCCAGCTCCTGCTTTCTTGCTGGGTCTGGCTGACCCAGGATCACACTCCCTCGGCCTCTCACAATGGCTGGTTCCAGCCTCTGGCAAGGCCCCACCTACTCAGCTAGGCAGTGTTCAAGGCCTCCTCATGAGGAGCCCCAGAGGTTAAAAAAAATCTTTTCCTCTCCTGAGAGTTTGGGGTATCTGCCTAAGGCAGTCCTTAATTTCCTCAGGTAAACAGTACTCCTTTCAGAGAGGGGGTGGGAAGAGAGCAGAGACTGAGAGGAAAGGCTAAAAGGAAGGGCTTGGGGTGGCCGAGGAGAGAGAGCCAGTTTAGATAAGTTTGATTTCCAGGCAGGATGAAGTGGTTCCAAGGGTGTGGTGCAGTGGAGACTCTGGAGCCATAGTCCTCCGAGTATGGGATGCTATGATTAAAAACTATAGGCATGCTGGCTCACAAACAACGGGAATCCACTCCTTAACATCTAGACGCTGGAAAGGAAAGCAGAGGGCCCCTATGGTCATGTTCTGATGAGGAATCCCTCTTCCCAGTCACCTCTCCCATCCTCACGTGCTTGAAGGCAGAGGGAGACTCCGGGGCCTCTTGTGTAAGGGGAAATGAACTGGCCCCATCCATGAGGGCTTCCCCTCCTGATGGCTGTCTAAGCCTGCCATCTGGGCTTTGGTTTTATCGTGTGCATCTGGAAGATTCCGTCTCTAGCAGGGATACATGGCTGCTCTGATTGCAGAGAATCAAGCCTTCTCCGGGGCACATGCCTCAGCCATACAGGACTTTGGCAACCTTCCTGGCATCTGAATGCTCTCTGCCTGTTCTCAACTGTGTGACTTTGGATGGGTGGCCCACACTTCAGAGCCTCAGTCAAGTGGAGATAATTACAGCCACCTCAGTTGCTTTGAGGATCAATGAGCCACCACATATCAATGATTATCTGGCACACAGTAGGACTTCCTGCCAGGCACGTAGTAGGAGTTAATAGTCCTTCCTCAAGTAGCACTGCCCTGAGTTACACGCTGCTTGTCTACCATACCAGGCACTCCAAAGGTGGTTCCTGGGCTGTGAGCTCGTACTTGCCACAGGGACATTATTATATACCCTACCCTGAAGTTTGGAGCCTGCCTGCCTTCCCCCTTTCCTCTATCTATCGCCTCCTTCCCCCTCCTTTCTTCTCCCTTCTTTTCTTCTTATTTCCCTTTGTACTATTCTTGTATTCTTCATGGTGCTGTGTCTCCTGGGCCTCATGTGCTAACCAAATGCTTTACCACTGAGCCATCTAGAGACCCCCCATCCCCTCCCTTCTCTTCTGTTTCCCTTTCCTCCGTCACCATTCACTCCTTCATCCCAAATGCAGCTTCCCTCTCACCCACAGCCTCCACCTATAGTTAGAACACACCTTCTGATGCCCACTCTGCCATCCTGGGCATGTCCTCCTAACTCCAGCCTGGGGCTGTAGCCAGCCAGTTGTCATGGAGTCCCTCACATAGTCAAGGGCACCAGCTGACTAGGCTCACATCTGGCTTCTGGGAGAGCAGGATGATGTCACCCCCGGGGCTGTGAGTAGTTCCAACTAGCAAGGAGGAGTTATAAGGCAGGAATGGAGGTTCTGAATCCAGTACCTATGCTCCCTGTCATGTGATGTCCCCAGCAGCAGGCAAGCCACAGCAATAGGTGTAAAGTGGAGCAAGTCTAGAGGCCTGTGGTGTTGGTTGGGAAGGGAGAGGGGAAGCCCAGCCACACTCTTTTCTTTCTCATCCCACGGCTGGACTGTGGGAGCAGATCTTTGCTGCCACCTAGGACCATCTACTTGTTCTGAGAGATTGTGCAAGACTCTCGCTTTTCAAAACACAATAACCAGCTCCTGCCCTTCGGCCCTCCCCACCAGCTTGGCCTCCCGGAAATGCTGCCTGTCCGTGCCATGTCTGGGTCTCTTGCTCCCTCTTGATGTTACTTGGCTTCTGGTCTGTGTCCACACCCCTCGTCTGACACCGTTCTTACCTAGCCAGGCTTCTTCTTGAGTGCCATAGTCTGTCTCAAGACTTGTCTTGCCAAAGTGCTGAGGCTCCCGCCTAGATGACTGGCTGTGCCTGCTTGGACTCTGTCCCTCTCCTTTTGGCTGTCCTAACTGGTGTCCTGGGTCTCCTAGACTCTATTCGTCTCTCTCTTTAGCCACACAGGCTCCAGGGTCCCGTTCTGCACACTGCAGCAGGTTTCTGTGAGTAGTGTTTGTTCTGCTGCTTCGGCTGGACCTCATCACCTTTTCTTTCTTTTACTTTTAATTAATTTACCGGGTATGTGTTTGGGGGGTCGGGTGTGTGTGTGACACAGTGTAAATGTGGAAGTCAGAAGACAACTTGTGGAGCTGCTTCTGTCCTACCCTGTGGGGCTCTCAAGGGAAGATCTCCGGTCAGCAGGCTCGGTACCAAGCTTTTGCCTGATGAGCTATCTCGAAGGCCTCAACTGCATTTCTCATGAACCAAGTTCCAAATCCAGTCCCCATCCAGAGTTCTCTCTCAGCCCTGGACCCCTTTATTCAGTGGGACATTCCCCTTGGAGATTCTGTGGGCCTCCCATATCCACCAAGTTCAAAACTAAGTAGATGATTCCAAGGCTCCCCTCTGCTTTGCTTCCTCCTTGGGAAATGTTACTGGAACAGGGGACATGGACTGAGCACGTGGTAGGTACTTGCAGAGCATGCGTAAAGTCCTGGGTTGGATCCTCAGCACACATAAAAAAGGGAAGAAAAATAGAGGAACAGATGGGAAATTCAGAAATTAAGAAAAGAAAGGAAAGAAAACCAAATTCCCCACAGCTCTGGCCTACAGGCTATAAGTGTTTGAGAGTAGTGCCTTCTTTTCTGTTTTAAAAGGATTTATTCAGTATCTGTGTGTCTGTGTATGTGTAAGAGTACAGGCACACACATACCACAGTACCAGTGTTGAAGTCAGAAAGCAAAGAGTCGATTCCCTCTTCGACCATGTAGGTCCCAGGAGTGAAACTCGGGTGGCCAGGTGGGCGGCAAGCACCCTTAATGGCTGAGCCATCCAGCTAGCTCCATTTCCAAATGTATTAATATCCCAGCTTTCCCATTTTTGTTTTGTTTTGTTTTCCAGACAGGGTTTCTCTGACCTGGAACTCACTATGCAGACCAGGCTGGCCTCAAACTCACAGAGGTCCACCTGCCTCTGCCCCCTGAGTGCTGGGATAAAATGTGTGTGCCACCAACACCTGGCCCAACTTTCTCACTTTTTTTTTTAAAAAGAATTATTTATTTATTTTTATGTATATGAGTACACGGTAGCTGTCTTTAGACACACCAGAAGAGGGTATTGGATCCCCTTACAGATGGTTGTGAGCCACCATGTGGTTGCTGGGAATTGAACTCAGGACCTCTGGAAGACCAGTCAGTGCTCATAACCACTGAGCCATCCCTCCAGCCCATCTTTTCTACTTTTTAGTGAGCGAGAATTCCCATAGTCTTAGCATCTCTGCCAGACGTTTGAACTATTTGAAAAAAAAACAACAAACAAAACAAAACAAAACACGGCAGGACAAACACTCCAATGGGAAGAAGAACCCAAGAGTCGCATGTCCTCCAAGCCCTGGCACTCAGCCACTCACTTTCAGATGCCTGCTGCCACTGGTCACTTGCAAACCCTTTGAATGATGTCCCTGATCCACACACACTTCCTGCCTTTCCCTCATGTAATAACACACAGACCATGCCCATGGTGAGGCCCTCCCTTCTCACCTAACAGCCTGTCTCTCACGTTCCCACAGGGAGCTTCTTCTTTTTCTATTTCTTATTTTAATTTTCAGTATGAACAGGAAGGAGAGAGAAGGGCTTAGGAAAGAGCCATATGGTCAAGACTTGGGTGCAAGCTCAAGAGACTCCAAGAGCTTTCTTGTTCTCCTTTCCTGACATTTAGCTCACCATGGGTGGCCATGCTGTGGGGTACTAAACCAGCCCTCTGTCAAGAGACATACAAGCTCTGCTACTACAAATGAGCTACAGTTAGGGCTGGAGAGATGTTAAGAGCAGTTAAGATCAGACACTGCCCTTGCAGAAGATCCCAGTTTGGTTCCCAGCACCTGTGTCAAGTGGTTCATTGCAACCACCTGTAATTCCAGCTCCAGGGCAGGCGATGCCCTCTTTTACTTATGTGCTTGCACCATGCCCCTCCATATATATAGAATTAAAACAATAAGATAGGGGCTGGAGAGATGGCTGAGCAGTTAAGAACACTGACTGTTCTTTCAGAGGTCCTGAGTTCCATTCCCAGCAACTACCTGGCTCACAACCATCTGTAATGGGATCTGATGCCTTCTAGTGTGTCTGAAGACAGTGACAGTGTCCTCATCTACATAAAATAAATAAATCTTTAAAAATAAAAATAAATATTTAAAATAAATAAATAAAAGGACTGTAGCAAGAAAGCCCTGGGATGGGCTATAGACCTGGAAGGGAAGGATAGATATGAAGGTCCTGGTATGAAACAGAGTGACAAGATAAGATGTGAATTGCAGGGCCAGGATGTGTCTGGTCCAAGCCTGATGGTCCTGAACAGAAGCAGAAAGCCACACTAAGGAGGGTCCCCTCATTCATGCCCAGAGAGGAGAGAGTCCAACCAGGCCAGAGTCATAGACCAGAATTAAGCTTATGCAGAAGTAGGAGAGAGAGTCCATGAGTGTGCTACACCTGAGCCAGCTCCTTTAGCCTTCATGACAATCTTAAGAAGGATTTCTCATAATAGAGGTAAAGAAGCAGGGGGTGAAAGCAGGCGCTCTCATGGCCCATCGCGGGCAGGGGGTGAAAGCAGGCGCTCTCACGGCCCATCACAGGCTTGTGTTGGGATCACCTGAGACTCTTACACAGCCCCCAGAGCCTCTCCCTGCACCTGGCAGACCTCCCAGAGAAGGCTTTGTAGGAGTGAGCTGTCTCCTGGCCCTGCACACCTCTAACCCAGGACCCTGTCTCCCGGCAGGTTTTGCCCATCATCGTCTTCTTCAGCTGCGTCATGTCAGTTCTGTACTATCTGGGCCTCATGCAGTGGGTGATCCTGAAGGTGAGTCCTCAGGCCTGGATGTGCTTCTTCGGAGTCACTAGTCCCCTGGTATAGCCTTCCAGCGTCAGCATTCTCCCAGAGTCCTATGGCTCAAGGTCTACCTCCCTACCCTAGAATTTCTAGCTTTCTGGACCCATACCTTCCCAGAATTCCCTGCTCCTAGGGTCCATACCCTCCTGGAGTCTCTTGCTCCTGAAGCCCATGCCTTCCCAGAATGCTCTCCTCCCACACTTTATATTCTCTCTGAATCCATTGCTAATCAAACATCCCTTCAAAAGTTCTCTCGTCTTGACAGTAGGGAAAAATGGCACAAAATCTAATGCTGTCTCTATGGGAAGGAGGGTTGGGGTTCTAGGAGACAACACAGGATTTAGGGGAAAGTTATTTATACCAAAAATAATCCACAGAGATTATAACACTGGGCCAGATAGACCAGACTTAGCTGGTATAAATATGCTTACTTTAAAAGGACTATTCATTTGTTTATTTACTTGTTTGTTTATTTATTCAATTGTTGATTTGTTTATTGTGTATACACATGCATGTGTGTTCATGCATGCATGCATACCAGGATGCATATGTGGAGGTCAGAAGACATCTTGCGGGTTTCCTCCCTCTGCCATGTGGGACCTGGGGATTAAACTCAAGTTGTCAGGCTTAGCACTGGACACCTTTACCTGCTGAGTCATCTTTGCAGCCCAACCATGCTTAGGTTTATAAAATCTGCATAGGACTAGGATGTAGGAGTTAGCAATGTACAGCATTTGAAAGCATCAGACCTGGCAAAGGGTTCTGAGGTTTTAGCCAACAGAGCTCAGAATAAGTCAGCACCTTTGGATGACAGCAAGAATAAAAAGTGACCTGTGCTTATGTTAATCTGCAGAATCCAAAGGAGGTGACTGCCCCTGGATCTGGAGCAGATGTTCAACCATGGGCTTGGACACATGGTGCTATAAGCAGGAAAGAACCCACATCCTTCACAGCCAGGCTGGAGGGATGGAGAATGATGGGCCTGGATCAGAGGAAGAGAGAAGGGAAGGCTAATTCCAAATGCTTATGAAGGAAGGCTAGCCAAGAACAGGCTGAGAGGCAGCAGCAGCACAGACACATTCCAGAGAAGAACCTTCTAGTACAATATGTCCCAAACCCTTTTCCATTGAACTCTAGACCCTGGCGTGCTACCAAATGTTACTTGGAAAAGAAAGTCTCTAGTTAAGTAACTGAGGAAAACCAGGCTAGACATTATGGTGAATTAATTTTTTCATTAATTTATTTATTCACTTTATCAAAGCCTTTCCCTCCTCTTCTCCCAGTCCTACCCTCTCTACCTTTCACCTAAGAGAAGGAGAAGCCCTTTTTGAGTACCAACCCACACTGCAACATGCAGTCCCAGCAGGAATAGGCACATCCTCTCCCACTGAGGCCTAACCAGACAGTACAGTTAGGGGAAGGGGATCCAGAGGTGGGCAACGGAGTCAGAGACAGCCCCTGTTCCATTTGTTAGGGAACCCACATGAAGATCCAGCTGCACATCTGCATACTCTTTGATTGGTGGTTCCATCTCTGTGAGCCCTGATGGGCCCAGGTTTGTTGACTCTGTAGGTCTTGTGGTATTCTTGGCTCCTTCAGCTCCCTCAATCCAATCCCTCACTCTTCCATCAGACTCCCCTAGCTCTGCCTGATGTGTGGCTGTGGGTCTCTGCATCTGTTTCCATCTGCTGCTGTGTGAAGCTCCTCAGAGGACAGTGATGCTACTACGCTCCTGTCTGCAAGCATAGCAGAGAATCATTAATAGTGTCAGGGGTTGGTTCTCTCCCATGGCATGGGTCTCAAGTTGGGGCAGTCATTGGTTGGCTGTTCCCTTCAATCTCTGCTCCATCTTTATCCCTGCACATCTAGTAGGCAGGGCAAATTTTGAGTTGATGTCCCTCTCCCTCCATTGGAAGTCCTGCCTGGCTATGGGAGGTGGCTGCATCAGCATCTATATCTCCAACAGCTAGGAGTCTCAGATGGAGTCACCCCATACACTCCCAGAACCTATCCTCCTACAGAGATGCCTTCATCAATTTCCCTTCTCTCTCCTAGCCTCCTCTTATCCATTCTGAGAGCTGTAAGGTAGAATCTCAGAGTCATTTTGATTTGCATTCCCCTGATGTTGAACATTTCATTAAGTGCTGCTCAGCCATTAGAGATTCTTCTGTTGAGAATTCTCTGTTTAACACTGTGCCTCGTTTTTTTAATTGGATTATTTTGTTTGTTAGTGTCTAATTTCTTGAGTTCCTTATATATTTTGGATATCAGTCCTCTATTTGATATAGGGTTGGTTAAGATCTTTTCCCATTCTGTAGGCTGCATTATAGTGAATGAATTTTTTTAAACTTTTTTTTTTTTTTTTTTTTTTTTTTTTTTTTTTTTTTTTTTTGAGACAGTGTCTTATTTTGAAACTCTGGCTGTCCTGGAACTCACTATATAGACCATGCTGGCTTTGAACTCAAGAGATCTGCTTGCCTTTGCCTTCAGAGTGCTGGAATTTTAAATGAGTGTCATCATTCCCAGCTAACAGGTTTTGTTTGTTTGTTTGTTTTGTTCTGTTGTTAAATTATTTATGGGCTGGAGAGATGGCCTCGAAGCAGTTGAGAATATGCCCTGGCAGAAGACCTAGTTGGGTTCTCATTATCACCTTGGCAGTTCATAATTCCCTGAAACTCCTGCTCCAGGGGATCTGATGCCTTTTTCTCTAAGCCTCAGGTACCTGCACACACACATACACATAAACAAACCCATAGAAATACGCACATATGTATGCACGACAGACTCGTGTAGCCATCAGAGGACAGCTAGCAGGAGTTGGTTCTCGTCCCACTGAGCAGGTCCTTGGGGATCAAACTAGGTTGTCAGGCTTGGTGACCAATGTCTTACCTAGCTTGCATACCTTAGCTAGCTTGCTGACCCTCCACCTCATTTTCTGAGCTAGGAGCTCTCATTGAACCCAGATCTCACTGACTTGGGTAGGCTGGCTTGTCAGCAAGCCCCAAGGATCCTCCTATTTCCACCTCTCCAGCAATGGGATTACAAGTGGATGCTTTTACATTGGTCCTGGGACTCTACCTGATCGACTGAGCTGCTTATCCCCCAACTAGCTTACAAATGGTGAGACTCAGACTATGGTTATTTTATTAGACTTTGACAATTACTGGGGGTCACCCTTAGTCTTTTTTTCTAACTGCTGGCCTGGCTACTTCCCTAGCAGTATACCCCAGATACTTGCTGTTTCTCCTAGTCATGTGCTCATGGTCCATCTCTCCTCATGGCAGCTTCCTCCTCTCTTCTCTTTCTTCTTCCTTCTCCTCCTCAAATTTCCTGCACCCCCAACCAGGTCACTCTAAACCTACCTACCTCTAATCCCTCCAGTAACTGGCTGTAGCAATTTTGTTTAACCAATAGTTTTAAATTAAGGAACAAGGTTTGCACAACAAAAGCTTTTAAAGGTGAGAATTCACTCATACAGAATTTAGCATTACAATACATAGCAAAAGACCAAAACTCAACCCTGAGACATCTCTGCAGTCCCCTGTTCCAATGCTAATTAAATTTCAGCTTGAGTTTTAGAGGGGCCATTTAAACCACAGTGGGGCGGGGGTGGGGAGGGTGGGGGGGGAGGGCTGGAAGACTTTTAAGGTACTTTCACCCCTGACTCTTTCTGACTCTGGCTTGCTAATGTCCACTCATGAGAACTCTGATCTTTTTCCAGATTGCCTGGTTGATGCAGGTCACCATGGGTACCTCAGCCACTGAGACACTGAGTGTGGCAGGAAACATTTTTGTGAGCCAGGTATGTACTGCAGCCACCCCAAAGAGACCGGGGGTGGGCAGGGATCCAATTTAATTCAAGGGAAGGCCATTTAACCTGTCCCCAGCTTCACAGAAGGGTGCTGCCCATGAATGCTGCATGTCCTGCCTGTGTCATGCCAAACGCAGACATTGTCTATTTGGCACCTCTATCACTTTAGCCTGGGCTGTTGTCATCAGCTTAGATTCTGACAGGCTAAGCGGGGAGCCTGAGGTTTGGGAGATACGAATGGTTTGGCCAGGATTCTGCAGGGACAAGTAAGACACATTTAGTTGGTTTTTGTTTGTTTGTTTGTTTTTCCATGATCTGGCTTCTTCCCACTATATCATTTGGTCTTAGTTTTCCTTTGTCTGAAATGTATTCCTTGAAATAATATAGTTCTGAAGGCACCAGGATTCCCGAGTCTCTTCAGGCCTAACCTTCCCAAGGAGACTGTGAGAGTCAGGGAGTCCTTAAGAGATGCCCTTGCCAAGTGGTTCCTTATTTCATTGGGTAGTTTAGAGGGTTTTGGCTTTGTTTTTTGTTTTTATAAAAGTACTGGCCTGGTTTTTGTTATGGTGCAAGATGTAAGAGTAAGTTTTATTCATCTGATGTGGTTGCCGTCTTGGAGGCTTACTGTCTCATCTGCTAACCTAGGCCTAGGCCTGGAAGCTTCAAGCCTCCGTACAGTCTGATCTAAGTCTGGAATGTTTTTAGCCCTGAGACTTAGTGTGAATAAGTTCACTCTAGTGAGCCTCCTATTTCTTTCTGAACTCTGTCTGGTCAATTCAGCTGTTCCGGCTCAAGCTCCTCTCGAAGGTGACTGATCCAAGCTGGCTTCTCTCAGTTTCTCACTGAATTGCTCTGCTTGGCCTCATACTGACTGGCAATTATGTTCTCATCTTCTGGCTCTTTCTCATTCTCTGGTCTAGCTTGTTCTCTCTCTGCAATCTGTTTCTCTACAACTATGCCAGTAAAACTGCCTCCTCTACTTTTCTCCACTGCTCTCTCTTAAGTAGCTTCCCTTTCCTTTCTCTTCTTGTAAGAGTTAGGCAGATCCTATTCTGTCAAATCTTTCTGTGATTCATCACTTTGCCTGACACTCATTTAGACATCACTTTCAAACATGGGTGCTTCCTTCTACAAAACTAACTTTACCTTCATTATTTGGGATTAAAGGTGTGTACTAAGGGCATGTCTGCATTTCAGCCAGAGGGATTAAAGTTATGTGCTAAGGCTGAGCCACACCACACACAACTAGAAACAGGTTTTTCCAGTAAGCAACACAATCTTGTGGTTCACAGTGTGATCAAATATCCTGAAACAGCAAACATGCTAGTTTCATTATTGTAATAGATAGATATGCTTGCAGATAAGTTGTTTCCAAAATAACCCTCCTCTGTCTCTCTCTGTCTCTATCTCTCTCTCAGCTTTTTTTGAGAAAGTCTTATGTAGTCCAGACTGGCCTCAAATTTGCCATGTAGTCAAGATTGCCCTTCAGCTACTGAGCCTCCTGCCTCTACCTCTGGTGGCTACCACCCAATACAGGTGTGGGCTACCACCTAAAACTCTTTAAAATGTTCAAACTGAGGCACAAGAGGAGGATCAGAAACCATAGAAGCCTCCCTTAGAGATGTCTCAAATTCACTAAACAGGACCTGGAGTCCCTCCCCTGGCACAGCCACACATTTCTGAGACTGTGAGGAAACATTAACATCTTCCATGAGTTGTTCAGATCACTCTGAATGCCATCTTGCCTCCCTCAGTCTGCTCTACCTGCATTGCATCTAATACCAGGTAACTCAGTTCTGCCTCTGCATCCATCCACTGCTTCTCCCTTGCTGACTGAGCCATGCTGTCAGTCTCCTGGACCACTGTCATCATCTCCTGTTCTCCCTGCTCCCAACATCACTCCTGACATTCATTTTGAAACATATGTCTGAGTAACCCAATCAAAAACATGTATGAGGACCTGGGGGTGTGACTTGGTGGTAAAATGTTTGCCTAACATGGGCAGACCCCTAGAGGTTCCATCCTAGACAGACAGACAGACACATACACACAAACACACACATACACACACACACACACACATACACACACACCCTCATGGCATGTGCTATCCAAACAAGCGAACGTCTTCTCCAGAGCCCATCTACCCTCTTCTGCCTCCATGTCAAACTAGTCCTCACACACACAGAGCTCTGTGACAGACACGCAATTTTCCTTGATACTTCTCAAACTTGGTCAAGCTTATTCCTGTCTCAGGGCCTTGGTTCTATCTGGATGGCTGAACCACCAGTCTGTGTAGTTGACTCCTTTAGGTCTCAGTTAACATTAACCCAGCGACACACCCTCAAAAAGGTCTTTGCTGATATTCCCTGACCTTTAGGCTTTTATCTTCATAGATTCTATCAGCCTCTAAATTCACAGCATATCTATACCCCCCCCACCACCACCACCACTTCCAGGAAGATGTTCTTGTCACTTCCTGGTATTGGTTGCTTTACTTTTCTCTGTGATGAAACACTCTACAGAAAAAACTTAAGGAAGGAAGGAGTTGCCTGTTGATTCACAGTTTAGAGGTGCAGTCTATCATGGCAGAGAGGGCATAGCTGCATAGCAGTGTGAGTGTGAGGCAGCTGGTCCCATTGTAGGATGGGGTGTGAGACAAATGTGGGTGTTCAGCTTACTGTCTGTGGGTATAGGACTGAGGATGGGGACAGGGTGAGAAGAGAGGCAACAGGTATGTGACCAATCCTGAGCAATCAGACTCCAGAGAGCAGCATCAGGATACAGATCCAAGTTTATTACCCAGCGCATATGCTTATATACAGTGTTTGAGCCAATTCCAAGGCCCTAAATCCTTGGCCAATCTTATCTCATCACACTGTCACCAGGCTCCAATGAAAGTCCTGCCTGATGAGGTTACTCAGAAGAAGTGGGAGGAGTTAGGACTTCCAAAAAGTGGTGATGTTGGTCTGGGGAAGCAGCCGTCACCTGGCCCCCATTCCTTTTTGTTGTTTCACTGGTATTCTGGGAGCCATCTTAGATCTAATGCCGTGTACAGCAGATCAGGACTCTTTGAGGAGTCTCAGAAGCCTGAGGTACCTTGCTCTTCATCCCACTTTTTCCTTCAGAAGGTTGACTTTCATATCCCCTACAACTTTCTACTTTACATTCATTCTGGAGCCCCAACCTACAAGATGGTGTATCCACATTCAGGGCAGGTGGATCATCCCTCCTCAGTCAGATCTCTTTGATAGCATCGTTACAGATGCACTAAGAGGTGTATTTCCACAGTTATTCTAAACCCAGTCACATTGAATATGAAGATTAACCACCATACACCCACCTTCCCATCCTGCAGAGCAGTACCAAGAATGTTAGAGGTTCCAGAGCTGGACTGGAAAAATAAAGACTGGCCCAGACTTCCCCACAAGCCCCAAAGCAAGTGCCCATTGCTTGCCCAGCCCCTTCCTTTGCAATATCCCCTGGGCTCATTTGAAGTTTCAGCTTGCTTCTCCTCCAAGGCTTCTGTTTGCTTCCCTGGAAAATGAGGGTCCTTTCTGTCCAGGTTGTAAGCACTGAGGGGAGGTGCCTGGGTATGAGGAACATGGTAAGTCAGCACACAGGGGTGGGGTAGGGTGGTGGTAAGCAGGTCCTGTCATACAGGTAAGAGGACAATGAGGTCCAGAGAGGCTCAGCTGAATAGGAACCCACCCTCTGTCTCCTCTGAGATTCTTCGTCAAGAACTGTGACCATCACTCCCACAGCTAGGGCAGTGAGAACAGTGCCCAGCCACCAGTGCTGCTCACTGTTCGCCTTCTGATTTGTTTGTAGACTGAAGCTCCGCTGCTAATCCGGCCCTATCTGGCAGACATGACACTCTCTGAAGTTCACGTCGTTATGACTGGAGGCTATGCTACCATTGCTGGCAGCCTCCTGGGCGCCTACATCTCCTTCGGGGTAGGTAGAACCTTTCTCTGCCTGGCTGTGCCAAAGCCCTGAAATTGCCTTTCTGGAAGCCCCACATGCTCCCCGTCACAGCAACCATGGGATGTCCCCTCTCTGTCTCAAAGGCCAGCTTTGCCTGAGCAAGTCTACTTGGTTAGACTTTTTAAATAGTCACTGGGACAGATTCCCAGAATTCCCTTTACTAAGCTCTTATTATGTATTAGGCACTATGCTAGGTGCTTTAATATACCCATTTTGTAGATAAGCAAATTGAGGCTTGGAGAATAAATTAATGGTTAAAGCCAGGATCTGAACCCAGATCTGACTCCAAAGTGCATGGTCATTTTTCCATAGTCCCAAATGTAGGCTTTCCCTGGGGATCTGCCCTCCTAAATAATGTATATCACAATCCTCTCATGGGGTCAATCCATTATAAATTGGACCCTTAATTCATAATACAATAGCATAGGCAGAGAAAAAATTACTTGTGTGTGTGTGCACACACACTAATTTTTTTTCCTTTTCTTTTTCTTTCTTGGAATTAATTATTTTATGTATGTGAGTACACTGTAGCTGTCTTCAAACACACCAGAAGAGGGCATCAGATCTCATTACAGATGCTTGTGAGCCACCATGTGCTTGCTGGGAAATTGAACTCAGGACCTCTGGAGGAGCAGTCAGTGCTCTTAACCTCTGAGCCATCTCTCCAGCTCCAATTTCCTTTTTTAAAAGAACTGTAATTCTAGTACTTAGGAGGCATAGGCAGGAGGATCAAAAATCATGGTCACATAGTGAAACCCCATTTTAAACAAAATTAAAACAAAACAAACAAAAAAGCCCACAGATGTACAGCGGGGCTATACCCAGTAAACACACCAATAAGCGTATCTTAAGTTGAAAATACCAGCTCCATCACAGACAGTACACTGTCAGCACCAAGCTTCCTTCCCTTAGGCAGACCTGGACTCGGGGCTTGCCTGGCTGCTGCCACCAGCATCACAAGAAAACATCCCACTGCAATTGGCCAGCCTGGGAAGTAACACAATTCAAAAAGCCAAGTACAATTTCTGCAGAATGCTTATCACTTTATTACCACCTTGATGTAGGAACTATTCGTTTGAGCCATGAAGTCAGAGACCATCTATATTGGAAGATTTTTGTCCATTTTATAGCATCTGGCTTAAAACTCAGCTCCTCCCTTCTCTTCAGTTATGAGTCCAGGTCTGGCCCCAGAACGCTTTCCTCCCAGCTGACAGCCTGGCCTCCTTTTCTCTGTAGACTGTAGGATGTACGGCCACAGGGCTCCAGAGGGGAAGCTGCAGGCTGCAACCATAGCAGGGTTTGGGAATGTGCGGAGGCTGCCACAGGGGTCCAGGGGGAAAGCCCCAGGCCGCAGCCATAGCAGGGTCTGGGAAGGCACCTAACAGAGGGACCTTCCTTCTCTTCACACTCTACTTCTTCGGTCCCTGGCTGTGGAGAAGCTCTCTTCTGCCCCCTATCTGCCTTTAGCTGCCGCTGCCTGGCCTTCAGCCCCATTCCCTCAACTGCCTTCCCAGGGAGCCTCCCAGATTCTTTTTCTTTCTTTTGTACATCTGGCTTTTAAACTCAAGACCCCATATATGCTAGGCAAGTCATTGAGCTACACTCCCAGTTCATAGATTCTTTATTTTCTTTATTTCTTATTTTTACCACACCTTTATTTTTACTATTATTGTTTGTGTATGAGCACAGTGGCACACATGTCAAAGGTACGCTTGTGTGGGTGGGAGGGAGTCAGTTCCCCACCATGGGTTCTGGGGATTGAATGGAGGCTTGTCATGACAAGTGCTTTTACCGACTGAGCCATCTTGCTGGTCCCCTCACGTCCCAGATTTCTCTTGGTGGCTCAGCTTCTGACCCTTTGCCATATCCTCCTTATTGCAGGTGTTTGGATAGCAGTAGGACCTGTCCAACACAGTAGCCAGGAGCTACTGAGTACCTGAAACATAGACAGTTAAAAATGAGGTGTCCAGTATTCTTTCTTCAGTGCTAAAGAGCAAACCCAGGGCTTTAATCCCGAATGTTAGCTCTGTACCACTGAGCTAAGGTCCCATTTTTTTTTTTTTAAATGTCTAACTAAGTTACTTAGACTGCCCTTGAAGTGGTGCCTTCCCTTCCCACTTCAGCTTCCCAAATAGTGTTACAGACTTGTACCCCCAGGCCTGGCTTTCTTTACACTTTTAAACATGTGGCTGCTGGCTACAGTAAATGTGTTGGTGCTTTTCTGGTTGGTGTTACATGCTATGTAGGCCCAACAGCTGGGGGGTAGAGGAGACAGATTACAAATTTGAGGTCCGTCAACTGCATAGCAACTTTGAGGTTAGCCTGGGCTACACAAGACCATTTCTAAAGAATGTAGCAGGAATGAAAGTATAGATGTGGTCTCTGTTGTGTTTGTATTAGACAGTGCCAGCCTAGGTCTTCTCTTTTGTCGCACAGCCTCAAGTGTCATTTGACTGAATCATTTTGTTCTGACCTCCCAACCATGCTGTTGTTCCAAAGGCTCTCGGATAGACATCAGCTTTCACTACAAATTTAAACAAACTAGTCTCTCGGTGCAGGAGTCTCTGAACCCAGGCTGGTCATGGCAACATTCAGGAGTTGGTCACTCATGTTTCTCATTGAATTGTCCCCAAGGGAAACAGGGTCGGCAAGATCCTGAGTGGGCAAAGTAACTCTGTTGCTTAGTTTCCACATCTGTAAAATGGGCAGACATACTGGTCACCTGACTGCAATAGATATACTGAAGATTGTCAGAAAACTCTTAGCATGGTACTGAAAAGTGACCATATTAAGATCAGAAGGTGAGCAATAGTGGGCACTTTTAATCCCAGCACTTGGGAGGCAGAGGCAGGCAGATTTCTGAGTTCGAGGCCAGCCTGGTCTACAGAGTGAGTTCCAGGACAGCCTGGGCTATACAGAGAAAACCTGTCTTGAAAGAAAAAAAAGAAGAAGAAGAAACCCTGTCTTGAAGAACCAACCAACCAAACAAACAACCAACAAAACAAAAACCCCAAAAAGCAAAACAAACAAACAAACAAACAAACAAAAAAAAAAAAACCCAAAACCAAAATAGACCAGAAATCTCTCCTTTGTTTCCGTTCTCACTACCTCTCTGCGAAGTGCTGTGCTCAGTGTCCTATTTCCAGAGGGTGGAGGGAAGCCTGGGTGGCTAGGATGGAAGGCATTCTTGACTGTGCTCCTGGACGCATGGCTGGGGGAGGTACTAAGGGACCACAGGAGGCTGCTGTGAGATGAACCAGCACCACTTCATCACCTACATGCAGGGCTCCACCTCTCCGCAAAAGCAGGAACGACCCCGTGGGATTTGAGACTGTGGCCGTAATGGCTCTAGAATATGTGTTCCCCCCTAAAATCCAAGCTCACAAACTGGGTGTACTCTTCAAGCTGAAGGAAGAGGTCCGTGTCTAGACTGTCAGATAGAGAAGCCCCAGGTTCCGGTGTGAAGCTCTGAAAGCTCCAAGAGGGCCCTACCCAGGCTGCCCTCTTCCAGGAGGTGCTGGTGACAGGGAAGAAGAGTTGGGCCTCTGGCTGGTTCGTTTTCATGGTTGCAAGAGAGCTTTCTGTTACTAGGACAAAGCACACCGGAGAAAGAGTTGAAACATGGAGATGCATTTTATTTATTATCATGACTTTAGAGGTTTCCACCCACCCCTTTAGAGGTTGCCCCATCACTGTGGGCTTGTGTTGAGATGGATCATCCTGGCAGAGAGGGTGTCATAGAATAGTTCTGTTCATTTCAGGGCAGTCAAGGATGCAGAGAGACAGAGAGGAGGCTGAAGAGTCTGGGTGCAAGATGGCCCCTTCCAGGCATGTCCCAGTGACCTGCTTCTCCCAGCCAGCCTTTCCCTCCGCAGTCAGTGGGGATGGAGGAACTCATTGATGAACTCCGGGCTCTGAGGCAGCTGAGGCTCTTTGTGAGGGACTTCATTTTCACACCGTAGGTAGTTTCTGCTTCTGAGTAATGAGAGACAAGTGGGGTTTAGAAAAAGGAGGAGGATTTTGGGGCCTGAAGATCTCCAGGCCTTCTTCAGCTTCCCTGATTCCTCTGTCCTCTGCCTTTATTAGCCCGAGCCCATGTAAACTCACCTCCTGCCCACTCCCTTGAGGCTCCCTCTTGAGACAGGGTCTTACTGTGTAGCTCTGAATAACCTGGAATTCACTATATAGATTAGGTTGGTCTTGAACTCACAGACTGCCTCTGCTAAGACTAAAGGCACATATCACCATGTCCAGAAAAGGGCATCTGTCTCAAGTTGCCTGTTTTTGTGGGACAGGGAACTGAACTCAGGTCCTCTGCAAGAGCAGCAGGATTCTTAATTGTGAAGGCATCTGTCCATCCCCTCCCCCACCCTGTCCTATTAAAAACAGTCTCACGTTTCTAGGCTAGTCTCAAGTAACCAAGGCTGACCTTGCACTTCTGATTCTTCCGCCCAGAGTGCTAGATTTACAGGATTGTAGCATCCCTCCCCACTCGTGTAACTGGGGATGGAAGCCAGTGCTCCCTCCATGGTTAGACAAACACTCTGCCTGAGCCACATTCCAGACCCCCTTCCTTTCTACTTAAAATTTAAAAACTGCTATTGGCTTACTACAAAAATTAAGGAGAAAAGATCTATTTTTGTTTTTCTGTTTTTTTTTTTTTTAAAATAGTTTTGAGTTATGGACCTATTGGAAAATATCAAAAAGCACCAAGAAAGAAAATCACTTCAAACCCAGCTTGCCAGGAACAGCCAGTGTGCTGACAGTTAGAGGGCTCCTTTCTGGACCTCTAGACAATTTGGTGTTTGTTTTTCCCATAGTTACAGCCCTGCTCTTCACACAGTTTTGTGGACACTTTCCCATGTTACTGCATAACTCAGAGAAGCATCACTTTCTCGAGGCCATTCTCAGGATGGAGAGATGGCTCGGTGGGTGAGAGCACCGGTTGCTCTTACAGAGAACCCACATTCCATTCCCAGCACCCACATGGCAGCTCACAAACATCTGTCACTCCTATCTCAGGAGATCTGAGGCTCTCTGCTTGCCTCCACAGGCACCAGGCTCACACAATGCACATGCATACATGTAGGCAAAATGCCCATTCACACAAAATAAATAAACAGATCTTTAAAAGAACAGAATATTTGCTCATTGTCAGTTAGATGAGTAGCTCAGTGGAGGACAGCTGCTCATCTGTCTCTGGAGCAGTGAGGGTGTGTGTTTTACAAGTGTCCCACCCCCCCGCCCCAGAGTTGGTGGTGGTTTATGATCTTGCTGGAGTACTTGTCCAGTGTGATTTACAGAGACAGACCCAGTGCCTCAGGGGTCAGTGACTCCCTAATACAGGAGTGGGTGAGACAGGCTACCTTGAAGTGGTGAGTTCCCTGTCCCCATAGGTATTCAAAACTAGAACATAGGGGTTATACTGCTTTACCACACAGAAGCTGTGCAGAGGCGGGGAGGGGCTTCATCCATCCCAACTCTCAGTTCTTGTAAAGGAATTTTAATCCAGCAACGTGGCTGCTCTGGCACAGAATCACATCAAAAGACCTAGGTCTATGTGATCTGGCTGGAATGACACACCTTTAAGTAGAGGAAGAGGCTACTTAAGAGCAGTGCCAGGAGAGATGGGGCGGAGGAGGCAATTTTACTGGGACACTTTTACAGAGACAGTTTGCAGGTGAGGACAGGATCAGCCAGAGATAAGAAGGAGCCAGAAGGTTAACGTATTGTCAGAGTTAGTTTGAGGCCAAGCAGAGCAGTTCAGTGAGAAGCTGAGAGAAGTTGTACTGAATCAGCCAGCTTGGAAGATTTGATTGTGTGGAGGGCTAGAAACTTCCAGAACCAAGCCCAGGGATAGTGAGGACAGAGAAGGAAACCCTCCAGGCTTAGCCCAAGCCTGTATTCACATAGCTTGGTTATGGCTCTCACCTCATCCCATCTTCTAAGGAACTAAAAGCAACATTTAAAAGTTCCGGAGCATTGTCTGAATCTGTCACAAACTCCTCAGCCAGAAGGGGATTAGTGGTTAAAGAGAGACAGCCTGGGCAAGGAGGAGAACCCATGGAATCGGAGCCAAAGGCCATGTTGGATTTTTAACTCTTCGTCCTTTATTTTGAGCAAGCCATAGTTATTTCTCTGGGACTTCAGTGTCATTGTGTATAGATGGGGTACTGTCACTTGCTTGGCCTACTGTTTTTGTTTGTTTGTTTTTTGTTGTTGTTGTTGTTTTGTTTTTTCAAGACATGGTTTCTCTGTGTAGCCCTGGCTGTCCTGGAACTCACTCTGTAGACCAGGTTGCTCTCGAACTCAGAAATCCACCTGCTTCTGCCTCCCAAGTGCTGGGGTTAAAGGCATGTGCCACCACTGCCTGGCTTGTCCTACCTTTTTTTAAGGAAACAGTGACCACTCTTTTTTTTTTTTTTTAAAGATTTATTTACTTATTTTATGTATGCGAGTACACTGTAGCTGTACAGATGGTTGTGAGCCTTCATGTGGTTGTTGGGAATTGAATTTTAGGACCTCTGCTCACTCTGGTCAACTCTGCTCACTCAGTCCCTGCTCGCTCTGACCCAAAGATTTATTTATTAGTATACATAAGTATACTGTAGCTGTCTTCTGACACACCAGAAGAGGGTGTCAGATCTCATTACAGGTGGTTGTGAGCCACCATGTTGCTGGGATTTGAACTCAGGACCTTCGGAAGAGCAGTCAGTGCCCTTACTCACTGAGCCATCTCGTCAGCCCGTGACCACTCTTTTTTGTTGTTGTTTTTTATGTCTCTTATATGTGTGTATATATGTATGTATATATGTATAACTTATATGTGTGTGTATATGTGTGCATGTGTGGAAGAGAACAACTTGTAGGAGTCAGTTCTCTCCTACCATGACAGTTCCAGGTACTGAACTCAGATTGTCAGGCTTGGCAGCAAACCCCCTTACCAGCCCAGCCGTCTCATGGGCCCTTGCAGAAGTACTGGGAGATCTTCTGAACATAAAGGGATTTTTTTTAAAAGGTTTATTTATTTATGTGAGCACACAGGAGCTGTCTTTCAACACCTCAGAAGAGGGCGTCAGATCTCATTAAGGATGGTTGTGAGCCACCATGTGGTTGCTGGGATTTGAACTCAGGACTTTTGGAAGAGCAGTCAGTGCTCTTAACTGCTGAGCCATCTCTCCAGCCCCCATAAAGGGATTATTAATGATTATGCCAGCTGTAGTACGGTGAAGTCATACTTATAAGAATATATCATACACATAAATACGTGTCCCTCTGCCACCTCATTTCTCCTAAACTGTCCCTCATAACCTCCCTGTTATCTATCTATCTATCTATCTATCTATCTATCATTTATTTATTTAATCATTCATATTTTGAGACAGGGTTTCAGGCTGACTTTGACCTCACTATGTAGCTGAGGAGGATCTTGAACTCCTGGTCCTTCTGTTTCCACTTCCTGAGTTCATGGATTACAAGCATGCACCTCGGTGCCTGGTCACGTGGGTCTGGAGATCAAACCCAGGGCTTTATGCATGCTAAGAAGCACTCCACTCTCACCAGCCCCTGCCACTGTCTCTGCTGATCTTGCAGATTGACGCTGCCTCCTTAATTGCTGCCTCCGTCATGGCGGCCCCTTGCGCTCTGGCCCTCTCCAAGCTGGTCTACCCAGAGGTGGAGGAGTCCAAGTTCCGGAGTGAGGAAGGTGTGAAGTTGACATATGGGTGAGTACAGCAGGGGGCTTGCTGAGGGGCACTAGGGCCAGGTGTAGGGGCAGAGGTTTCGAAGAACAACACTGTCCTTGACTCGTTTCTGTCTTCCAGGGAGCGTGCGCCCATCCTCTTCCATTGCTACCTTAGTGTGGCTTCACATGCAAACGGTTTTTTAAAAAGATGTATTTATTTATGTATTTTATGTACATGAGTGCTCTGTCTTCATGCATGTAAGAAGAGGGCATCAGATTCCATTATACTTGGTTGTGAGCCACCTTGTAGTTGCTGGGAATTGAACTCAGGACCTCTGGAAGAACACTCAAGTGCTCTTGACCTCTGAGACTTAACACACTCTTTTATACTAATTTGTTTATTTAATATGTATATTTGCCTGTGTGTATGTACCATGTGCTTGAAGAGGCCAGAAGAGAGTGTAAAGTTCCCTGGCACATGGATGGCTATGAGCCTCTATGTGGGTGCTAGAAATCGAACTTGGGTCCTCTGGAAGTACAGCTAGTTACTCTTTTGTTTGGTTGGTTTCTTTTGTGTAGCCCTGGGTGTCCTGGAACTTGCTCTGTGGACCAGGCTAGCCTCGAACTCACAGAGATCCACCTGCCTCTGCCTCCTGAGTACTTGGGTTAAAGACATGAGCCATCCCTACCCAGCTCAGTTACCTTTAATCTGTGAGCCATCTCTCCATCCTGAACACACTCGCTGAGGCGATTAATGTAGGAAAATAGAGAGTTCAGTGCCAGCCTGGCTATGTAGTAAGGTCAAGGCCAACTTAGGCTGCATAGGGTGACTCGTATCAACAGAACAAAACAAAGAAAAAAGGCAGCAGAAACAACAAGCACTGATCCCACTTTTCAAATCATAAACTGTTTCTGACCAGCAAGAGAAAAGGTCAAGGTTCCCTAGGGTGGCCTGGTGTTGCTCCCTGCCACCTTCTCTGCATTTCTGACCTCTGACCACCAGGTGGCAGCCTCACATTGGCAAGTGGAATGCCAGATTCCTACCGTCTTTGTCGCATTCTTATCACCACCATTAACAACCAAACCTTTTAAAATGTTGAAAAGAAGCTGGGTGTGGTAATCCCAACACCTGGAGATAGAGGCAGGAAGGTTAGGAACTAGAAGCCATCCTTACTACACAGTAAGTTCCAGGCCAGCCCAGGCTCCATGAGGCTCTCAACACACCCCATGCTCAGACCTCACACCTCCTGAGACTCGGGGGCTGCTCTGCCCTGTGGAAATAGACTGTAAACCACCTCTATCATCCCCCACCCCTCCTTTCTTCCCCTCAACCCCCACCTTTTCTCTTTTTCCTTTTTGTTTTTGATTTAATTTTTGAGACAAAGTGTTGAGTATTCCATTTGGTCTCAAACTGTAAACTGGCTGTATATCTGAGGATGACTTTGAACTTGTGATCCTCCTGCCTCTACTACCTGAATGCTGGGATTATAGGCATATACTATCACCCCCGATTTATGGGGATCTGGGGAATCAAACCCAGAGCTTTGCACATGCTAGGCAAGTGCTCTACCAATCAAATTATATCCCTAATCTTTATTTTATATTATATATAATATATATATATGGTTTTGCCTACATGTATGTAAGTACACTACATGCATGTCTGATGCCTGTGGAGATCAGAACGCACCAGATCCTCCAGAACTAGAGTTAGAGACAATTGTAAGCTATCAAGTAGGAGCTGGGAACTGAACCTGGATCCTCTGCAAGCAGCAAGTGCTCTTAGCTGCTGAGCCACCTCTCCAGTCCCTAGACATCTTTTTATTGTATTTTATTTATTGCGTGTGTGGGGGTGCATTGTGCCACAGCACTTGTTTGGAGGTTGCAGGACAATCAGAGGGGCCCCATTTTCTTTCTGAGACAAGAAAGAGAAGAACTGCAAGAGGGAAAGGGGGCTGCCTATCAGGTGTGAGAGATGCAGGTTTCTGGGCTGACCTATAAGATGAAAGCTCAGTGCATCTTGAAAGCAGGCCAGTCCCAACAGACTCCCGTGGAAACTCATTCTCTGCTTCTACCATGTAAGCTTAAAGCACCAGACTTAGGTTGTTAGCCCTGGCAGCACGCACCTTCTTTTTCAGACATAGACTTCTTTCCTAGCTGGCTTAGCACTCACTGCATTAAGAAACTCAGGAATGCGCCTGCCTCTGCCCCCAAGTGCTGGGATTAAAGGTGTGCATCACCACAGCCTGTTATCAAACATATTTTCATTTCATCATGTGATCAATAAAAATAGTAAGAGGCCAGACATGGTAGCATAGGTCTTTAATCTCAGCATTTGGGTGGCAGGTGGATCTCCGAGTTTTAGGCTAGTCTGGTTTACATAATGAGTTTCAGGATAATCAGGAACCAAGATATATAGACAGACCATGTCTCACCCCCCCCCCAAAAAAAAACCAAATCCAAAACCAAAAACAACTAAATAAAAGAAAACAAAAAACTAAGATACCCCCTCTCCCTCCCCCTCTTTCTCTCCCTCTTCTGAAATCCTCAAAATTGGAGGGATATACTGCATTTACGACACAACTTGGTTAAGCCCAGCTTGCTTTCCAGTGGCCAGAGACACATTGAACTATCAACTTCTGTCTTGCAGCCCAGCCTAAAAACCTTGGTGTTTTCTCATTCGTTGGCCAGCAGGGCCCCCTTCCCCCTCAAAGTCATTTATTTTCTTGTCTCAGAAAGAAAACAAGCCTCCTTGGTTTTGAAACCCTCTGTCCAAGGTTCCTCTTTGAACCTATGAGGTGGGGACATTCACTGCTTATAGGGACATGCTAGTAATGACACCTGTTGATCCTACTGGTAGAGACGCTCAGAACCTCGTGGAAGCAGCCAGCGCTGGGGCTGCCATCTCAGTGAAGGTCGTTGCCAACATTGCTGCCAATCTGATTGCCTTCCTGGCTGTCCTGGCCTTCATCAACGCTGCCCTCTCCTGGCTGGGGGACATGGTGGATATCCAGGGACTCAGCTTCCAGGTGTGGCTGTGGTGGAGGAGATGGTCTCAGGACAAGGAATGATAGGTGGACACCCGGAAGAGCCCTCTGTCCCACCCAATTCTCTTGTCCTTTTTTCCTCAGCTTATCTGCTCCTACGTCCTGCGGCCTGTGGCCTTCTTGATGGGCGTGGCCTGGGAGGACTGTTCGGTAGTGGCTGAGCTTCTAGGCATCAAGCTGTTTCTGAATGAGTTTGTGGCCTATCAAGAGCTTTCCCAGTACAAGCAGCGACGCCTAGCAGGGGCTGAGGAGTGGCTTGGTGACAAGAAACAGTGGATTTCTGTGAGTGTCCTGATCTGCTCCTTGCAGCACAGGGATGGCACAGTGCTACCCAGGGCCCCTCACGGCTGTTTTGTATTTCCCTGGGTCTGCCTGAGACACAGTGAGGTGGTGCTTAGCCACACATATCCTGCTATTCTGGGAGACCAGACAGGCTTGGCTGCTCTCTCACTCTAGCATCAGAGTTGCACTGCGGGCTCCAGAAAGAGCTTTGTCTGAGGCCAAGTTCCTGATGGGCCACTGCTAGCTTTGGCCTTGGGGGGGTGACTATGCCTTGCCTCTTGTTTTGGAAAACAGGGGTTATTAACATTTATTCTAAAAACACTACCATGGACAAAATTATATAAGCTATGTAATTATAAAAGTAGCCTTTCTGAAAGAGTACAGAGTCATAACCTAATGTTGGGATTTTTTTTAAAAAAGAATGTCTATAATAATCTTGCTATCCTAAGATAACAGCTATTGCTTTTATCTGTTTTCTTCTTTTTTTGTGTGTTGTTTTGGGGATATGGATTCATGTAGTCCAGGCTGGCCAAAGATATATGGAAGTATGGCCTTGAACTCCTGCTTCTGCCTTCCAAGTGCTGGAATTACAGGTGTGAGCCTTTGTGACCAGGCTTCAAAGACCTTTTGCTCTTTCTAAGACAGAATTTACATAGTTGCTATCCACACTATATTGTAGCCAGCTTTCCCTCTCATCATTATGATGAATGGAGCTTTTTCTTTTCTTTTCTTAAACATTTATTTATTTATTTATTTAATGTATGTGAGTACACTGTTACTGTCTTCAGACACACCAGAAGAGGGCATCAGATCCCATTACAGATGGTTGTGAGCCACCATGTGGTTGCTGGGAATTGATCGCAGGACCTCTGGAAGAGCAGTCAGTGCTCTTAACTGCTGAGCCATCTCTCCAGCCCTGAGCTTTTTACTTTCAATACTTGAGATTGTAGTAGGCCCTCATGCACACTAAACACTGAGCTGTACACCATTAGAAATTTACTTATCTTTTCTGTTTATTTTGATTTTTGGTTTTGGTTTTGGTTTATAGAGACAGGGTTTTTCTGTGTGGCCTTGGCTGGCCCATAGCTCCTTCTGTAGACCAGGCCAGCCTTTGCCTCCTAAATGCTGGGCTTAAAGGTGTTTGCCACCATTCCTGGCTCCAAAATTCATGTTATCTTTAAAATATATAATAATAGTTATTTCAGTGTGTGTGTGTGTGTGTGTGTGTGTGTGTGTGTGTGTGTATGAGTGTATTTGTGAGTATGTGTTTGCCTTTGTCTCTCTGTGTGTACGTATGCCTCATGCCCTCCTCCCTGTGTGTGTGTGTGTATGTGTGTGTGTGTTTATGTGTATGTATACCATATCACACATATGGAAGCCAGAGGACAATTTGTAGGAGTTGATTGAACTTAGAATGTCATGCTTAGTGACAGCTTTTCACCTGCTGAGCCATCTCACAGGCTCAAATCTGTCTTACCATATTTTCCAGTCTTTGTGCTGTTGGGTCATCAGCTGAACTCCTTATCTGGCTGTGTGTATGATGATATTGAAGTGACTATCTCAGTGTAGCACTTTCTCTGCTCCCTGGGTCATTTCCTCAGGAGCTTGCTGAGGTGTGGTTAAGCAGAACCCCATGCAGAGCCCTCCTGGGGCAGTGTGCCTCACTACAGCTACCACCAGAAATAAAACCCGCACTGGAAGTCTGTATTTGAAGGCATGTTTGGGGGCTGAAGACATAGCTCCCTTGGTAGAGTGTTTGAATAGCATGCGCAAAGCCCTGGGTTTGATCCCCAGCACTGCATAAACTGTTAATCCCAATCCCCAGTTAGCAGAGGCAGGAGGATCAGAAGTTCAGGACCATACTTGGCTACTTAGAGAGCACCAAGTGGGCTGGAGAGATGGCTCAGCAGTTTAGAGCACTGGTTGCTCTTCCAGAGGACTTAGGTTCAATTTCCAGCATGACAGTTTAGAACTATCTATAACTCCAGTTCCAGGAGTTCTGATACCCTCACACAGATGTACATGCAGGCATAACATCAAAGTACATTTTTTAAAAAAGGTGCTTAAAGAAAAGGATTCCAGAAGAAATTTTTTTACCTTTAGAAATGTTTCCAGTTTTGTTTTGAGAAAAAGTCTCATTAAGTTGCCCTGGGAAGCCCTCAGTTCACAATCTTCCTGTCTCCACCTAACTGGGAGTGCAAGGCCAGGCCACCAGGCCTACATTCTTTCTGTTATGGCTTTCTGTAAAATTTCCCCTATTATTTCCTCTCCTTCATTTTTGTCTGAAATAATTTAAATTTTTTAAACATCAATTTTTATACCAAATCTTTCTCTCTAAAGATTTCCCTTTTTCCAGTCCTTTTTTTCTAATCTTGTAAAGCAGTTGTATAAGTATCAAATTCCAGAAACAATGAGATGAACTGGTAAGACTCTGAGCTGAGCTGGACAGGACTGGATTCCATCTCTGGCGCATTTGCCTTATCTATGTGAGTTTTGGCCACTTGACTTTGTGAGCCTCCGTGTATTTAGTCAACCCCAAAATGAGTAGGACACTACTACCTTGAAGCTATGGTCATTATTGTCCTATGTATCCTATGATTTTATGTTTAAAATGCTTATTTTCTTCAGTGGTCTAAAATTAACTTTATCTATGGTGTGAGGCATGAGTAGCAAGCAATTATGTTTTCAAAGTGTTCCATTTTTGTTTGTTTTGTTTTTAAGCTCCAAATAAGGAGAGGTTTGTATCTTTTTGTTTAGATTTATTTACTTATGTATGAGTACTCTATCTGTATGTACACCTGCATGCCAGAAGGGGGCGTCAGACCCCATTACAGATGATTGTGAGCCACCATGTGGGTGCTGGGATTTGAACTCAGGCTCTTTGAAAGAGTAGTCAGTGCCCTAACCATTGAGCCATCTCCCCAGCCCCCCAAATACAGGTATTTGCAGTGACCAGAAAGAAGCAAGAGATTGCAGAGATAGGAAAAAGGGTGGCCTTTGGCATACTCTGAATCAGAACCCAAAAAGCTGGTAATTGGGCAGGGGACATAGCCTAGATGGTAGAGTGCTATCCTAGCATACGCAAAGCCCTGGCTTTGATTTCCAGCACTGCACAAATTGGGCACAGTGCTATAGATTACTGCCTGTAACTTCAGAGGTGGAAGCAGGAAGATCAGGAGTTCGAGATCATCCTTGATATAATGAGCCTGAGGACAGCTTAGGATGATTTGAGGTTCTGTCTCCAAAACACAAAACAATAGGTGTGTCTTAAGGATACAGGTTGAAGGACAGCTGAGAGCAAGGCTTGTGTTTGGGAGTAGTGAAGTATGAGCTGACTTAGAGCAGGAGCATGTGGCCCTCAAAGCTGTATCAAGAGGGACTCCAAGGCCAAGGCCATAAAGGAACTCAGTGAATTAAGGCCAGGGTGCTTCATGTCCTGGGGTGAGGCCTTCTTGTAATCTGCATTTTCAGGTCAGAGCAGAGATCCTGACAACATATGCCCTCTGTGGATTCGCCAACTTCAGCTCCATCGGCATCATGCTGGGAGGCCTGAGTGAGTCCCTGGGCTGGGCAGCTCCTGGGAGACTGGATGACTCCTAGGGAAGGTAGGGAGGAGTGGTGGGGGCAAAAAGCAGAGTAAAGGATGGGAGGTCACAGGTAAGTGGAGGACATACACCCTCACTGTGGCCCCTTTCTGCTCCCCCACTTTCTTCCCCCTTTTCCCCCAATGTGAGTTTTCTGGCTTACCTCTGCTTCCCACCATGCCCTCACAGCCGGCCAGGGAGAGGAAGGCCCCTCATGAATGAGGCTCTGCACGAATGGGCACAGCAGTCTTTCAGGGTGCAGTTGGCCTGGTTTAGAGAGAAGTGGGGTGATTACCAGGAAGGGGCTCAGCCTATACTTAGTCCTTGATTTGCCACACTGGCAAATTATTTGACTCATCTTCCTAGCTGGCATAGTGATATACATCCACAACCCTGGCACCCAGAAGAATGAAATAAGAGAATCCTGACTTCAAGCCCAGGCTGGGCTATATGAGACCTTGTCACAAACCAAACAATTACACGCACTCCAAGGGCTGGGGTGTAGCTCAGTTGCTAGTTTTTTTTTTGTTGTTTTTGTTTTTGTTTTTTTAAAGATTTATTTGTATTTATTTTATGTGTATGAGTACACTGTAGCTGTACAGATGGCCGTGAGCCATCATGTGTGTTGCTGCTGGGAATTGAATTCAGGACCCTCTGCCGGCCCCGCTCCCTCCAGCGTAATTCACTGTAGCTGACTTCAGACACACCAGAAGAGGGTGTCAGATCTCATTATGGGTGGTTGTGAGCCACCATGTGGTTGCTGGGATCCGAACTCAGGACCTTCAGAAGAGCAGTCAGTGCTCTTACCCGCTGAACCATCTCACCAGACCCAAGGGGCCCTGTGTTTTATCTCCAGTGCCACATAGTCTGGGCACAGTGGCTCTTGCCTGAAATCTCAACATTTGGGAGGTAGGAGCAGGAAGATCAGGAATTTAAGGTCATTCTTGACTACATAGGAAGTTCAAGGCCAGCTTGGGCTGTGTGAGACCCTGACTCATGGGGGGGGGGGAGGAAAGAGGGAGGGATGGAAAGAGAGAGAGAGAGAGAGGGAGGGAGGGAGGGAGAGAGAGACAGAGACAGAGAGACAGAGAGACAGAGAATCAACTCCTATCTCTCCTCTTGCTACAGTGGATGTGGTGTTGAAGGGGACATCACTGGATGCTGGGAGCTGGGCCAGAGAGCAATGCCAGGAGGGCGATGGCAGAGCTTCAGGAAGTGGGCAGAGGGGTGGGTGGCTTCCTTAGCCCTAAACTCTCTTGCCCCCCTGCAGCCTCCCTGGTCCCCCAGCGGAGGAGCGACTTCTCCCAGATTGTGCTCCGGGCACTGATCACTGGGGCCTTCGTGTCCCTGGTAAATGCCTGTGTGGCAGGTGAGTGCTGGTCCAGCTGCCTCAGAATTTTGACCCCTTGCTTTCTCGCCCCTCGAGCTCAGGCCGGGCTGGCCCCTGAACTAAGCCTCCAGATTACTTCCTTCCACAGGGATCCTCTATGTGCCTAGGAGGGTCGAGGTGGACTGCGTGTCTCTTCTGAACCAAACCGTCAGCAGCAGCAGCTTTGAGATTTACCTGTGCTGTCGCCAAGCCTTCCAGAAGTGAGTGCCTGCTGGGGCTGTATGTGAGAATCATAAAGCAAAAAACCCAAGTACCCCCGTGCTTTTGGCACTTGGGGCCAGGGTAACGTTATGGCTATGGCAGCCGTGACCAAGGAAGATATGAAGGCTTAAGGACAAAGGCTGGGGAGGAAAGGTGGACCAGAGATGTGGAGTGACTTTCCCAGGGCTGCGCAGCCTATTAACTGCTACAGAAGTAGCCTGGATATCGTACTTCTTTCTCGTCAGCACCAGCTTGGAGTTCGGCCAAGAGGCACTGGACAACTGCTGTCGATTTTACAATCACACAGTCTGCACATAGCTGGGATGGGACATCTTCCTAACCTCAGGGCTCATCCATGCCAGAGAGGCCATGGGACTCACCGCTAGGAAAGGGTGCTACAGTGAATGAAAGATGCCTCCCACCCTGGTCCCATCGCTGCTCCATGTCCTACCTCTCCAAGCGTGAGTTCCCAGTGTCTGGTTGGCCCCCTTGCCCTCTGAGAGTTGACATTCTGGTCATCTCTTCTCCTCTTTCCTTCGGACCCTCATGTGCACCTGCCCAAAGTCCCCTTCCTGCTCCCTCCCAAGCACCCGACTTGCTGGGTGCCCCCAGAAACTATCTCTAGAGACCTTTTTTCACCCAGTCCCCAAGAGTGCTTTCCAAACTGGTGTCCTGCAGGACATCATCTCATTAGGTGTGATGTCAGAGTGACCCAGGATCCACTAGGTTTGGAACACTGCCCTCAGTAAAGTTAGACAGGGGTTGGTTTGGTTGGTTTTTAGATGGGTCTCACGTAGCTCATTCTGGCTTTGAGCTCACTCCGCAGCTGAGGTGACCTATTCCTCGCTCCTCCCCTCCCGCTGTCACTCCTGAGCGCTGGGAGTACAGGTGCGCACCATCACACCAGGGCCATAAGGACTTCTTATTTGGGCTGTCAAGAGATCTCAGTAGGCAAAGGCATTGCTGCTAAGTTTGATGAACTGACTCTGATGCCTGGGGCCCCTGAGGTGAAAGAGGAGAGTGACCTCTGCATGCTGTCATCTGACCTCTACATATGTGTGTGGCACATGCTCTGCCCCTCCCAACTAAAAAAATAAAATGTAAGTTAAAACCTTTACGATTTGTGTGCACGGTATGTGTGTGAGTGCCACCAGAGGTGTGAGATCAGAGAACAGCTTTTGAGAGTTGGTTCTCTTCTACTTTATGTGGCTTCTGGGGAAGCTCTTTACCTGCTGAGCCATCTGCCTGCCCAAGAGCTTTCTTTATTGTTTTTTGCTTGTTCGTTTGTGGCAAGGTCTTACTACATAGCCCTGGCTGGCCTCTATGTAGATCAGGCTGATCTGGAACTCACAAAGTTCCTCCTGGCTCTGTCTCCTGAGTGCAGGGATTAAGGGCATGCACCATTGTAGCTTTTTGTAAAAATGCTGCTTTTTGTTTATAATTCTTTGTCTTTATATTCTTGTATCTACTTTGTCTGTGGGTCCTTCCTGGGTTCTTCTTTTATCTGTCTCCTAGCAATATCTTCTCTGCCTCAGCTCAGCTTCTCCTGGCTCTCCTGTCACCAGCTGTCTTCTCTTCATAGTCCACTAGCCAATTCACTTTCATGTGTCTCTTATTTTCACTCTTCAGAATCTCCCCCCTTCTCCCCTCCCCTCTTCTCTTCTCTCCTCCCCTCCCCTCCCCTCTTCTCTTCTCTTCTCTCCTCCCCTCCCCTCTTCTCTCCTCTCCTCCCCTCCCCTCTTCTCTTCTCTCCTCCCCTTCCCTCCCCTCTTCTCTCCTCTTCTCTTCTCTCCTCTTTTCTCTCCTCCCCTCCCTCCTCTCCCCTCCCCTCTTCTCTCCTCCTTTCTCCTCTCTCCTCCCCTCTCCTGTTCTCTCTCCCCCTCCTCTCTCCTCTCTTTCTCCCCACTCCTCACTCTCCACTCCCCTCTTCTTCTCCTCTCTTTAATGGTTTCCATTCAGTCCTTACAACACTCCTGTGAGGTTGGCACTGTTGTTATCCATTGTTGAAAAATCAGAGGCCCAGAGAGGTTAAGTAACCTGCCCAAAGAATCATAGCTAAAAAGAAAAGGTAGATTTAAGTCCAGGGCATCACATTCTGTAATCTGTGACATGTAACTTCTCCACTAGGCTACTGGTGTTGGAAGAACTCTGTTGGGTAGACAGATTGTTGTCCTCTTCCTGCCTCTTCTCTAGTAGGTCAGGTTTTGAGATTTGTTTCTAGCCTGTGCTGGCTAGTTTTTGTCAACTTGACATAAATCAGAGTCACATGGCAAGAGGGAGCCTCAAGTGGGCCTTGGACAAATCTGTGGAGCATTCTTTTGATTGTTTATTGATATGGAAGGACCCTGTCTAATATGGGTGGTTCCATCCCTAGGCAGGGGTCCTGGTCTGTGTAAGAAAGCAGACCGAGCAAGGTACGGAGAACAGGTGATCTTTGCTTCAGTTCCTGCCTCAGCTTCCCTGGAGGTATAGGCCTATGATTGATATATGTAAACCAAATAAAGTCTTCCCAAGCTGGTTTTGGTCAATTTTATCACAACAACAAAAGGAAACTAAAGAAATTGGTATTAGAGAGTGGGATTTTGTAGGTTTTGGAAAGGACTGTGGAACTTTTTGGAACTTTGGGCTGGAGAAGCTTAGAACTTAATGGGCTATTCTGTGGGAACTTGGAAGACGAGAATGTTGAGAGAAATGCAGATGATGGAGATCTGGCTTATGAAGCTTCTGAGGCCCTCAAAGACTGTCAGGGCTATTTGTATGAAATTTAGAATTAAGAGTCAACAGAACTGAAACCTTTAGCTTACTGGGACAGTCAATGCAGATAAGGTGGCATATTAACCAGCTCTGGTTAATATGGAACCAGCATCAATGAGGTTGTGACACTGTGGCCTACTGGAATGGCAGCAGAATGTGGCAATGTGAAAGAGTGTTACACATCATACTGAAGACATGAGGGGGTCATGGAGAGCAAAAGAAGTCCATGAGGCTAGGAATGGTGTGGGACTAAAAGACACCATTGGTGAAGGTGCTGCCTCAGTTACAGTGGCAACTCTAGGACTAAACGGTTCATGGTGAGAAGCTGAGGCACAGTACCATATGCCAGAGTCAGTCCCTGAAGAGGCCAGGAGAGGACATTAGTGGAGGTGTAGCCTCAGTTGCAGTAGAGACCCCAGCATATGAGAGATGTTGAGACTGTGGGATAGGCACCAAGGGCAGCCACCGGAGTGGAGCGAACTGGGTGGAGACAAGCTGTGCTTGTTGGAAATGGCAGAGCTGGGACAACTGGGCTGCCCAAGTCCTTTGGAGCCCAGAAGATTAGAAGTGAGTCCAAAATGTCAGACATTGAGCTTTGTACACTGTTGGATTTGGGGTTTACTTTGATCTGATTACAGCCATGCCCAGTTTCTTCCCTTTCAGAATAAGAAAGTATATGATTTATTTTGGATTTTATAGGAGTCCACAGTCAAGAGACTGAATATTTAAATTTATTTATTGCCTATGTGTGTAAGATATGTGTTTATGGGTACAGCGCGTGGGGGGTGGAGTCAGCAGACAACCTTGTACAGTCTGTTTTCTCCTTTCACCTTTACGTGGGCTCAAGGAATTGAACCCAGGTCATCAGACTTGTGTGCCCTATTCTTTGCTCCCTGAGCCATTTTACTGGCTCTGACTTAGGGTATTTTAAAAATAATCTATTTTTATTTTGTATGCAAGTATTTGTCTGCCTGTATTTATATGTACTATAAATATGTCCAGTGCCCTCAGAGGTCAGAAGGTGTTGGATCCTCTGGAACTGACGTTAGAGACAGCTGTCAATGCTGGGAACCTGGGTCCTGTGTAAGAGCACAAAGTACATTTAACTTGTTACCCATTTCTCCAGCCCCAACTTGAAATATTTTAAAGAGATATTGAACTTTTTAAAAAAGATTTATTTATTTATTATATGTAAGTATACTGTAGCTGTCTTCAGACACACCAGAAGAGAGCATCAGATCTCATTACAGATGGTTGTGAGCCACCATGTGGTTGCTGGGATTTGAACTCAGGACCTCTTCTGGAAGAGCAGTCGGTGCTCTTAACCACTGAGCCATCTCTCCAGCCCCAATATTGAATTTTTAAATGATAGAATTTTTAAAGACTGTGGGACTTTCAAGAGTTGAACTATATTTTATATTTCGATCTTAATATTAACCAGAGATCTTGGAGACAGAAAATCCTTAGAGATTATGTTTTAATAGTGATGTGTTTATGTATCAAGGTGACAAGGGGTCATTTGTGCTCATTAGTCTTTTGTTAACTTGACACAAATCAGAGTCACCTGGAAAGAAGAACCCTTAGCTGAAGAACTATCACCATCAGATTGGCCCGTGGGAATGCCTTCAGAACATTTTCTTGATTGTTAATTAATATGGAAGGGCCCAGCCCACTGGGGCAGTAGCCAGCCCTAGGCAGGTGGTCCTGGGTTGTATAAAAACACAAGCTGAGCAAGCCAATGAGCAGCATTCCTCCGTGGCCTCTGCTTTGGCTTTGGCCTTGAGCTCTGCCTTGGGTCCCTTCAATGATGGATTGTGATCAGGGCGTAGAAGACAAGCAAACCCTTTCTTCCCCAAGCTGGTTTTGGCCAGTCTCTTACCATATCAGGGAAAGCAAGCCAGGACACCTGCCCTTGCTTCTGGAGTTCGTCTCTAGCATTCCCAACCCTGTCCCTCCTGCTCAGGCTACTGCCACACCAGTGCTCATTTACCCCAGTAAATGGCTTTAGAGGCCTTCATGAACCCATTTCTCCACCACCTCCCCTGCCCTCCCAGCTAGGGACTAGACTTCCCTGAGGCAGAGGGAACTTGGAGTCCTGTGTGGCAGTAACTGGTTCTACCACATGAGTTGGTCCCTGTTTGGCTCTGATATAGATTTTTGTTCTAAGGGCCCCTTCTTGACCTGTGGGCCCCATAGCTGACCTGAGTCCCAGTCCTCTGGGCCCTTGGCTCTGCAGCATGGAGGGAGGCTTGGCTTGCCTCTTGTACCCCATGGCCATTTCCCCTGCAGCTCTTCATTCAAACTCCAAACCCCTCTTCCACTGCCCTTGAGCAGGACACTCTGCTGACTTTGTATGCACTGCTGTCTTTCCAAGATCAAGCCCCCACCTCTTCCTCTTTTATATGTTGGGACTAGCTGTCCTTGTCCTGATGCTCTGGACTCCATGTGTACTCACTACATGGCCAGGGATGTTCCTGGTAAAATGGCAGCCTCTTGGGCATAGGCATTACAGTGCTTTTGTTTTTCTTCTAAAGTTCATGGTGCTGAACTTGAGTTTGTGGGAATTAATTACAACTTGTCTGAGAACTGGTACTTCTTCTATATGGAGATGGTACTGCTGACTGGGGGTTGCACACAGGACTGGGGGAACTCCCTAGTCACAGAGCAGTGGACTTTAACATCTCTTACTCCCACTGAGCTCTTCACCCGCACCCACAGAAGCTGGGTGCCCCTCGAGGATGAGGCCACATGTACATATTGCTTAGAGGAGTCACGCTTGCTGATGCCCAACGTCCATGCTTAACAGCATCCTAGGCAAAAGCTTGTAGGCTGAGTATGGTGGGCCGTGTGTATGAAACCAACTTGTGGGAGGTGGAAGCAGGAGGATCAGGAATTTAAGGATATTCAGGAATTCAGACATATAACAAGCAAAAAGCCAGCCTGGGCTATACAAGTTCCTATCTCAAAAGAACCAAGAACCTGAAGAACAACAACAAAAGAAGAAAGGAGGAAAACAGAACAGCTTTTAAAGTAGGTTGGCACAGGTGCCTTCACCTGTCCAACAGTCGTGACAGGCATTGCTAATCAATCCCAGCATTCCCCTCACCATATCCAGAAGGCTTACTGCTACAGGAGCCTACCACCAAGTAGTTCAAGGTTCTTTTTCAGGAGAAATTTTTTTTTTCCTCAGTTAGAAGAAAATACGCTAAAACTTGTCACCAAGGATATGGGATTTTGGCAAAGACTCTCAGAATTAAGGACAGTACAAAGCAGAGATGGTTTCCTGCAAAAAGTGGGGGTCTATGTAGGTAAGCTGTTTATGTCACACCAATGAATTGTGTGTTCTATAAATTTATATGTTGACATTGTAACCTCTGAGGTGACATTAGGAGATAAGGCCTCGGGAGGTGATGAGGCCATCAGGGTGGTGCCCTTATAAAAGAGACCCTAGAGAGTTCTCGTGCTGTGAGGTTAGGGTCAGGAGACACTACACAGCCAGAATGGGGTCCTCAGGAGTGTCCAGCCATGTGGCACCTTGATTTTGAACTTCTGGCCCCAAGCCTGTGAGAAATAAATTCTTGTCATTTATAAGCCACTATGTTTATAGTATTTTGTAACCAAGACTGATGTAAGACAGAACCCCACCCTCATGACCTCATCTGAACCTAATGACCATCCACAAGCTCCACCTCCAAATACTTCCCAGTGGGAACCAGGGCTTTCTCACAGGGACTAAGGGGACAGAACCTAGTCCACAGTACCTACTCTGCACCAGACCCTGAGTGCAGCCAGAGGGGACGGCAGTGACCCAGACCCTCTAGGAAGCCAACGGATTGGATTCTTCCTTAGAGCAGAAGGAGTGGGGAGGAGCGGACCCTCTTGCCTCTACTTCCCTCCCAAATGCTGGGGTTACAGTTGTGTGCCATGCGTACCTCTATGTCTTGAGCCAATGCCATGCCTTATTTATTTATTTTTTACTTAATTCTATGTATCTGGTGTCTAAGTGCATGCCTGTCATACCTGGTCCTCTAGAAGAGCAGCAGTGCTCTCAGCCACTAAGCTATCTCTCCAGCCCCTGGCAAACTTTTTGAAAGACTACTCCTATATTACAAAGTTAAATTAATGCCAGAAGGGTTATTAAAAATTCATTTATATCAAGGGCTATCTATTTTAACACACAATGTACTGCAATATTTGGATTGTCTAAAAGATAGTAACAGTATTTCTTTATTAATACATTTTTATCTAAAGCCCAATTTAATAATTCAAAAACCATTTATTTAGATCAAATATGGGACTGTGGTTGCATATTTTCCATAAGCCTGTAGGCTCTGTGTTCTTCTGTAGTTGATATAGTAATAGTCAACATATTTATTATTTTAAATTGACTTGTAATGGTCTGGTAATTAACTCCTGTTGGCCCCATGACCATATGAATGGCTTGCTTTGGAGATCTTAGCAAAAACTGGACATTAGCAGCCCAGTCCCCTTTTGCTATCCCTATATGCACCAGAAATGTCTTGGGCACCTTCAGCTTAGCATGAGCAAGAGCCCTCTCAGACAGAGGTGACTGAAGCAGGCTGGAGTGGCCAGAGAGGGGCTGTCCTGCTTTGTATGTTGGGCAGGGCCTGCTAAATGGGAGGTAGGACAAGCACACTCTGGGGAGAAAAGTCACAGGCAAGAACTTATGTGGTAAAGCTGGGGCAGTGGCCCATTGCTGCCTCTCTGTGGTATCTAGAGAACAAGGGGGCATGTTGGTGAGGTGACAGTGGGGAACACCCACATCTGTATGAGGCACACCTGGCCCAGTGTACATAGCTTCCTGCAACACTCCTTCTCCACCCTTGGTGCTGGAATAAGGTCCAAGGAAGACAATAGAACAAATGACTACAAGATCGTAACAAAGGCATGTGAGGATGCTTGTGAGGAATTGGTTCTGGGATCCTGTAGATGCTCAAGCCCCTTGTGTAAAATGTTGCTGACAATGTGGGAGCATGTCTGTAATCCCAGCACCCAGCAAGTCTGAGGCCAGCCTGGGTGGGAGCATGTCTGTAATCCCAGCACCCAGCAAGTCTGAGGCCAGCCTGGGTGACATGAGACACCACCTCAAAAACAAAAACACACTAAACCGAATACAATAAAATGCTGTGCATTTGCACGAAGCCTAAATCTATCCCGCTCTAGGTCATTTGTAATATGTAACACAATACAAGTGTGTGTAAATGGGCATGATACTGTTTAGAGACTCATGACAAGAGAAAGAGGTATGTGCTCAGTACACATACAATACCCCTACCCCTTGTAGTTTTGCCTTTTTAGAATACTTCCAATCTATAGTTGTTTGAATCCACAGGTATAGAAACCACAGATGCAGAGGATGAACTGTATATGACTTAGTTATTTTTCTTTATATCTTCTGTGTGTGTGTGTGTGTACATGTGTGCACATGCATGCCTGCCCCTGCATATGCATGCATGCCAGAGCTCTGGCAGAGTCAGAGGACAACCTAAGGTGTCCTTGCTTTCTACCATATTTGAGGTGGTGTCTCTTTGTTGTGCTTTAATGTGGGCTGGGCTAGAGTTTGAAGGGATCCTCCTGTCTCTGTCTTCCCTTAGGAGTGCTATGGTTATAGATATGTGAGCTATTGAGTTGACCTTTATATAGGCTCTGGGGTTTGAATTCAGGGCCCAGTATTTGCACCACAAACAGTTCAATCACTGAGCCATCTCCCCAGCCCAGGCCTCAGTTATTTTAAAAAGTCTCAATTCTTAATTGTTTAAGTTAATAAACTTACTTTTTTAGCAGGGCGGTGGTGGCGCATGCCTTTAATCCTAGCACTTGGGAAGCAGAGGCAAGCGGATTTCTGAGTTTGAGGCCAGCCTGGTCTACAGAGTGAGTTCCAGGACAGCCAGAGCTATACAGAGAAGCCCTGTCTCGAAAAACCAAAAAAATAAAAAAATAAAAATAAAAATAAAAATAAATAAAAATAAAAAAATAATTAAAAAATAAACTTACTTTTTAAATTGTCATGAAGTTGCCTGCATGTTATTCCCAGTTTCTGTACTTACATTGTTACAGATGTGAAACTACTAATCCATGGCCTATATTTCAGTTTTAAAAAATATTTATCTGAGAGTATGCATGCATTACAGCATGCATATAGAAGTCTAACAACAACCTGTGGGAGTGGGTTATCTTCTATAGTGTGGGTTCAAAAGAGCAACCTCAGGTTGTCAACCTTGATGGCAAGCACCCTCACCCATGGAGCCAGCCCTTCATCTCCATGACTTATGTTTTGGATAGCCTTGCCCTTAGAGTACTTTTAGTTAGTTAAAACTACTCAGATTTATGTGCTCAGGGCTGGGCCTGTATTTGAAATTCTCTCCAGAGAGCTGGGACAAGGCAGATTGTGTGTGTGTGTGTATGTGTGTGTGTGTAATTTTAAATTTTTGACACTGGGTTTCGTATATACCATGCTGGCCTCAGGCTTCCTATGTAGCCAAGGATGAAGTTGAATTTCTGATCCTCCTGCCTCTGCCTCCTGAGTGATGAGATCATAAGTGTGCACCACCAGACCCAGTTCATGTGGTTCTGAGGATCAGAGGCTCTGTGACTGCGAGGCAGGCCCTCCTGCTAACTGGGCAGCAGTCACTTTTCTGTGCGAGATTGTGTACAAAATTTTGAAGACAATGGAAGAAATCTGAATAATCTATACACAAATGCAGCTCATGGGGATAGCGGCATGACTCCCACCTCTAAGTGTGGGTGACACTTAGATGTGGTTCCAAGGAACACAGCATGGAAGCAGAGGAGGTAAGAAGGAAGTTTGCAGGAGAGAGGCCTCCTGGGTATGGTTAACACCAGTGAGGGGGCGGGTGAGGTGGGGAATGAGGTGCCACATGCTCTCCAGAGGCAGTGCTGAGAACTTCCCTTCCCCACTGTGGTCTCCCTCCCTCAACCTAGAACCTCAGTCTAAACAGGAGGAAAACATTGAACAAACTCAAACCATGACATAATCTACAAAATATCTAACCACGATGCCACAGAACTGTCAGAGCCTTCGCCCACAAGGAAAACCTGCCCAGTGAAACCTAGGGAGACATTATGACTAAGTGTGATATTGTAGTGGTTAAAGTGTGTCGTCGCCCCTTCCCCCAGAGCTGGCATAGAGATCCCCAGCATCTGTGAGTGCAGCCTTATTTGGAAATAGAATGCTATAGTTTGGATCTAGAGTATTTTCCTGAAGGTTAAATGTGGGAGGCTTGATCCTCGGCCTGTGAGACGGTGGAAATGGGGCCTAGTGAGAAGAATGAGTTCACTGGGGAGCTACTTCAGTGGGGAAGAGATCAGGACCCTACTTCCTTCTTATTTCCCTTTCTTTGCTTTCTGATCACCTTGCAGTGAACCTAGACAACAGAGCCAAATGACCGCAGACCGAAACTTCTGAAATCATGATCCAAATAAGCCTTCCTGCCAGCAAGTGGGTTATCACGGACATTTTTGTCATAGTGACAGGCATGATGAACACATAGGTCCTGCAGATGTATGTTAAGGATCTAGGATGAAAACATCCTGGATTTAGGAATGACAGGTATGAAGTGGAAGGAGCAGGGAGGTCTGAGACTCTCAGATGCAGAAACGCACGTAGAAGAAAGCCATGTGAATATAGAGGAAGATTAGAACCCTGGTCCCACAAGCTAGGGAAGGGCTGGAGGCAGCAGGAGCTGAGGGGCAGAGAAGGAGCCTCTGTTCTCTGTGGAACTTAGCCGATTGCCAACTGCTGCCCTCCAGAACCCTGAGGATACACCTCTGTGGTTGTAACAGTGTTATGGCACTGGGCTAAGGTAGCCCTCGGAGACTGATACAGGCATCCTACATGCAATCCTGGAGCAAAACCACAAACACCTCAGTGTGTGGATCTCTCTGACCACCATGGCCAGCAGAGTAATGATCAGCTGGAGGTGAGAGGGCAGTTCAGTTCAATACAACTAAGTAGCCCTGCGTTGGTTCAAACTTCAGGAGTCTGACCTGGAATAGTTTATTTCAGGCATGTTTAAGTACAGCACAGTTTGGCGAAAGAGTTCCTGGTGTTAATTAATTCATGCCCATGTGCATAACAAAGCTTAAAGTGTGACTCTCTCAAAACTCTTTTTGAAGCACATGTGACTCCTCCCATAAAGACGAGTTCCATAGATTTATTACATGCGACTCCTTCCATAAAGATGGGTTCCATAGATTGACACACTCAGGATAAGGGTCTGGGAGAGGACCTGATGTAGTCTCAGCCATACAGGTAGTACAAAGGTCACTGGGCTATTAACCCTGTGTTGTTTAAAATTCCTAGTTACCTTAGTTCAGTGGCTCTCAGCCTTCCTATTGCTGCGATCCTTTAATACAGTTCCTCGTGTTGTGGTGACCCCCAACCATAAAATTATTTCATTGCTACTTTATAACTAGTTTTGCTACTGGTATGAATCAGAATGTAAATCTCTGTGTTTTCCCCTGTGAAAAGGCCATTTAACCCCCAAAGGGGTCTCAACCCACTTGATCTAGTGCTGTGAGTACAAGAACCTCTGTGCCTCCCATATATCAGGAAAAGATTAATGAAATCCAAATCAAATGGAGTTCAGCTCTCGCAAGGTATTGCTAATGAATGCTTCATTGGTCATAACAAGCCATAGTGTCTCATTCTACTTGGGAAGCTATAACAAAATGAATCAAACCACATACAAAGCACAGAAAGTTTCCTCTCACCATTTTGGGACCTTTAAGATCAAAGATCAGATCTAGTATCTGCTGATGGTCAGTTTTCCAAACACAGCCATCCTGCTGTGTTCTCAAATGGTGGAAAAAGCCAGTGTTCTAGCTAACCCAGGCCTCTTATCAGGATGCCACACCCATTCGCGGGAGAGTCTGCTTTCACTATATAACCACTGCCCTATTCCCTGATATGATCACCTGGAGGCATGAAATTCAGTTTAGCACACAGTGAAGCCTGGCATTAACAACGGGGGTGGGGTGGGGGTGGGGGGATGGGGCATATGGGAACTCTGGATTATTTGGTCAACCCCTTTTTGTAAATCTAAACTTCTAAAATTTAAAAGCTTACTTTGTTGAATCATGTTTTTCTTTTTTTTTTTACATTTTGTTGTGTGGATACACACAAGTCATGTCAAGTGCTTGAAGGTCAGAGGACATCTTGCAGGAATTGGTTCTCTCCTTCTACCATGTGGGTCTCACAGATCAAGCTCCTATCCTCGGGCCTGGTGGCGGGCACTTTTACCAGCTGAGCCTCTATTTTATGTTCTTGAGAGAATCCCACTATGCATGTGTTCAGACTGGTTTCAAGCTCAATCCTTTTTGTTGTTGCTGTTGTTTTGTTTTGTTGTTTGTTTTTCTTTTCTTTTTTTTAAAAGATCTATTTATTTATTATTATATGTAAATACATTGTAGCTGTCTTCAGATGCACCAGAAGAGGGCGTCAGATCTCATGACAGGTGGTTGTGAGTCACCACATGGTTGCTGGGATTTGAACTCAGGACCTTCAGAAGAGCAGTCAGTGCTCTTAACAGCTGAGCCATCTCTCCAGCCCCCATTTGTTTGTTTTTCAAAACAGGGTTTCTCTGTGTAGCCCTAGCTGTCCTGGAACTCACTCTGTAGACCAGGCTGGCCTTGAACTCAGAGATCTGCCTGCCTCTGCCTCCCAAGTGCTGGGATTAAAGGTGTGCACTCGACTTCCTGAGTGCTGGAGACTGCAACTGTGTGCCACCACACCAAGCTCCTAAGAGTCTATTTTAAAATTGTCATGGAGGAGAACCATGTATGGACAACTTGTAATTTAGCCTGGAGTCTCTCTGACCTTGACAATGGTACTGCAGGTCTGCACTGGTGTCTTTCTGTCCTTCCTATGGCTCCATTCTCTTTTCTGCTTCCCCTCACTAACTCAAGCTCATGCCTTCAGCTGAATATGAATGAGACCTGACCCCTTTCCAACCATGTGGTAAACATCATCGGCACAAGGTTGCTATGACTCACAACTAGTGAGCCCTGAGTTTTTAGATGGGCCCTTAAGCATCATTTTGAGGGTGACCACACCCCCGACTCCCAGTACTTCTGAGAACTTTACACCCATGATGTGGAGGGTGTCTGTCACCATGTTCTGTTTGGGGTTTTGTTTTGTATTTTAACTTTAAGATTCCACTCCTAGGAGTGATTCACTGATCAAACAGGACCAGTGCCTGACCCGGGAAGAGCCAAGTCCATATTCTTGCCAATGGCCTTTCAGATTCATGAAAAAGAATATGAATTATAAAACCCAGAGACTGAGAGCTGGGCGCTGAGTCACCAGCACGGGGCTGTCTGTGAGCTGAGCTCACCCCTGTCCTTCCTGCTGCTCACTTGTTCAGCTTTGCTTCGGGGCTGATGAGAGCTGAATTGTTGCTTGAGCTTTGGGTTTGAGACAGGGTCTCCCTCTATGTACAGACTGGAAGGCTGAATTCCTTGCAGAAGTTTCCTGTAACCCCAGCAAATGGAAGAAGACTTCCCTCTTTGTAATGGAAAGGATATTGTTAAAGTGCTCATGTGGGCAGCCTTCTCTGGCAATGCTGGAATCAAATGGCTATTGATTCTTTGCTAAAATCCCACCAAAGACAAGGCCTTCTCAATGCAGCCGTTCTGCACTGGAGAACTCCACATCTTAGACCTTCTGAGGCTTCACATCACAAAGAGCTCTGTTTTGATCTGTCTTGCTGTTCTGGTCTGTTCAAGCCCTCCTGGCTGTAACTTTGTTGTTCTTTTTTCTCTAGTTACCGAAGTAATGTTTTGTTCATTGATTTTATTTATTTTTTAAAGGTTTATTTATTTATTTTATGTATGTGGGTACACTGTCCCTCACTTCAGACACACTAGAAGAGGGCATCAGATCCCATTACAAGTGGTTGTGAGCCACCATGTAGTTGCTGGGAATTGAACTCAGGACTTCTGGAAGAGCAGTCAGTTAACCGTCTTCATTCACTTTAAAAGGCCAAATCTTATAGATACCCCTGATGTTGTTGTTGTTGTTTTATTATTATTATCATTATTATTATTAACTTTTGAAACAGGGTCTCATTCTGGCCAGGTACTTATTAGGAAGAACAAGCTGTCCTCAAAGTCAGGGATAGCTTCCCGTCTCAGCCTGCTGAGTCCTTGGATTACAGACCTTGACCACCACACCTGGCTCTTATAGATATACTATAAGAATATTCTAGTCTTTTTCTCTCATGATAGTTTTTTGACAATTTTTTTGTACAATTTTTAAATTTTAATTTAAATTAAAAAAATTTACTTTTATCTGTTTATCTGTGTGTAAGGGCATATGTGGAGGTCAGAGGGCAACTTGCGGAAGACAGTTCTCTTCTTCCACCATGGGATCAAAGTCAAATCTTCAGGTTTGGCAGTAAGCAAAGCTTAGCTATCTCACCAATGAGTCCTCTTCAATCATTTAAAGATGGTAGCCATCTAGATTTCCCCTCTGGGAGGCTAAGACCTTTAGTTCTTTTAATTGTTCTTCAAGTAACTCACAGAAAGCTTGCAAAAGTCCCCCAGACCTGATTTTAGCTGTTCTGCATCCCAGCAAGGCAACTTATGAGTCACAAGCAAGTCTGCTGTGAAGCCAGGGCATAGTGTGGTAAAGATGACCTCATGGGTGTAACCAAGATGATGTAATGGGGCTAAAAACTGGATATGGCCTTAGCAGGGGTCTCAGAAGAGCTGCGTTCTCAGAAAGAAGACTGCGGAGAGGCTGCTGATCACTGCTGAAGTTCTCAACCCCTGGGGCTTGCATGTTGACAGTGAACTCAGGAGGGGTTGTCATTGTAGGATAAAGTTCTGGCTTAGATTATACAGGGGTCTGGAGATATGATGTGCAGGAATGGAATAAATAGAATTTTATATATTAGGACATCCTGCTTGGTTACCATTCAGGGTCATAACCAATTTCTAATTTACCTGGTGTCACTTTACATTCTCAAAGGTGGGGGGTTATTGCCACTTTCCACAAGTTCTGATAACATGTGGAATAGTGAAATGGGGGGAAACTGGACCAATAGGGACTTTATTTTTTGTTTGTTTGTTCGTTCATTCTTTCTTTTTTTTCTTTCTTTCTTTCTCTCTCTCTCTCTTTCTCTCTCTCTCTCTTTCTCCCTTTCTCCCTTTCTCCCTTTCTTTCTTTCTTTCTTTCTTTCTTTCTTTCTTTCTTTCTTTCTTTCTTTCTCTTTTTTTGAGACAGGGTTTCTCTGTATAGCCCTGGCTGTCCTGGAACTCACTCTGTAGACCAGGTTGGCGTTGAACTCAGAAATCTGCCTGCCTCTGCCTCCCAAGTGCTGGGATTAAAGATGTGCACCACCACTGCCCCGGGGACTTGATTTTTAATCATGTGTATGTGTCTGTGTGTCTGTGTTGTGTCTGTGTGTCTGTTTATCTGCACATGGTTGTGTGAACATGAGTGTAATTGCCTGCAAAGGCCAGAAGAGAGCTCTGAATCTCCTTGCCCTGGAGTTATAGGCAGTTTGAGCCTTCTAATATGACTTCTAGGAATTGAACTCAAGTCCTCTGCAAGAGCACTGAGTACTCTTTACTGCTGAACCATCTCTAAGTCCCCAAGGGAGACTTTATGACAGGAAAAGAAAGAGAGGCCAGCATGGGTAGGTACTTATTCCACACTTAAGGATACAAGGTTTCAGGAAGGACACTGGAAGGGAAACCAGATATGGCACAGAGCCCTGTCTCTGCCAGGGCAACACATCCCAGTGAGAAAGGAAAGGCAGCAGTGAGCAGCGAAGTAACTTGACTGCAAATGAAAATCAAGGGCCTTACTCATTAGCTAAGAATTATAGTGTGTGTGTGTGTGTGTGTGTGTGTGTGTGTGTGCGCGCGCACCACATTCTAAGTATGGAGTTCAGAGAACAATTTTCAAGAGTCAGTTTTCTCCTTCTACCATGTAGGCCCCAGGGATAGAACTCATGTTGTTGGACTTGGCAGCAAGAATATCCCAGTCCCCTTCTCCCATGCATCTCACTGACCTAGATAAGATTTTGTAAAGCTTTAGATATCAGTGTCTGTCTAAAGGACAATGACCAACTATAGAAGTTGTGGATATCTAATGGTCACTGTCTCTTTCCCCATTTTGGTAATATCTATGGTCCAATCACAGGCCTCCTGCTGCCCTAATGTAATTGGACCAGGAAAATCCTGCAACATGGCTTGTATACGAAAGCAGGCTGAGCAAACCATGGGAAGCAAACCAGTAAGCAGCACTCCTCTATAGCCCCTACTTCAGTCTCTGTCTCTAGTTTGTTTCATTTTATTTATTTATTTATTTATTTATTTATTTATTTATTTATTTGGTTTTTCGAGACAAGGTTTCTCTGTATAGCCCTGGCTGTCCTGGAACTCACTCTGTAGACCAGGCTGGCCTTGAACTCAGAAATCCGCCTGCCTCTGCCTCTGTTTCCCAAGTGCTGGGATTAAAGGCGTGCGCCACCACTGCCTGGCTTGCTTTGTTTTTTAATCACAGCAATAGAATCTCTAACTAGAACAATCACTTAGGATGCAGATAACAATTCCCAACCTCCTTGTAGCTAGGTGGTCAGATAATGAAGATCTGGCCCACAGGGTGAACTGAAGCCAACCAAGCTGACCGTGTATCATGCCTTTAGAGGAAGGCTGGGCAGAGTTTTCCTTAGAGGATATGAAAGTTAATCTTCATTGATAGCTTGACCAGAGTTGAAATAGTCTGGAAGACATACATCTGGATGTGTCCATGGAGAGATGAGAAGACAGGGTAACATCTGGATGTGTCCATGGGGAGATGAGAAGACAGGGTAACTGAGGGGGAAGAGCCACCCTGGTGTGAGCTGCACCATCCTCTGACCTAGGGTCCTGAGCTGAGTAAAGGGGAGAGACGGAACTGAGCACCAGGATTCCCCGCTCTCTGCATCCCAGTCTGTCTGGATTGCTAAGAGTCCCTACTGCATAATGCCACCATGGATGCTCCCCATGATGGACTGCCCATCCTTCCTTAAGCTGTGCACTAAGTTAAATCCTTCATCCTGCAGGTTACAACCACCGACAAAGTGATGGGATGGGTCAGATAGTAAACAGTGGAGGCTTCATTATCTCTATCTGCAGAGAGATGCCTGTGGGCCTGTGTCCCAGAGGCTTTCCACAGAGATCTCTGGCCCGCTGGGTGCGAGGATTCAGGCAAAAGCAGGGAGAGTTCAAGCAGGAAGGAGGAATCATCAGCCAACTAACCATCGAGGAGTGAGGCGGAGCTTCAGGTGGCAGATCTCTTCCCAAGCAGCAGTGTTACAGCTCTTATGAAGGAAGCTCTCAGACAGCGGAGTAGTTCTCACACACCTTTATTCCTCCTGGATAGGATTTATATACAGTTTTGGGTGGGTCAGGGTCTGACAGCAGGTACTTCTCATTGGCTTGGTCTGAGAGCTTGGAGATACCTTGTCTGCATGTGGAAGGGCTTGGTGCTGCTCCCAGGATGGCCACAGACCTCTCTGCAGGGGTTGTGGGGTGTGGGAGGCTGTAGCTATGTGATAGGAGCCTGAAGCCCAAGGGCCATGGCCAAATGCCTGTTGTCCCTTGCAGGCAACAGTCACCTACTGGGTCACTGGGGTTTTAAGCCTGAGCTCGAACAGGTACCAGGTTGCCCATCACAGCTCACCACCCCACAGATACCCATCGTAGTTTGAAAGCAGCCATGCACTATAAGTACTTATACAAGTGAGAATATAACTTTTTAATTTATTTTAATGAACCAATAATAATTTAAATAAACATTTGACAACCAAACTATGTTTATGGAATTAGGTTCTGGGCTGAGGAGATGGTTCAGTTGGTAAAGTGCTTGTTCAGGGCTGGAGAGATGGCTCATCAGTTAAAAGCACTGACTGCTCTTCCAGAGGTCCTGAGTTCAAATCCCAGCCACCACATGGTAGCTCACAACCATCTGATGCTGTCTTCTGGTATGTCTGAAGACAGCTACAGTGTACTTATATGTAATAAATAAATCTTTTTTTTTCCTTAAAGACATGAGTTCAAATCCCTAGAACCCACGTAAAAAGCTGGGCATGATGGCATGCACCTGTTGAGGGGAAGCATGGAGACAGAAGAGTGTCTGGGGCTGGCTGGCTTGCCATCCAAAATGAATTGGATGGTTTCAGGATTCAGGACAAAATGAATTGTCTCAAAAGAGCAAAATGGAAATGCAACTGAGAGAGACTCTCGATGCTGACCTCTGGCCTTCATATGTGTGCACACATTTGTACCCATGCCCATCCCTCCTCACAAAACACAGAAGCAAATCCTACTTCATTGACCCGGCCTTAGATGAGGTGCTATTGTCCATGCTTCTGCTCCATTCTGCATTTGTGTTTCACAAAGGTTGGAATGCAGATAGGGAGGTGAGCCATCTTGTACGAGGAGGAGAAAGACAGCATGCTAGGGATGGAGTAGATTCACGTGAGAAGGAGTTGAATCCCTGAAGAGAGGCTGCCACAAGAATGTGCTCCCGAGCTCTTCCTCATTGCTCTGCACAGTACCTGAGACACACAGCCCTGGAAGGGAAAGGCATGGTTTGGAGCATGACTTCAGAGGCTTCTGTCTGAAGTTGCTTGGTGTGGTTGTCACAGGGCTTGTGTTGAGGCAGAACATGTACCAAAGAAAGCATGGTGGGACAAAGCCACTTACCTAGCTGCAAGAAAACACAGAGACAGGAAGTCATCAGGGACAGGTATTCCCTTCAAAGGCTCACCATCACTTTCTCAGAGATGACCCACTTACTCCAGTCAGACTCTACCTCCTTAGTATCCCCCAATAATGGCATGGCATTGAAATCCATCAATGCACTGATCCATTGATGAGGTTAGAGGCCTCTGGATCCAATTATATCTTCATAATTGGCTCTGTGTCCTGGGGACAGAACCTTCAGCACATGGGCCTTTGGAAGGATAGTTCACATTCAAACCCTAATAGACTATTTATTCAGCCTAAAAGGAGGTCTAAGCTGGGCAGTGGTGGCGCACGCCTTTAATCCCAGCACTTGGGAGGCAGAGACAGGCGGATTTCTGAGTTCGAGGCCAGCCTGGTTTACAGAGTGAGTTCCAGGACAGCCAGGGCTATACAGAGAAACCCTGTCTCAAAAACCAAAAAAAAAAAAAAAAAAAAAAAAAAAAAAAAAAAAGACAGTCTAGACCAGTGTTTTTTAACTTGTGAGTCATGACCCTTTCACAGGGATCACATGTCAAATATCCTGCATATCAGATATTTGCATTACAATTCACAGCAGTAAAAGATTACACTTGTGAAGTTATAACGAGGACAGTTCTATGGCTAGGGTCAGCAGAACACGAGGAACTGTATTGAAGGGTCACAGCATTAGGAGGAGGAGAAGCACTGCTCTAGAGGAACAGACCATCCAGACTTCATTTGAGAGGAATGCATGCCTGACTTGTTTTCTGGAATCTCTGTTTCAGGTACCCAGTCAGTAGACAAGAAGGACAAACAAAACAAGGGATGCCAATACATGCAATGGACCAAGGGGGCAGAGAATATTATCAACCCAGTGCCCGTCTCCCATGTACTGCTTGTCTTATGTTAACATTGGGGCTGATGGGGTTAACGGAGGTCCTATATGGGACTGCTCTAGCAAAGTCTACCTGGACAAATAGACTCTCCACTGGCCACAGAGACTTAATGAAAGACTGAGTCCTGATCCATGTGGGGAGAGAGCCAGATGGAGCACCACAGAAGCTTCAAGCCTCAGACTCACTGGCACAAGATTTGGGAAGAGGCGGCTCTACTTTCAGCGTGCTGTGACCTGGTTGGGTCGGTTAGGGTTACTAGCAACCAACCACAAATCACCTGAGTAGGGAGTCTTGCCTGAGAAATTGTTCGGATTGGCTTAATTGATGTGGTAATGTCTATCCCCAATGTGAGCAGCACCTTCTGGTATCAGCCTTGATAAGACAACATGGCAGAAGGAAGAATATTTACCTTTTATATGGTTGGCCTTCTCTCTTGTCACTGAGCTGATATATCCTGCTGCTGCTGCTGCAACTTTCTCTGTCTTAAAATTCTGTTTCCAGGCTTCTAATGAGGACCAGTGGCTCTTCAAAAGCCTCCAGGTTTTTGGAGCCTGATTGTGACCTCTGAGCAAGCCAGTAAACAGCGTTCCGATGTAGTGTCTGCTTCATTTCCTGCCTCCAGGTGTCTGCCTCCAGGTTCCTGGCCTGACTTCCTTCAGAGATGGACTGTGAGTTGGTAATGTAAGATGAAGTAAATTCCTTTCTCCCCAAGTTGCTTTTGGTTAGAAGGGTTTACTAGAGCAACGGAGATGCTAACTAGGCACTGGTCTACTGGGAAGCTTGGCCCAATCTAACCAATCAAATATCTGTCATCTCCTGGTACGGAGCAGCAAGAAGTCACCAAAAAAGGCACTCTCAGTTCTCCCAAGAAGCCCTCCTCCCTGTCAACCCTTGCAGCCTGTGCTCAAGGCCACAAGAGAAAGATAGTTTACCGAGAACTGTTTGTTCAAATCCCTACACAGCCATATTGTCATCTACACAAACACCTTTCCTGTCATTGCAAGGTAGGACTCCTCATTTCTCTGCATGTAAGACAGATGATGTTCCACGGATTGGGGGGTGCTCACTGCCTCATGAAAAGCTGCGGATACCTAACGGCCAGGAAATACCTTGCATGCGATGACTCTACCTGTCAAATGGCTGCATGTGGTAGAGGTCTCCAGGTCACAAAGCTTCCCTGCAGACTGCTTCGGCCACTCAGCTCCAGCTGACACCAAGACAAAATTTCCCCCGGCATAGCTTCTTTCTCTTTCCAGGAAAGACGGAATGAGAAACCCTGGGCTCATGCCTGTAATCCCAGTACTCAGGAGTTCCAAGGGCAGCCTGGACTACCTATTGTGTGGGCTGTGGTATGTGATACCATCTAAAAACAAGGAGCCGAGTGAAGAGATAGCTCAGCAGGGAAGGACTCCTACCTCCAGGCCTGAGTCTGGAGTTTGATACCCAGGACTCATGTGGTGGAGGAAGGAACCTGATTCCTGGGGGTTGTGAGCCGCCTCTTTGGTGCTGTAATTTGGCTTTTATTCCCTGAAATATCTTTCTCACTAAGATTCATTTGTACTTTTAGAGGTAACACTTGTTTATATTCTCAGCAGATTTTTACTTTTTTTTTTTGTCAATGGGCTCAATTAGAGAAGAAACAAAACTATATCAAAACACGTTACTTTCAAGCCGGGCAGTGGTGGCACACCCCTTTAATCCCAGCACTTGGGAGGCAGAGGCAGGCAGATTTCTGAGTTGGAGGCCAGCCTGGTCTACAGAGTGAGTTCCAGGACAGCCAGGGCTACACAGAGAAACCCTGTCTCGAAAAACAAAAACAAACAAACAAACAAACAAAGAGAAATGTGTTACTTTCAAGGGAACTAACTGTTCTGGGCAGTGCCTAGGGGCGGAAAGCTCTAATCTGCTTTGTTTGGGCCTAGAGCTTGCCTTTACTGTAGTGTCAGCTGTGGCCTGGGAGCCAGAGTGTGGCCCTAGGGTAGGAACGGAAGTCAGAGGTGAGGATTGGTGAAGGCTGGTGTGGAGAAGGATAGCAGAACAGTTTGCCGTCCAGCTAAAGCTGGAATGAGTTTGCCAGAAATTTGTGCTGGTGGCTTTCACCACACTACTGGGTTTCTCTAGGCCACAGTCATTGTTTTTCAGGCTGTGACCTGCTCTCAGTTACTCCATGACATGTACAACAGGGGGACCTTCAAGCCGTGCTTTGCCCTGTGTCATTCTATTTTACAAAGCAAGCTTGCTCCCTGCTGAGGGCATGTGGGTTTTGTAAGTAAACAGCCACCATTTATCGAGCATCGTCACAAGGCACAGGCTAGTAACTTATTGATACAAATAAAAATGGCTATGTTAAATTAAGGCCATGTGTACCATGTCAAATGCACACAAGACAAACAAAAATGTTTGCTTATAAAAAGCAACTCTCCTGCCTCTGTGTTTCTAGTGCTGAGATTTCAGGCTTTGCCACCTTGTAGGCTTCCGTTCTAACCCCCCCCCCTTTATTTAGTTTCCTTTCTTTGGTCCTTCATACTGGGTACCTTCTTTAAATACATAGTAACATATTGGCTTTGTATACACAATAATGGGCCCCTGGGTGGTTGTTGGGACACTGAGGGTGGAGCATGGGGATGCTAGCGGTGTCGCTGTCTGTTAATTGGGCTGAGACCATCCTTTTCATCTGAGTGAGGGATGCCCCAAATGCCAATACTTAGAGGAATCTTTTGTAGAGTGTTTTTTTGTTTGTTCAGTATTTCCCACTGGAGGGGCATGCTTAGGGAGGGGAGATTTCTGACTCTGTATTACATTTATTTGTGCGTGAGCATGTGCATGCTGGCACCGACACATACACGGAAGACAGAGATCAGCTTTGGGGAATTGCTTTATTCCTTCTACCATGTGGATCCCGGAAACTGAACTTACGTCATCAGACATGGCAGCCAGCATCTTTACCTGGAGAGTCATCTTGCTAGCCCCAAGAGCAGATTCTTAGTCACCTGCCTATGAAACGGAAGTCATCCTCCATAAACCTCTGCCCCCTACCTGTGGGTGATTCTCTTAGGTGTGCTGTCACCCTGATCCTGAACTGCATCAAAGAGAGTTCCAGCAGAGTTCATAAGCTCCCCTTGATGCCTTCCTCGCACGCAGTCTTCCCTCCACTGCCCTGCGTCCTTGCTTCCACCTCCACAGGAATGAAGCTCCAGTTTCCTGTCTGAGATGACAGTCACATCCCTTGTCTCCAGGGGTGCCCTCGACCAAGCTCCACTTCCCGAATTCCTTGTGCAATCACAATTCCCTCCATTTTGTTTGCTTGTTGAAGAGGAAATTTTAAGGGTTCTTTGGAAAGTCCCTTGTGTCGGATGGTGTTTTGTTGGGGCAAACACGTGAAGGAACATTTCGCTAAAGTGGACACAGGTGTGAAAGGCTAAGGTGGACTGGTGAAGGAACACTTAGCTGAAGCAGACACAGGAGAGAGGATGTTCTGCTAAGTAAGGTAAGCACATGAAAGGACACATGATGAAGGATTGTGGCCTTCCCAGCCTTAAGCAGGCTGAACAGACCTTGAGTGCTTGCCATAATGGACTTTATCCACCTAGGTGGAGTCATCTGCCTTGGTGGCATGTGTAAATTCCCACAGGAACTTAGAAGAATAGATTGACCTTGCTTTGCAACATAATCCAGCTAAAACAAAGGATGGGGTCTGTGGGCTTTCCCTATATATAAGTGCAGTGCTGAAGTTTAAACTTAGAGCCTTGATCAGAACCTTGTCTTGGCTTTAGTCTTCTCCCCACCACACCCCATCTCATTTTCATTTCCAGCCCCCCTTTCAGGTAAACCTAGTTTGTCCTTGGCCGCTGGATTCTTTGCTAACAACATGCTTGTTGGTCTGATTTACATTGAATAGTTGAGCTGCATTTGTTGGGAGAAACAAAGCACTAAGAACCTTCTGGGGGTGTGCTGCAGTTTCTTGCCGCCTCCTGGGACTCAGGCTGATTGGCAGAGTGATGTCAGCTGGGACAGAGGCACATGCTGAGGAAAGACACGACAAGTGGAGGGCATGTGATATTTAAAGGGTATAAATAAAACATGACAGTGGAAGAGGAGGAGGAGAAAAGGATGAGAGAGATATAAAGAGATACAAAGTAACAGGGTTATGAGTAGCTGGCTGGGGGAAGCTGGTGGGCTAAACAGAGTTTAAGATAGGAGAGGAGGTGAGAGAAGCCAGGATGCTAGCAAGGAGTTTGATGCTAGCAAGGAGATGTGTACCAGGTAATTGTGATATTGAAGGAGTTTGGAGCCAGTATGCACTTTGGTATGCTAATAGGCACCACAGCCATCCAGCCCTCCTGCCTTCTGGAATTTGGGGAAATAGAGTTTCCTCTGGACCTGACACAGATGAATTTCAGTTCCACTTCATATTCCTTTGTGTCTTTGGGTAAGAAAATGAACTCTGAGCCTCCAATGTCTCAGTCTAAAGTGAGAATAACATCACCTGTTAGCTCAAAAGAGTATTGTGAACATGGACTCTGATAAAGCAGAAGGTTTGCTTGGGTTTATCCCTGCAAGGCCACTGTCTTAGGGTTTTATTGTTGTGAAGAGACATCACGACCAAGGCAACTCTCATAAAAGACAACACTGAATTGGGGCTGGCTTACAGTTCCAGAGGTTTAGGCCCTTATCATTGCAGGATGCCTGGCAGCATGCAGGCAGACATGGTGGTAGAGAAGGAGCTGAGAGTTCTACATCTTGATCCAAAGGCATCCAGGAGCAGACAGACTGTCATCCTCAGACAGCTAGGAGGAAGCTTTCTCTACAAGAGTCTGAGCATAGGAGACCCCCAAAGCCCACTCCCACAGTAACACACTTCCTCCAACTAGGCCACACCTCCTAATAGTATACCACTCCCTATGGGCCAAGCATATTCAAACCACCACAGCCATGCTTTGAACTATCAAACTAATCTGCTTAGAGACCGACCTGATTCAGAAAGTGGCTATTTTCCCTGGATCCCAGGACAAAGGTAATGTGTCCAACACAGCCACAGCCGCCTCAGCTGACTCAGGCCATGAGAAGTGAATCTTGATGGTTGTTGCTGAGGTTGCATGGCTTAATGAAAGTTGACAGATGTAACAGCGGTCTATACTACTGGAAGAAAAGATTCCAGGAAGATTGTGGGTGAGGAAAAGTCAAGGCCACCAGGTAACACTGCCAGATGAAGGACCAGAAAGTGTGTGAAATAAACAACAGAGCCCGTGACCATCTAAGACACACCCTTCCTCCCACAACAGAAGCAGGATGACTGATGGAGATATTAGCTTTCATCAGCTTCCTAATTCCTCTTCCCCTGCCTCTTGCCAGCAGAGTCAATCCCTAGGTATTCCTTGCCTTGCTTGTTTTCTGTGGCCAGAACCCAGAAACCACAATTGGTGACTGACTTTAGTAATAATCTTGACTCTCCATTCTGTGGGATGTCCTGGAGGGAGAAAGATGGAAGGGTGGCCTGTGAGAGCAGAAAGAAGACAGAATGGGAGGAGAGGAGAGTGTAGTAACTGCTGCTGAACACAAAGGGAAACGGTTCTTGCTCCTGTGGTGTTGGATGGAGAGATCAGCAAGGAGCCTGGATCCTTCTCTGCATTTCCCACATCCCTAGGAAGCTCCGGATCAGTGGAGCCATGCCTTTCTCTAGGATGACCAACTTATTCCACTTTGCCTGGGGCTTAGTTGGTTTTAGCATTGAAAGGCCTGGAGCTTGGGAAGTTGCTTATTCCTGGGCAAATGTGACTTGGTCACATTCATCCCTTCTGGCAAAACTGAGCGTGTGCTGGCCACAGTCTTGGCTCCCTGAAGTGAAAGCCACAAGTTACAATCTCTGGGGCTTTGGTACATTGCATATACTTCATTCTGATTATTTCTACAGAACTCCAATTATGTTGCTTGTCTAAACAAAAATAAGACTGACGGTTGTCTGTCATACGGAGTTTCTGTCACAAGCTGCTGCACAAGGTTCCTGTCTCACGCAGAAGCAGCACTAAACCTGAGTAGGTACTAGGTACTGGGTTCTGGGTGCTGGGGATTTGCTTTTTATGTTGAGCATGCTTGGGGAGAATGTGTTAGTCTTGAAATTATAACATTTTTCACAGTGTTGCCTCTGGGGACCCAGGAGATCCAGGGGCTAACAGTATGGTTCAGTTTCTACCCCGACCTGCTTGTTATATAGAACACTGGACAGAGTCTTTGCTGTAATATAATTTCAAAGCTACTGGTTCTTAAGGAGATGGCAAGGACTCTGGCTTTTCCTTCCTGACAATTGAGCTACTTCTTGTTTGTTTATATATGAACTACAGACAGTTTACTCATAGACAAAAATGATGACCATAAAGTCCAAAGAGAAAGAGGAAGATAAATCCTAGAAAAAAAATTGCATAAGCCTAACCCCCTAGAGACCTGAGACCCAGAAGGTGCTGCTGGCAGCAGTTGGGTATAAGAGCTGATGCTCTAGGGACTTCTCTCGAGGCCACTTCAGTAGGGAACCTACAAGACCCAGTGGTGTTACATCATGCCCCAAAGGACCGTTCTTTCTAACAAAGCATCGCTGTTCCTGGAAATACTGGCCCCAGGTGCACCTGAGAAACTCGAGTCCTTGGGTTTGTAGATGAGTGTGTATATAGGGGGAGGGGAAGAGCAGGCTGCCAGCTCTAGGAACAAGTACTTGAGTCAGGGGTATGCACTGAAGGGAGATTGATATTTAGTGAGGCTGGGAGGCAGCACTTCCTATCGGCCCTGCTGCCCCTTGGCTAGAAGGTCCAAGTAGCCCTGAACTTGAGGAACACATCAGAGTAGAGGCACCCAGAGCAAATAGCACAGACCAGGGAGAAATGTGCCCTCTTTCTTCCTCCCTCCCTCCCTCTCGATACTTCCATCTCCCAATCTTCCTCTTCCTCACTTCCCTCTACCTCTGGATAGGGTCTCGTGTATCCCAGGCTAACCTCAAATATGTAGCTGAGGATGGCTTTGAACTCATGATTCTCCTGAGTCTGCCTTCTGATTGCTGGGATTACACGTTGCTGTCTGGTGCTGGGGATTTGAGTTACAGTTCAGTTTAATAAGAGGACTTCTGAAGTGCATGGAGATACACATGGCGTAGCTGTTCCCCCTACCCCAATCTTTGAAGATAGGGCTTTGCTGTCATCCACTCCTGTACTTTTTATGCCTTGGTTTCCTCTTCTGCAGCACGGAGTTACCACTAATAACTAATAAAGCCTTCTTAATGGATGTTTTGAAGGTAGGATGCAAAAACCTCCGTTCACTCCCCAGCTAGGTACAGCTAGGAGTCTCTCACAGAGCTGCAGGGTTGCCTTCATTAGGCCTGTAAGCCTTAGGGACTTCAGTGGCAAATCCTGGTTCACTCACAGATCATGATAGGAAGCTTCAGTTTCTGTACCCATGTCTTTGTGTCTTCATGATGAGGTGGCTGCTTCCTCCAGAGTGTGGGAGAGAGGGAGAGGATGAGTGAAAGCCACACAGGCCTTCTGTGGCCTACCCATCTGCCACAGTCATGGCCGTGGCTGCTGCTGAACGCATGGGGCAGAAATCCTCACCTAACTGTTAACGTGCCCTCAGAAGTGCTTGTGCAGTATCACACGCGGTCCATGGTATCCTGCTATTCTTTATGGAAAGTCCCTTTTCTTGCTAATGTAGCCAGACGTGGGCTCAGATTGACGCAGAATCAAATCCCCTGACTGAGATCAGTGAGGAATCCCAGACTGTCTGTCTTGTTAAGAGACTAAGGAAGAGGGGCATCCTGGCCTGAACCTCACAAACATGACCCTGTCTTCTAGGGTTCAAGAGCAAGCACTGTGAGGCAAAGGGGCATGTTTATACATGCTCTTACACATGCAAACAGTCATAGTTAGAAGAGCACCTAACTAACTTATGATCTAACTTACCCTGTCTGCCACTAGGGCTGGCTCTGTGGCTGAGCCTCAGCAGGGCACAGGGTCTTTTCTTACTCTGTCTCTCCCTCATCTGACTCCTCCCCACCCCCACCCCACCCCCTGATTAACTTTGGGGTTGGGCAAATTTCAAGAGAGTCCCCTGACCCTGCTGCTGTTTGGATGGCTAGCCACAAAGCAACTCTACAAGGTTGTGAGTGTGAGCCAGAAGAAAATTCAATGTACACAGGTTTGGTCTCCTACCAAAAGTAGGCCAGGAAATCAGGACCCACAGAGCCTCTGTTGCCTGCATGTGGGTACTGGCGACTGCCCACATTTCCAAAGGGAGAGGCGCCTTTTGAACTCATCCCCTTCTGGTCTTCCACATCAGCTGCAGCTGGGCGCACAGTTGCTGGGTGGCCAAGAACAGCTGGCAGCACTGTGGCTGGCAGGCACGGTAATTATGTGCTGGGAAGGCAGTGCCCTGCCCCCTTTCCAGGCTGGGTCCCAAGGGCATAAGGGCGGGGCAGGCTACAGTATGAAAATGATGGAGGGCCTCGGTTGTTCCATCTCATCCTCAGGGAAGGAATAGATGGATGAGAATATAAGCACTTCTTAGGAACAAGGTCTGTTTAGCAGTTCTCTCCAGCACTGTATAAGGGAGCAGAGGGCTCGGGCAGGAGCCACGCAGCAGAACAGAGGTTCTGGCCCTGCCGTCTTCTCCCCTGGCTGGCTGGACCTTGTTTTCCTTCTTGGAAAAGAGAACAAACTGAATCACAGGGTGGCACATATGAGAAGGATACGGGGATCTGTTTGGTGGCCTTGAGTAAAGGAGAATGTTTCTGGGAACAGGTAACAGCTCCAGCTACAGTTAGCTTGAACCACAAACCCAGCTACAGTTAGCTTGAACCACAAACGTGTGTTTTACCCCATAACAAGGAGCTTGGAGGCCGGGTGGCTTCACAGTTTGTGGCTTTCACAGCCCTGTGGGTACATTTGAGGTAGGATGACAGAAGTTCATCCCACCTTTCCACTTGGCCTTCCACCAGTGTTGACAGACCCCTGTCATGTAGGTCAGATTTCTGAACTAGCTCTAGGTTGTAGAGAAAATGGCTACCTATTTTCCTTCCTTCCTTCTTTCCTTCCTCCCTTCCTTCCTTCCTTCCTTCCTATTAGAAAAATGTTATAGGTGATGGTGGTGCACACCTTTATTCCAGCACTTAGAGGAAGAGACAGGTAAATCTCTGAGTTTAAGACAAACCTGGTCTACAGAGCAAGTTCAAAAATAACCAGGACTACTGAAAAACCCTGTCTTGAAAAAAAAAAAAGCCCCAAAACAAACTAAACCAAACCAAACAAGCAAATGAAGAAGAAGAAAAAGAAGGAGGAGGAGGAAGAGGAAGAGGAGAAGGAGAAGAAGAACGTAAAAAAAAAAACCCAAAAACCTCTTTATACCACTCCTAGGCAAACCCACACAACTCCTTGACCAGAGTTGAGTCACATGCATACAATTAAACCAATCCCTGACATGGGGACAAGAGTGATGGTATTTAGCTGAAAGCAAGGAACCCTCACAACCTTGGGTGTGGGAAGAGTCCACGAAGCCCAGGAGGAACATGGGGGAGGCAGCAGGGGTGGAAGTCAGTGCCACAGCTCACTTCCTCTTATCCACTGCACTGGGGTTGAGAGGCCTTGCAGCCAAGTCCCACAAGATTCCGTGGCAGCTGTGAACACGGTTCTGGCTTTCAGACAAGCAGTTTCACCGCACCTTGTTGCTTTTAGCTTTGATGATCTGCAGCCTGGAACAAAACTTTTGATTTTCTGTGAAAATAGTCGCCCTTCCATAATCATCCTAGGTGGACAGCTAGCCTGTGAAGTTTGTGTGTCCAAGCTCAGGTCATTAGTGAGGGCACAGAGCGGATCCGTGGCAGAGAGAGAGCTTCCAGCACACAGTGGGTTCCAGGGCACTTCTGGCCTCCTTCACTCTCAGCAGGTCCATCAGAACTCTCTCTGGCAGATGATGGTAGTGATGCCCTTGGCATGAATCTGAATCATCACTGGGAAATGGAAAGCAGGGGAGACATTTCAAACAGAGCGACTTTAAGAAAGGGAAGGCCAAAGAGGAGAAGGCATGAAAAGGATGCCACCCAAAGATCAGGAAACCTATGTTCCAGGAGCCTACACACCTCAATGCTGAGGGGTTAGCAGTGTGCCCATCACCAGAAGTCGTGCTGCACAACCATCCTGCTCTCCTACTGTTGTGAAAGAAGGATCATGACATGTGGGTCTCAGAGGGCTGCTACCATGAAGGACGTTAGCATAGCGTCTGGTGGCATAGGAGAGTTGCAAAAACAGAATTAGGGTTAGGTTTACGCCCACCACCACCACTACTATCGTCTTTGCCATCGTCATTTCCTACCACCTAGTTGTCATCCACCACCTTTATCATATGACTACCATTACCTCTGCTACCCAATACCTCAGCAGCAGCAGCAGCACATCATCACCATCATCATCATCATCACCATGGTCACCACTAACACCATCATCACCACTT
>NW_022196904.1:71236941-71240987 GCF_008632895.1 Mastomys coucha
TCTAGCACAGATATTTTGGGTTGTAGTCAATCAAAACCTGGACCCAAAGGGATGTTAGCAAACCGGAAATGACTGGTTAGTGAGGCTGAAAAGTCTGACTTCAGGTATGGCTTGATCAGGAACTCCAACAATTCACATGAACACTTGTTCACTCTGGATTGGTTCATGTGCCCGTCTTAACCAATCGCTGTGGCCAGGAAAGCAGAAAACACAAAAGATTCTACCAAGATAACTCGAGCTGATACTAGAGGGAACTGTGGCCTGCCTTGGTCCTCACAAGTTATGTGGCTAGTCCTATGATGCAGCTCTCAGGATTCTGCTCAGTGTACACAGAATAGAAGTGGGGAGAATGGGAGGAATCCCCTGGCCACTCAGGGGACGTTCCGAGGTCTGCTCAGGCAGCTCTTGTTGTGGTCAATAATGAGAGTCTTCCTCTCACTGTCTGAACTCAGCCCCTGCCTTAGCCTAGCCCTGTGCCTTCCTCAGCTGCCCTCAGTGGGAGGGACTTCACCATACCCTCAGGAAACTGGCACTAGAAGCACTTTGTGAGACACAAAGATGGCACATCAGAGAGATACACCCCCCCCCAACACATACACATTCTTTCCCAGTGTTTCCACTCAACCTTCTTTCTTTCTAACTGCCCAAACTGTGGCCTTCTGCCATATTCTACCTGAATCCCACCTGGGTGGGATTTCTGCTGACCAGAGATGTCTGTGAGGAAAGGAAGAAGAATGTGTCTCCCACCTTAGAGACAAGAAGCTGTGTGTCAGAATTGGCCCAGGATGGACCTAGAACAGCAGTGATACCTGTTTTCTTTTCTTAATTACATCTGTGTGTGTGTCTCTCTCTCTCTCTCTGTCTCTATCTCTGAGTGAGTGTGTGTATGTGTGTCTGCCTGTCTCTGTCTCTGTGTCTCTGAGTTGTGTCTGTGTCTGTCTGTCTCTGTCTCTGAGTGAGTGTGTGTGTTTGTGTGTGTGTGCGCGTGTCTGTCTGTCTCTGTCTCTGACTATGTATGTGTCTGTTGGAGAGAGAGAACATGGGCTCTCCACCTGTGTGAAGATCAGAGGACACCTCACAGGAGTGGGTTCTCTCCCTCTACCTTGTGCGACCTGAGGATCAAACTCAGGTAGTCAGGCTTGACTACAAATGCCTTTACCCACTGAGCCATCTTTCTCATCTGACACCTACTTTCTGATGGCACCAGACTCTCTGACAAGCTTATACCATGCCTATGTGTTAGCTAACTTTGTTTACAAAGCTGCTCTGTGCCAGAGTTACTGTTATCTCTCCATTCCCCAGTCCTATCCCTCCATTTACACAGAAAGCACACTGAGGTTTTCAGAATATAGGATGCAGGTCTTTAGTAAGATCTAACACAACACCCCCTTTCCAAGATCTCCCCCCACTTACCTTGTGGTGGGAACTGAACCAGGGCATTCTGCATGCTAGGTAAGTACACTAACACTGAGACATCCACCCTCTTTTCACTTTCTTTTATTTTGGTTTTAAAAGTCAAACTAAGTTGCCAAGCCTGGCCTTGAACTTGTGATGTTCTTCCTTCAGCCTCCCAGGTAGCTAAGAGCTTCAAGGTTTTTAAATACAGAACCATGAACATAGTCCCCAGGGCTGAGGCTCACCAGTGTACTTCCGAAGGGTCACAACACCAAAACTCTCAGAGCATCCCTAATGGAGTCAAAAATAAACAACACAAGAGGTATCCCTGCTGCCACACTGTCCTCAAGTTCTGAGAAATGCAGGGAGACATGGCTGAGTCACTAGGGTATATTTGTGGACACCTTATCATCCTGGCAGACGACACAGCCTTATATCCAAATTCCAAAATAATCAACTCAGATATTACTAGGAAGAAATATTTCTCTAGATTCAAAGTAAAATTATATTGTTATATATTAGAAAAATTTTAAATTTAAAAATGCAGTGATGTACATCACTTTAAGCACTGGGTCTGATGATACATAGAGGGTTCTCTGTACTGAAGCTAAGACAGGACGATCTCTGGTTTGAGGCCGGCAGGGGCGGCAGATCAAGAGCTTGTCAAAAGAGAAAGAAAGAAAGAAAGAAAGAGAGAGAGAGAGAGAAAGAGAGAAAGAAAGGATGAGGGAGGGAGAAAGAAAGAAACAAACAGAAAGAAAGAATGAACGAAAGAAAGAATGAACAAAAGAAAGAATAAAAAAGCAGTGAGTTCCAGGTACTGTGTGCACCCTCACAAGGCAGCACCCCTTTTCCTGGCTCTTCCCCTTCTTGTTGACCAGGTCTCTGCCCTCTGCAAAGCTACTTACTTTGGGGCATATGAGAGATGGTGGGACCATCTATGGCCCCCTCTGCCCCTGCTTCCCTACACTAGGCTGGTGTCTACACCAGGCTGTTGGTCTGCACCAGGCTGGCAGTGAGGCCCCAAGCACTGACTCCTGGTATTGGGTAAATTGGAGTCCTGAAGGTTGGGGGTACTGAAGCTCCTCAGGGTTCCAGACACAAGCAAGGGGAAAGTACAGTCATGACCAACACTCAGTTTTAACACTGGAAGTCTTTCATGTGTCAGGAAAGTTCCATAGTTCCAGACACCCAAGCTGATTGGCCACCTTGTACCCCCTTCACAATCACTCCTCTCCCTCAACACATACATACACACACACACACACACACACACACACACACACACACACACACACACTCCACATTGTTACCTTGGACAGGAAGCCCTGTGTTTCACATCTGGGCAACCAACCCTTCCATTGCATCATAGTTACAGCCAAAATCTAGAGTCTGTATACACAGAAGCATTTTGTGTAATTTCCTTCTAGTGCTCTATGAGATGACAGACAATGTTCCCTTCACATCATTGAACAGGGAACAGGGCCTGAGAGAAGTTAAGTCACCTATCCTTAGTCACAGCAGATGGCAAAAGCCAGTTACCAGCTCTAATCTTTCTGACCCCAAAGCCTAATGTATCTACCCTGTACAAGAACTTCTGAAAAAAAAAAAAAAACCAACCCTAGAATAATAAGCTAAATCTGGGCAGCTGAGGAGGCAAACACCACTGAGGCTCGAGAAGCAAAAAGTGCAATATGATATACCTCAGAGCAACTGTGGGCTGCTCTGCTCCCAGGGTAAACGCAAGACAGTGTGCTGGTTACCAAAAGTATGTGATGCTTTTGAAATGTCAGCCACAACGATCATGAATCACTCTCTTTAAAGCTCTTAATCTAAAGCAACCTCCTTTCCCTCCTGGCTCTTTTCCTGATTTCTCAGTTCTTCCTTCTCCAGGTCCTGGCACTCAGATCCCACATCTCATGGGAAAGCTGTCACATCTCTGGGAACACGTGCTTATGTATGATTTCCAGGCTGCTTTCTAAGGCACGGAAAGCTGATCATCAAATGACAGCACAGCTATAAAGCCAGACCCCTGGAAGGGCCTACTTAGGAAGATCCGAGATTCTTCCCTTCACACACATAGATAGCTCACACAGAAACTGTTACATGCTGTCATCAGGCCCCACATGGGGAACACAGACCACTAAAGAGCCCTGCCTCCTGGGAGTGCAGGATGTGTGCGGTGGGGGAGGGGAGGTATGCTAACACCTAGACAGCAATCAGTGCCTTAGCATGGGACAAGCTCTAAGTTTGTATCCCAAGAGCAAAGGGCTTCATCCTTGGGAGACTTAACACCCGCAAGGCCTGCCTGATGTAAGACATGAGGAACAGCATTTTTAATTCACACCCCCTCATCCTTCTTAAAACTGCATCTGGTTTTCCTCTGAGAAGCCACAGTTACCTCTACTATCAGCTCAAGTTATCTTGGTAGAATCTTTTGTGTTTTCTGCTTTCCTGGCCACAGCGATTGGTTTAGACGGGCACATGAACCAATCCAGAGTGAATAAGTATTAATGTGAATTGTTGGAGTTCAAGATCAAGCTATACCTGAAGTCAGACTTTTCAGCTTCACTAACCAGTCACTTCCGGTTTGCTAACATCCCTTTGGGTCCAGGTTTTGATTGACTACAACCCAAAATATCTGTGCTAGA